>NC_041389.1:390180970-390396031 GCF_002162155.2 Triticum dicoccoides | reverse complement strand
TAGATGGATTAGTATCAAGATCGAGGTGTCACCCTACTCCTTCGGTGTCGGGAAGTGTGTGGGGGGTGTGGGGGGGGGCAGTGACACTTAAATATAGGGAGAAGGAGTTTGTGTGACACATATCTATATTAAGGGACAGGTAGATAGCACGTGTGTGAGGCATACTTAAAGCATCACGGAGATAAACAAGTAGTGTGCATGCAAGTGCCAACAAAATGAAGAGAGAAACAGTGTCTACGCGCGCACGCACGCGTGTGTGTGTGTTTGTGTGTGTGTGTGTTTGTGTGTGTGTGTGTGTGTGTGTGTGAGAGAGAGAGAGAGAGAGAGAAATCTCAAAACAAAAGGTGCTCTGCTAGAATCCCATTGTATCTATTCATATGGTTCCGGGACTCGAGTTAACCTTAGGCATATGTGTGCAAGACATAATTATACTTTGAGACATTAGTGGCGGTGGGTGGGCGGAATTAAAGGGGTGGGCGTGTTCCATAGAGAGAGCATGTATGTTTCTGTGTGAGAGACTTGTAGGACGGGGTAGAAAGACGGATTCTAACCTTGACAGAGGGAGAGAAATACACGAAGTGCGCGTGTGTGATTCCGATGCACAAGGAGAAATGGTATATGTATGCGTGTGAGAGAGATTGTACAATTCATTCGCGTATCATTATCTAGCGATCCTGGACATGCATCGCTTGAACATAAATCAATATCTACTTCGTATCATGGCCAAAGATACAATATCGATTCAACGCTATAAAGTTTGGACACTCACATGTCACATTTTTTCGAAATAGTCCTTTTAAATTGTGCATGCCAAAGTTACGGTGATGTTTCTTCAAACAACCACTATAGCTACCATGTGCATGCACCATTGTTAGTCTTGCATTCAAATTCATTAGTATTGGATGATTTAAGGTTCTATTATGAATTAATATATGTAATATTCATATAGAATTAAATGGGTACGCAATTTATGAAATGAAGGCTATGTAATCATATGATGTAACAGTTTAAATAGCGGACTACAATATCCATTTGTTTTGTGGGACTACAATATCCATTTCTTTTTGTGCGCCTCTATATAACATGACAATGCATTATGTTTAAAGTAAATAACCAATGGCCTAAATTATATATTTACACAAGAAATACATAGGCTGAGCGTTTGATCCATTTTTTGTGAACGCGCCTCTACACCCGTACGATTGGCCGTGTCCGTGTGAACGTCCAAGTTATGGGTGCATCATCTCGAGTTATTGTCTTTTTTCTGGGGTGGACTTCACACCAGTTATTAACTACTGATGTGTGCTCTGTGTACACTGTCTCGCATGACCTTCCCACTAGCACTGTCCAAAATTAGTTGAAACTGGATACGAACAATCTTGCGGGCGGCAAAATCTCCCGCCTCCTTCTAAAATTTCCGCCACCTAGTCTTTAGCATGCAAAATTCCCCTTTTGTCCTTGGTGCATGGAGAACAACAATTACAATACGCCCCTCATTTACATAATAGGTTGGGGCTGCTTTGGTAACTTCCGATTCGCCCCACCACACGGCACCCCCATTTCCTCTCCCTCTCCCGCAACAACGACTAATTCCACAACACCAGAGCATCTTACATCACGCCGTTCGTACTTCATCGGCCTTTCTACCCCTCCCCTCTCGAAACCCTAGACTGCTCATCCACCGGCGTACTAGAGCCCATTCACTTCCGACCTTGTCCATTCACCTCGCTGGATCTGCTTCTGCGGCCGCATCTACCCCTCCCACCTCCCCTAGAAACAAGTAGACTGCTCATCCACCACTATACCATAGCCCATTCAGTGCCGACCTTGTCCACGGTGTCGGATCTGCTTCGTCGGTACTCTCCTCAACCGCAGCTCATCTGCAGCGGCTCCTTCGTACTCCCCACCGGAGATGCTTTGTCCACACCTCAGAGCCGCCCCACCGACGCCCCCGTCGATGTCCTCTAATCCTCTTCGCCGACACCTTCCTCAACCCTACTGGAGCCGCTTTGCTGACACCATCGTCAACCCTACAGGAGTAGCTTCGCCTATACCATTCTCAACCCTATTGGGGCTGCTTTGCCAACGCACAAGTCCACGGCCTCAGATCCGCTTCATCGCACCCTCGTCCAACCTACCAGAGCAGCTTCTGACACCCCCACAGATCCGCATCGTCGACACTATCCTGAACCCAACCACCGGAGTAGCTTCATCGACGCCCTCGTCCACGGCCTCAGATCCGCTTCTCCCACACCATAGTCCACCCTACCAGAGCCGCTCCACAAACACCCAACTCGACGGTTCTATACCTCCTAATCAGACCCTGACAGACAGCGTAGCGTCATCACCCTTGATGTTTCTAACCTGATTCCCACCATCTGGCAAGATTCCAAGCACCCGCCACGGCCTAGGTACTTGTCACATTTAAACCTGTCCAGCATCATCTGCCCGATGTACTTCAAATATACTAACAGGTCATTGTTACATGTTATGCAGTTGGCAAAAACTACAAGGATGATGTTTCTTCTAGATCTAACAGCTTGGACAACCAAGATCCTGGACTGAGCATTGCTATGATCTTGTAAGTGCGTCTCTCTCTCTTGTATTGTTGTGTGCCTGCCAGTGTGCTTTGCTAGGATTTTCGACAAGTAATCCCTTTGTGCAGACAATGATTTCCACTACTGGCTGCTAAATTAGATATGTAGATGTCATACATGATACTCCTCTGTTCCTAAATATAAGTCTTTCTAGAGATTCCACTATAGGATACTTACAGAGCAAAATGAGCGAATCTACACTCGAAAATGCATCTATATACATCTGTATGTGGTCCATACTGGAATCTCTACGAAGACATATATTTAGGAACATAGGTGGTACATTACACAATATCATAGGTGGCATGTAGGAATTCCAGTGCACTACATTAGGCTCCCTTAGAGCGGCTACTAGTCTAGCACACAGAGTCATGGCTAGTTTATGCTACGCACACAATCGTTAATTGGTGGTTTAAATATGTGCAAGGGATATGCAATGTATTATCATGTAGAGATATCTGAAATTAGTCATATCAACTTGCAGATAGGGTTACGCAATGAAAAAGTACAAGATGTATGTGGCAATTTCATGGAACGTCGCAAAAAAAGGAGAGGCAGCGGTAGCCTATACATTGTGCTATGGTAGGTCACTCCGGCCCAGTTCTTTTACAGGATTCTCCCAGAATCTGCCCCTCTCTAGCTTCTCCTAGAATCTTTGACCCCCTTTTGTTTTACAATCCTATCTAATTAGACATTAACTAGATAGGATTGTAAAATAAATGGGGCTCAAAGATTCTGGGAGAATCTACGTAGGGGTCAGATTCTGGGAGAAGCTGGCAAAAGAACTGGGCCTCCATTGCAATCATCGTGACATGTTATTTGTATGTCAGTTCTATTGGCCAAGTTTCTTAGGGATAGTTATTTCACTTATCCTAAGAAAATAAGCACCTTTGAATATAAGCTCCAGATAATAAGCCAACAAGTTCTTTCATTGCGTGCCTTTTTAGCTTATCTGTGGTATGATCTAGATTGCATTATATTTTGTCATTTTGCTGCCCATATGAAAATTAATTTGACTTGCAAACATCACAAATTGAACTCAATGCAGTAATTAATATGATAGGAAAACAGACCATCAATATTTGTTCAAAATGCAAATTCAAAGATACCATCTACTTGGCACAATCTACTTTTGTCAATGTCTTCCATAGAGATCCCATTGCCTAATTTAAATGAAGACCGCATGACCTAAATTTAAATGAAGAACAATTATTTATCAAAATTCGATGGTCCAAAGTGGCTAGTTATTATCATATAGCAGCAGCACCTGAAAGCATCATATAGCAGCAGCAGCTCATAGCAACTCATCATACGACAGCAGCAGCAACAACATACAATTCATCATATACCAGAAAGCTCATAGCAATTCATCATATAGCAGCAACATGAGCAGCTCATAGCAATTCATCATATAGCAGCAGCAGGAGCAGCTCATAACAATTCATCATATGGAGCAGCTTATAGAAACTCATCATATAGCAGCAGCAGCAGCTCATAGCAATTCATAATAGCAGCAACAGCTCGTAGCAATTCATCATATAGCAGCAACAGGAGCAACTCATAGCAATGCATCACATAGCAGCAACAGAAGCAGCTCATAGCAATTCATCGTATAGCGGATCAGAATGAAAATTTGGCAGAGCTCATCCTTCAACAACACCTCAAGGCCACGCCCTGGGAGGAGGGGAGGGGGAACAAGGTGCCTTCTGCTGCAGTGTGACATCGACCGTAGTTGTGCGGTGCCTGCCGGAGTAGTGTGTTCGACGGACCACAACAGAGCAGTTGCTGGAGACCATGAGAATGAGGGACGACGCCAGAGGGAGGAGCGGCCGGGGAGATTTGGCCCTACCCACCAGCCATGTAGCCTAGCTGGACAGAGCATCGTTGAGGACCAAGCCAGATGGGACCAGTGGCGACGGCTCGCCGGAAGAACCCTAGCCTTGCACGCAGGGGATTGAGGTAGAGGGATGATGACCCACAAGTGTAGGGGATCTATCATAGTCCTTTCGATAAGTAAGAGTGTCGAACCCAACGAGGAGCAGAAGGAAATGATAAGCGGTTTTCAGTAAGGTTTTCTCTGCAAGCACTGAAATAATAGGTGATAGATAGTTTTGTGATAAGATAAATAGTAACGAGCAAAAGTAAATAAAGTAAATAAAGTGTAGCAAGGTGGCCCAATCCTTTATGTAGCAAAGGATAAGCCTGGACAAATTATAATAATAAGGAAGGAGCTCCCGAGGACACATTGGGAATTATCGTCAAGCTAGTTTTCATCACGCTCATATGATTCACGTTCGGTACTTTGATAATTTGATATGTGGGTGGACCGGCACTTGGGTACTGCCCTAACTTGGACAAGCATCCCACTTATGATTAACCCCTATTACAAGCATCTGCAACTACAAAAAAGGAGTATTAAGGTAAACCTAACCACAACATTAAACATATGGGTCCATATCAACCCCTAACGAAGCAACGCATAAACTAGGGTTTAAGCTTCTGTCACTCTAGCAACCCATCATCTACTTATTACTTCCTTATGCCTTCCTCTAGGCCCAAATAATGGTGAAGTGTCATGTAGTCGACGTTCACATAACACCACTAGAGGAGAGACAACATACATCTCATCAAAATATCGAACGAATACCAAATTCACATGACTACTAATAGCAAGACTTCACCCATGTCCTCAGGAACTAAAGTAACTACTCATGAAGCACAATCATATTCATAATCAGAGGTGTAATAATATGCATTAAGGATCTAAACATATGATCTTCCACCAAGTAAACCAATAAGTATCAACTACAAGGAGTAATCAAAACTACTAGCAACCCATAGGTACCAATTTGTGGTTTTGGATACAAGATTGGATACAAGAGATGAACTAGGGTTTGAGAGGAGATGGTGCTAGTGAAGATGTTGATGGAGATTGACCCCCTCCCGATGAGAGGATCGTTGGTGATGATGTTGGTGATGATTTCCCCCTCCCGGAGGGAAGTGTCCCCGGCAGAACAGCTCTGCCAGAGCCCTAGATTGATTCCGCCAAGGTTCCGCCTCGTGGCGGCAGAGTTTCGTCTCGTAAGCTTGCCCACGAATTTTTCCAGGACAAAACCCTTCATATAGCAGAAGATGGATGCCGAAGGCCCACCATAGATCCCAGGAGATAGGGGGGGCGCCCCTAGGGGGGCTCCTGTCTCCTGGACAGGGTGTGGGCCCCTTGGCCTATTTCTTTTGATCATAATTCCTTAATAAATCCAAAAAGTTGTTTCGTGGAGTCTCAGGTCTTTTGGAGTTGTGCAGAATAGGTTTCCAACATTTGCTCCTTTTCCAGCAAGAATTCCAACTGTCGGCATTCCCCCTCTTCATGGTAAACCTTGTAAAATAAGAGAGAATAGCCATAAGTATTGAGATATAATGTGTAATAACAGCCCATAATGCAATAAATATTGATATAAAAGCATGATGCAAAATGGACGTATCAACTCCCCCAAGCTTAGACCTCGCTTGTCCTCAAGCGGAAACTAAAATCGAAAAATATGTCCACATGTTTAGAGATAGAGGTGTCTATAAAAATAAAATACGGACATGAGGGCATCATGATCATTCTAGTAACATCAACATATACAGATTTTGTCATATAATTTCCTATGTTCAAGTAATAAGCAATTCACAATGTCAAGTATGGTTCAAAAACTTCATTGGGAACTAACAAACTATAATCTCAGTCATTGCAGCAATTGCAATTTATCGTAACATCAGAAAGAATCAATAATAGAGCTTCTCAGCAAGCTCACATACTCAACTATCTTGTAGTCTCCCATAATTGTTAACACTCACGCAATACTTGTGGTTATAGAGTCTCAGCCGGACACTGAGAAAGATAGGGGCTTATTGTGTTGCCTCCCAACGTATTCACCTTTGGGTGATGTCAACAATAATAGCCTATGCCAACTTACATCCAATCGGATATATTATATATCATGATCTTTCAAACACGAAGAGCTTGCCAAAGGATAAAATGAAAAAGGGACAGGTGAGGATCACCTTGACTCAAGTATTAAAGTAAAACATAAAGTAAAAGATAGGCCCTTCGCAGAGGGAAGCAGAGGTTGTCATGTGCTTTTAGGGTTGGATACACGAAATCTTAGTGCAAAAGAACGTCACTTTATATTGCCCCTTGTATGTGGACCTTTATTATGCAATCCGTCACTTTTATTACTTCCACAACAAGCTCGTACAAAGCTTATTTTCTCTGCACTAATAAGTCATGCATATTTAGAGAGCAATTTTTATTGCTTGCACCGATGACAACTTACTTGAAGGATCTTACTCAATCCATAGGTAGGTATGGTGGACTCTCATGGCAAAACTGGGTTTAAGGATATATGGAAGCATAGGTAGTATCTCTACTTGATGCAAGGAGTTTTGGATAGCATGAGGGGGAAAGGCAAGCTCAACATGTTTAGAAGGTCACTGACAATATACTTTAACTGATATGTCGGAAAACATAAACCATTACGTTGTCTTCCTTGTCCAACCTCAACTCTTTTAACATCTCATACTTAATGAGTGCTTCACAATCATAAAAGATGTCCAAGATAATATATCTATATGTGAACCCCTCTTTCCTTATCACTTCCTATTAATTGCAATGATGACCAAGGCTACGTTCATCAACTCTCAACAATTTTTATGCCTCATACTTTCTATATGTGAAGTCATCACTATCCATAAGATCAATATGAACTATTTTGTTCTTTCTATTTTCTCAAGATCATAGCAACATAGCAAAGCCCTTGACTCAACACTAATCTTTATTATAGATAGCACATGGACTCGCTTACAAAAAGAGATCACAACGAAAAACTCGAAACTACTTGATATCAAAACTTCGAACTAATAGATCAAGATACTACTAAAAGGATCAAACTAAGTAAAGCGATAAAGATAGGAGTGTGATGGTGATACGATACCGGGGCACCTCCCCCAAGCTTGGCAGTTTCCAAGGGGAGTGCACATACCCATGTGATTATTTCGTCGGAGGTGGTGATGTAGGAGTTGTTGATGGAGTAGGCTTGTCATCCATCTTCCAAGGCATAGGTTCTCCATCATAAAAGGATGATCGAGTCTCCGGGATCCTTAAATCTGCAGCCAAACTCATTCGCTTGAATATATATTCAAACTCATAGTTTTGGTTTTGCAGGTCATAAATGTGGGCTTGGAGGTGCTCGATTTTTTCTTGAAGCTTGAAGATGGTCTCCTCAATGACTTTAGCATCCAACTTGTGGTTGTTGGTGAACTCTGTGATCATCATCTGGTTGGCGTTGAGTCCATGCTCCACCATCCCTTGACACTTGAAAACTTCTTGTTCCATGGCTTCGAGCTTTGTCTCCACGCTCCCGGTACGCCTTGGTCCTTCCACATCGCGGATGTGCAACACCCCCTCACGTATCTCAATGGTTTGAGGGTGATGCAGCACCTCCGCAAGATAGGGGTTGATGACCCTCTCGAAAAACTTGTCCTTGGGAGCGCTTGAAGACGACATGATGCTCTAGATCTGAAATAGAAACAACTCGAAATGAAAACAGAGGATATTTGCATGTTACGGTGGTCAAAACCTTCGGGAGTATATATAATGAATTTTTACCGACCAAAATACGTAACATACAAGAAAACAGAGTCCGGGAGGCACACGAGGTGCCCACGAGACAGGGGGCGCGCCCTACAAGGGGGGGCGCCCTCCTCTCTCTTGGGAGCCTCATGTCCCTTTCGGACTACTTCTTTCTTCCTAAAATCCTTAAATAATACAAAACTGATGAAAATTGCCATTAGAGTAGTTTTCGAGTCGGTTTACTTACCGTACCACGTACCTATGCCTTCTCGGAGTCTGGAACATTCTGGAAAGTGTCTCTTATGTATTCCTCAGGGGTTATGGTTTCAATAATATTAGTTTCAACATTGATAGGATTACCTGAAATATAATGTTTAATTCTTTGACCGTTTACCACCCTCGGATTTGTGCCTTCAAAGTTGTTGATTTTTATAGCACCAGAACGATAGACCTCCTCGATAACATAGGGACCTTCCCATTTTGAGAGAAGTTTTCCTGCAAAAAATCTTAAACGAGAGTTGAACAATAACACATAATCTCCTACGTTAAACTCACGCTTTTGTGTCCTCTTATCATGCCAGCGTTTGACTTTTTCTTTGAAGAGCTTGGCATTCTCATATGCTTGGGTTCTCCATTCATCAAGTGAGCTAATATCAAATAACCTCTTCTCACCAGCAAGTTTGAAGTCATAATTGAGCTCTTTAATAGCCCAATAGGCTTTATGTTCAAGTTCAAGAGGTAAATGACATGCTTTTCCATAAACCATTTTATAAGGAGACATACCCATAGGATTTTTGTATGCAGCTCTATAGGCCCATAATGCATCATCAAGTTTCTTGGACCAATTCTTTCTAGATCTATTCACAGTCTTTTGCAGAATTAATTTGAGCTCTCTATTGCTCAACTCTACTTGACCACTAGACTGCGGGTGATAAGGAGATGCAATTCTATGATTGACATCATACTTAGCAAGCATCTTACGGAAAGCACCATGAATAACATGTGAACCACCATCAGTCATAAGATATCTAGGGACTCCAAACCTCGGAAAAATAACTTCTTTAAGCATTTTAATAGAAGTGTTATGATCAGCACTACTAGTTGGAATAGCTTCTACCCACTTAGTAACGTAATTAACAACAACTAAAATATGTGTATAACCATTGGAGGCAAGAAAAGGTCCCATATAATCAAAGCCCCAAACATCAAATGGTTCAATAACAAGAGAATAATTCATAGCCATTTCTTGACGTCTTCTGATGTTACCTATTCTTTGACGTTCATCACAAGATACGACAAACTTACGAGCATCTTTGAAAAGAGTAGGCCAATAAAAACCAGATTGTAGTACCTTGTGTGCAGTTCTATCTCCAGCGTGGTGTCCTCCATAGGATTCAGAGTGACACTTGCGTAGGATTTGTTCCTGTTCATGCTCAGGCACACAATGTCTAATAATTCCATCTACTCCTTCTTTATAAAGGTCTGGATCATCCCAGAAGTAATGTCTTAAATCATAAAAGAACTTTTTCTTTTGCTGGTATGTAAACTAGGCGGTAAATATTTAGCAACAATGTAATTAGCATAGTCAGCATACCAATGAGCAGTACGAGAAGCATTGACAACCGCTAATTGTTCATCAGGAAAACTATCATTAATAGGCAGTGGGTCATCAAGAACATTCTCTAGCTTAGACAAGTTGTCTGCAACGGGGTTCTCAGCTCCCTTTCTATCAATAATATGCAAGTCAAATTCTTGGAGCAAGAGAACCCATCTAATGAGTCTAGGCTTAGCATCTTTCTTTTCCATAAGATATTTAATAGCAGCATGATCAGTGTGAATAGTAACTTTGGAATCAACAATATAAGGTCTAAACTTGTCACATGCAAACACAACTGCTAAGAATTCTTTTTCAGTGGTAGCATAATTTCTCTGGGCAGTATCAAGAGTCTTACTAGCATAATGGATAACATCCAATTTCTTATCGACTCTTTGCCCTAGAACAACACCTACAGGATAATCACTAGCATCGCACATAATTTCAAAAGGTAAATTCCAATCAGGTGGCTGAACAATAGGTGTTGTGATCAAAGCTTTCTTAAGTGTTTCAAATGCTTCTACACAATCATCATCAAAGACAAAAGGAATATCTTTTTGCAATAAATTAGTCAGAGGCCTAGAGATTTTTGAGAAGTCCTTAATAAACCTCCTATAAAAACCGGCATGACCAAGGAAACTTCTTATACCTTTTATGTCCTTGGGACATGGCATCTTTTCAATAGCATCAACTTTGGCTTTATCAACTTCAATACCCCTCTCGGAGATCTTGTGCCCCAAGACAATGCCTTCATTAACCATAAAGTGACACTTTTCCCAATTCAGGACGAGACGAGTGTCTTCGCATCTCTGCAAAACTCGATCAAGGTTGCTCAAACAATCATCAAAAGAGGATCCATAGACGGAGAAGTCATCCATGAATACCTCACAAATCTTTTCACAAAAATCAGACAATATAGCCATCATGCATCTTTGAAAGGTAGCAGGTGCATTACATAAACCAAAAGGCATACGTCTATAAGCAAAAGTGCCAAAAGGGCAAGTAAAAGTAGTTTTAGATTGATCCCCCGCTGATACAGGTATCTGGGAGAAGCCAGAATAACCATCTAGAAAGCAAAAATGTGTGTGTTTGGATAACCTTTCTAGCATTTGATCAATAAAAGGCAAAGGGTAATGATCTTTCTTAGTAGCTTTATTTAACTCACGGAAATCAATTACCATCCTATAGCCTGTAATAATTCTTTGCGGGGTCAATTCATCTTTATCATTAGGGACAACGGTAATGCCTCCCTTTTTAGGGACACAATGGACAGGGCTTACCCATTCATTATCAGCAACGGGATAAATAATACATTCCTCAAGGAGTTTTAGTATCTCCTTTCTCACCACTTCCTTCATTTTGGGATTTAATCGTCTTTGAGGATCTCTAACAGGTTTGGCGTCTTTCTCCATTGAAATCTTATGTTGACATACTGTGGGACTAATGCCCTTGAGATCATCCAGGGTATATCCAATAGCAGCTCGGTGCATCTTCAGAGTTTTCAATAATCTTTCTTCTTCTTTCTCTGAAAGGTTAGCACTAATAATAACATGATATATTTCTTTTTCATCAAGATAAGCATACTTAAGGTTATCAGGTAATGGTTTGAGTTCAAACACGGGATCACCCTTGGGTGGAGGGGAATCCCCAAGAATTTCAACGGAAAGATTATGTTTTAGCATAGGTTCTTGCTTAAGGAACACTTCATCTATTTCTTCCCTTTCCTTCATAAACATATCGTTTTCATGGTCTAGCAAATATTGTTCTAATAGATCAGTTGGAGGAATAGCAATGGAAGCAAGACCAATAATCTCATCCTTACTAGATGGTTCCTTTTCACGATGTTGTCTACTAAACTTAGCGAAATTAAACTCATGAGACATATCATCTAAGCCAAGAGTGACAATATTCTTCTCACAATCAATTTTAGCACTAGCAGTGTTCAAGAAGAGTCTACCAAAAATAATGGGACAAAAATGATCTTGTGGGGAACCGAGAACAAGAAAATCCGCAGGGTATTTAATCTTCCCACACAAGACTTCAACATCTCTAACAATCCCAATAGGTTTAATGGTGTCCCTATTAGCAAGCTTAATAGTAACATCAATATCTTCTAATTCAACCGGTGCAATAGCGTGCATAATTCTTTATAAAGGTCATAAGGCATCGCATTAGCACTAGCACCCATATCACATAAGCCATGATAACAATGATCTCCAATCTTAACAGAAATAACAGGCGTGCCTACAACAGGTCTACGTTTCTTAGTATCGGGTCTAGCAACATTAGCAGTTTCACCCAAGAAAGAGATAACATGCCCATCTAAGTCCTCATCCAAGAGATCTTTAATCATAGCAATACCAGGTTCAACATTAATTTGCTCAGGAGGTGTATAGGTCCTAGTATTACTCTTACGAACAACAGTCGAAGCTTTAACATGATCTTTTATCCTAACAGGAAAAGGAGGTTTTTCAACATAAGCAATAGGAATAATAGGATCACAATATGTAATAGTCTTCTCTTCGACTGTAATAGGTGCAACTACTTTCACTTCAATAGGAGGATTATATTTAAACCACTTCTCTTTAGGGAGATCAACGTGAGCAGCAAAAGTTTCACAAAAAGTAGCTACTATCTCAGAGTCAAGTCCATACTTAGAGCTAAATCCACGGAAAGCATCGGTATTCATAAAAGATTTAACACAATTAAACTTAAGTGTCATACCTGACTCCTTACCATCGTCGGAACCCCAATCTTCAGCATTGCGTTTAATTCTTTCCAATAAGTCCCATTTGAAATCAATAGTCTTCAGCATATAGGAACCAGCACAGGAGGTATCGAGCAAGTTGCGATTATCAAGAGAAAGCCGAGCATAAAAATTCTGAATAATCATTTCCTGAGAGAGCTCATGATTGGGGCATGAATATAACATTGACTTAAGCCTCCCCCAAGCTTGAGCGATGCTTTCTCCTTCGCGAACCCAGAAATTATATATGTAATTACGATCACGATGACCAAGATGCATAGGATAGAACTTCTGGTGAAATTCCAATTTCAATCGCTTATAATTCCAAGATCTTGTATCATCATAGCCTATACCATGTCATTGCATCTCCCTTCAAAGATAAAGGGAAGACCTTCCTTTTGACAACATCATCGGGAATACCTGCAAGCTTAAATAATCCACAAACTTCATCCACAAAGATAAGGTGTAAGTCGGGATGCAATGTTCCGTCTCCTGCAAAAGGATTAGCTAGCAGTTTTTCTATCATACCTGAAGGAATCTCAAAGTGAAAATTTTCATAAGGTTCAGTAGGTTGAGGAGCATTTCTTTGCTCTTCTGGTTGGGGTGAAGATACCCCAAACAAGCCACTCAAAGGATTAGTTTCCATAGTGACAAGTAACAGAAAATTTCAGCACACAATATAAATGTTTCCTTACCAAGTTCCACTCACCAAGAGCGCTACGTTCCCCGGCAACGACGCCAGAAAAGAGTCTTGATGACCCAAAAGTGTAGGGGATCTATCGTAGTCCTTTCGATAAGTAAGAGTGTCGAACCCAACGAGGAGTAGAAGGAAATGATAAGCGGTTTTCAGTAAGGTTTTCTCTGCAAGCACTGAAATAATAGGTGATAGATAGTTTTGTGATAAGATAAATAGTAACGAGCAAAAGTAAATAAACTGCAGCAAGGTGGCCCAATCCTTTATGTAGCAAAGGATAAGTATGGACAAATTCTAATAATGAGGAAGGAGCTCCCGAGGACACATTGGGAATTATCGTCATGCTAGTTTTCATCACGCTCATATGATTCGCGTTCGGTACTTTGATAATTTGATATGTGGGTGGACCGGCACTTGGGTACTGCCCTAACTTGGACAAGCATCCCACTTATGATTAACCCCTATTGCAAGCGTCCGCAACTACAAAAAGGAGTAACCCCTAACGAAGCAACGCATAAACTAGGGTTTAAGCTTCTGTCACTCTAGCAACCCATCATCTACTTATTACTTCCCTATGCCTTCCTCTAGGCCCAAATAATGGTGAAGTGTCATTCAGTCGACGTTCACATAACACCACTAGAGGAGAGACAACATACATCTCATCAAAATATCGAACGAATACCAAATTCACATGACTACTAATAGCAAGACTTCACCCATGTCCTCAGGAACTAAAGTAACTACTCACAAAGCATAATCATATTCATAATCAGAGGTGTAATAATATGCATGAAGGATATGAACATATGATCTTCCACCAAGTAAACCAATAAGTATCAACTACAAGGAGTAATCAACACTACTAGCAACCCACAGGTACCAATTTGTGGTTTTGGATACAAGATTGGATACAAGAGATGAACTAGGGTTTGAGAGGAGATGGTGCTGGTGAAGATGTTGATGGAGATTGACCCCCTCCCGATGAGAGGATCGTTGGTGATGACATTGATGATGATTTCCCCCTCCCGGAGGGAAGTGTCCCCGGCAGAACTGCTCTGCCAGAGCCCTAGATTGATTCCGCCAAGGTTCCGCCTCGTGGCGGCGGAGTTTCATCTCGTAAGCTTGCCCACGAATTTTTCCAGGACAAAACCCTTCATATAGCAGAAGATGGACGCCAGAGGCCCACCAGGGAGCCCAGGAGATAGGGGGGCACGCCCCTAGGGGGGGCGCGCCCTCCTGTATCCTGGACAGGGTGTGGGCCCCCTGGCCTATTTCTTTTGCTCATAATTCCTTAATAAATCCAAAAAGTTGTTTCATGGAGTCTCGGGTCTTTTGGAGTTGTGCAGAATAGGTTTCCAACGTTTGCTCCTTTTTCAGCCAGAATTCCAGCTGCCGGCTTTCCCCCTCTTCATGGTAAACCTTGTAAAATAAGAGAGAATAGCCATAAGTATTGAGATATAATGTGTAATAACAGCCCATAATGCAATAAATATTGATATAAAAGCATGATGCAAAATGGACGTATCAAGGGAAAGGGGAGAGGAGATGCAAGTGGGCAGGGCAATGAACGCTTGCATGGTTGTTTTTACTTGAGGGTCAGGTGTGACGCGGGCGTGAGGAGTGGCATTTTGAGTGCAATATAGGCAAACAACAGAGTCATTTCACTATTCCCATTCCCTTCAATTTTTAGTGAGCTTCTACCCAAAACACCCCCTCCAAAGCGAAATAAGTTAAGCCCAAGCCCATAACTTGAAAATGACTTCTTTACATCTTCTATGGCTTATTTTGACAATAAGCTCTGAAAAGGAGGAATAGAACTGGCCCTTAACCTACAATTCAATTGTGCGTGCAATGATGAATCACTCCTGCCTGCTATAGTGTACATTTAGGCATCATCATACATGTCATAACCTAATACATGTGCATTTCATTATAGAATCTGAAATATGCAATGTTTATGTTAGTTCATACGTTGCACATGATGTTTAAATGCCCATTAAATCTGGTCAGTCAAGTGATGGTCTTTAAGCCTCCTTCTATGCTTCTTTTCTTGATATGTAAGATTTGCTCACACATCTGTTCAATTGCTTGTTTGTATCAGCCAACCATACTAGGATTGTTTGCTTTGATTACTTGTTGTTCTTGACCTAACAGAGCTTGTCAACGATGTAAACACTAAGGGCTGCTATAGTGGGGGCTTGTATAACTCATAGGTGACATAAATGTTTGGCTATACACTAAAGTAGGCTCTCCAAGAGTACCTGGAGATCCAGTTCAAAGGTATGCCTAGTTTTTACATAGTGCACACATAGTAAATTCCCATTTCATTATGTGCAAGGGATGTGGCATGTTTCATTATGTGGTGTTGTTTCATTATAATCTCATTCTTTTGTGTTGTTCACAGACTGGAAAGTATGCATATTTATCTTCCAAGGAGACCAGTAACTAGTTTGTGTCACTTTGTAGAGGGGGTGCAATGAAGATAAGATTGAGGATTTCCAAGTACAAGATGTTAGGAAGGAGCCTTGCAAGAGAAGGAGGAGTACCGCTGAGCCTGTTCAACTAGTTAAGGTAGGTCCCACTGTATTACAATTACCAGGACATCCTATTTGTCTGACATTGTGCTTGTGTAGGGTTCTTCACCTGTAACCCAGTTATTGGGCCATTGATTAAAAAACCCTCCACTCACTACTATATGATGTTCTAATTTTTTTGTAAATCAGATGTATGTAAACACATTTAATGTGTCTGTTCACTCATTACGGATCTAGTCTACTTTTAAATATCTAAAACATCTTATAGTAGTGAACAGTGTGAAACTGCTTCCTGCCATGGTAGAGTTGTCGATGTCATAAATGTCATAACCAAACACATATTCACATCATTAGCCTCCCTATCATTACTTGGATATTGATCACATACTAGTTGAGATACTTCATAGGGGGGAAACAAAATTACATTACTTGTTCATTTATATAGTAAATGTAGTAAGGCCATGGATGTTATTGAGGCGTGCATGTATGCATGCTGCCAACTCAACAGTTCAATTGCTTGTTTGTTTCAGGCATAGTTAAATTGCTCTTTTCAATTACTTTATTTGTCCTCAGTTAATGAGATTCCCAAACAATGATGCCTGATGTTGGGTACTTGTATAACTATTAGTTGACATAATTAAAGGCCTTACCACTTAATTACTCTCGTGAAGTGTACCTGAGGGAGTTCCGGACTAGGGGGTGTCCGGATAGCCGAACTATCATGATCGGCCGGACTCCAAGACTATGAAGATACAAGATTGAAGACTTCGTCCCGTGTCCGGATGGGACTTTCCTTGGCGTGGAAGGCAAGCTTGGCGATACGGATATGTAGATCTCCTACCATTGTAACCGACTCTATGTAACCATAGCCCTCTCCGGTGTCTATATAAACCGGATGGCTTTAGTCCATAGGACGAACGACAATCATACCATAGGCTAGCTTCTAGGGTTTAGCCTCCTTGATCTCATGGTAGATCTACTCTTGTAACACACATCATCAATATTAATCAAGCAGGACGTAGGGTTTTACCTCCATCAAGAGGGCCCGAACCTGGGTAAAACATCGTGTCCCTTGTCTCATGTTACCATCCGCCTAGACGCACAGTTCGGGACCCCCTACCCGAGATCCGCCGGTTTTGACACCGACATTTGTGCTTTCATTGAGAGTTCCTCTGTGTCGTCACCGATAGGCTCGATGGCTTCTTCGACCATCATCAACAACACAGTCCAGGGTGAGACCTTTCTCCCCGGACAGATCTTCGTATTCGGCGGCTTTGCACTGCGGGCCAATTTGCTTGGCCGTCTGGAGCAGATCGAAAGCTACGCCCCTGGCCGTCAGGTCAGATTTGGAAGTTTGAACTTCACGGCTGACATCCACGGGGACTTGATCCTCAATGGATTCGAGCCACAGCCGAGCGTGCCGCACTGTCACGGCGAGCATGATTTAGCTCTGCAGCCGGACAGTACCCTGGAGGCCGCACTCGAACCCGCTCCGATCTTCAATTCGGAGCCGGCTGCGCAGATCGAGGACAGATGGCTAGACACCGCCTCGAGGGCTGCAACCTCTATGGCGATAGAGCCGAACACTGACCTTGTCCCTCATAAAGCTCGTGACTCCGAGGTGTCGGACTCCTCGCCGGACTCCGAACCTCCCGCGCCCCCTCCGATCGAATCCGATTGGGCGCCGATCATGGAGTTCACCGCAGCAGACATCTTTCAACACTCACCTTTCGGCGACATCTTGAGTTCGCTAAAGTATCTCTCATTATCAGGAGAGCCTTGGCCGGACTGCGGTCAGGACGGTTGGGATGCGGACGACGAAGAAATTCAAAGCCCACCCACCACCCACTTGGTAGCCGCTATCAACGATCTAACCGACATGCTAGACTACGACTCCGAAGACATCGACGGTATGGACGACGATGCCGGAGACGACCAAGAACCAGCGCCCACCGGGCACTGGAAAGCCACCTCATCATATGACATATACATGGTGGATATCCCAAAGGATGGGAATGGCAAAGGAACAGCGGAGGATGACCCCTCCAAGAAACAGCCCAAGCGCCGGCGTCAGCGGCGCCGCTCTAAATCCCGCCACAGCAAGAATGAAGATTCCGGCACCGGAGATAATAATACACCGGACAGTGCCGAAGACAACCCACTCCCGCAAGATCCAGCGCAGGAGGATGGAGACGCCAGCCCTCATGAGAGAGCGGCAGAAGAAGAGGTAGAGGATTATATGCCTTCCTCTGGAGACGAGGCAAGCCTCGACGACGATGAATTCGTCGTGCCTGGGAATCCCGTCAGACAAGAGCATTTTAAACGCAGGCTTATGGCCACGGCGAACAGCCTCAAGAAAAAGCAGCAACAGCTTAGAGCTGATCAAGATCTGCTAGCCGACAGATGGACTGAAGTCCTCGCGGCTGAAGAGCATGAGCTCGAACGCCCCTCCAAAAGCTACCCTAAACGCAAGCTGCTCCCCCGATTAGAGGAGGAAGTGTATGAACCCGCATCACCAGGAGACAATACGCCTGACCGACCACCCCGTGGTCGCGACAGAGAGGCCTCTAGGCCCTTCACCAGACCCGTACCCCGGCATCGCTCGAAGAGCACAAGGCCACAGGGGAACGCTCCGGACTTGCGAGATATATTGGAGGATAAGGCAAGACAATCAAGATCGATCTATGGATCGTGTGGGCGCCCCACGGTACGTGACGACAACCGTTGCGCCGGACACAGTAAGTCCGGCTGGGCCGAACAAAACAGACAGAGCTCCGTTGTGATATCGCCTAGTACAGAGGGGACGCACACCCACTATGCTTCACAGATGAAGTAATGGATCATCAAATCCCCGAAGGGTTTAAACCCGTGAATATCGAATCTTACGATGGAACAACAGACCCCGCGGTTTGGATCGAAGACTATCTTCTTCACATCCACATGGCCCGCGGTGACGATCTTCACGCCATCAAATATCTCCCCCTCAAGCTTAAAGGACCAGCCCGGCATTGGCTTAATAGCTTGCCAGCAGAGTCAATTGGGAGTTGGGAAGACCTGGAAGTCGCATTCCTCGATAACTTCCAAGGCATGTATGTGCGACCACCAGACGCTGATGACCTAAGCCACATAATTCAGCAGCCAGACGAATCGGCCAGACAATTCTGGACACGGTTCTTAACCAAGAAAAACCAAATCATCGACTGTCTGGATGCGGAGGCCCTCGCGGCCTTCAAGCATAACATCCGCGACGAGTGGCTTGCCCAGCACCTGGACAGGAAAAGCCGAAATCCATGGCAGCCCTTACATCACTCATGACCCGCTTCTACGCGGGTGAGGACAGCTGGCTAGCACGCAGCAACAACCTCAGCGAAAATTCTGGCAGTCCGGATTTCAAGGACCGAAATGGCAGGGCGCGTCGTAACAAAAGCAAACGCCGTGTCAACGGCGACAATAGTGAGGATACGGCAGTCAATGCCGGATTCAGAGGCTCTAAACCCGGTCAGCGGAAAAAGCCATTCAAAAGAACTGCTCCGGGTCCGTCCAATTTGGACCAAATACTCGACCGCTTGTGCCAGATACACGGCACCCCCGAAAAGCCAGCTAACCACACCAATAGGGACTGTTGGGTATTCAAGCAGGCAGGCAAGTTAGTTGCCAAAAACAATGACAAGGGGCTGCATAGCGATGACGAGGAAGAGACCCGACCGCCGAACAATAGAGGACAGAAGGGTTTCCCCCCACAGGTGCGGACAGTGAACATGATATACGCAACGCACATACCCAAAAGGGAGCGGAAGCGTGCGCTAAGGGATGTATACGCGATGGAGCCAGTTGCCCCGAAGTTCAATCCATGGTCCTCCTGCCCGATCACTTTTGACCGAAGGGCACCAGCATCCACCACGGCGGATTCGCCGCATTGGTCCTAGACCCAATCGTCGACGGATTTCACCTCACCAGAGTCCTGATGGATGGCGGCAGCAGCCTGAACCTGCTTTATCAGGATACAGTGCACAAAATGGGCATAGACCCCTCAAGGATTAAACCTACCAAGACGACCTTTAAAGGCGTCATACCAGGTGTAGAAGCCAATTGTACAGTCTCAGTTGCACTGGAAGTGGTCTTTGGATCTCCGGATAACTTCCGGAGCGAGGAGCTAATCTTCGACATAGTTCCGTTCCGCAGTGGCTATCATGCCCTGCTCGGACATACCGTGTTTGCAAAGTTCAACGCGGTGCCGCACTACGCATACCTCAAGCTGAAGATGCCAGGCCCTCAAGGAGTCATCACGGTCAACGGAAACATTGAATGTTCTCTCCGAACGGAGGAACATACAGCGGCTCTCGCGGTAGAAGTACAATGCAGCCTCTTAAGGCAATTCTCGAGTCCGGCCGTTAAGCGGCCGGACATAGCTAAGCGCGCCCGGAGTAACCTACAACAAGACCACCTGGCACATTCCGAGCACGCGTAGCAGTGCGGCCCCAACCCCAGCCCCTGTAAAACGTCAAAACAGGTCCTTCGCGTACACCATTACGCTCTGAAGATACCATGGGCATGGGGAGAGGGGCACGACCACGATCAGCCCAGACTGCGGATCAACCACACCAGGGGCTCTCAAGTGTGTCGTTCTTTTTTTTTCCTTTTTTATTTTAACCCACAGGACTCCGTTCGTCAGAGGCCCTGTCCGGCAGCAAACCTGCCGAACTCACGATGCAACAGCCAGGGAAGGATAAAGGCTACAACGAATATCCAGGTGGTCTCCATTACAAGCATTAAATCTGTTTTATGCACCATTCGGCAGCCTACCCCTGGAGGGGGACATGTTTAACAGTCCCATCCCTTGCTTATCGCACTATTTGTATCATTCTGCATTCATAGCAGCACTTCTTGAATAAAACAATGCAGCACCTTTTTGCTTATAATTGCATTTCTTTTTTATACATATGTTCATTTACAGCATGTTGCATCCGTACACTTTGGTACGGCTAAAATACACCAGGGGCTTATGTTTCCCGCATCATGGTGTGATAAGTCCGAACACTTTCACAAGTGCGGCACCCCGAACTTATAGCACTATATGCATCGGCTCCGAATCATGTCTTGGGTCAATAGTTGGGTTTGCCCGGCTCCCATGTTTTGGTACCTTACATTCCATTGTATCGGCTAAGGTAGCACTGGGAGAACCACTGCGATTGCGCCCCAGTTGAGCTGGGTTAACGCCTAAGTGGAGAAAGCTAAAACTGACTGTCATGATTAGGCGAGAGCCGGTCGCTGTTCGAGAGGTTTTTTGCGAGTCCTTAAAGACTTATGCCGCTTCGAGCGAGGAGCCGGATCTTGTCCGGCCCAGGCGTGGATAGTGCCCCAAATTCGGCCTTCCAAAGACTAGGAGCTTCGCCGAAATTTAAAATTATAGAATTCTATGGCTAAGTGAGAGTGTTCAAGCATTATAAGTCTGGTTGCCTTGTTCGCTGTGTTGAGCGCCTCCCTAGATGGACCCAAAAAGGGGAACAAGAGTGCTCAAGTTTATCCCAAACACCCCAACACTCGTGGCATGGGGGCTGAAGCCGACGACTTGCCATCTCTCAAATTTGATAAACAGCCGCACAGAAGGTAATATTTTAAATTAACAAGCGTTGCTTAGCGCATATGAACTAAGTTTTCAGCGCACAGGATAACAAAATGCGAGTCTACTCAAAAATTACATCTTTGGAGCACTCCCCCGCAATAGTGCGGGTGCCCTTTAGCACACTCTTATAATACATCTCGGGCGTGCGATGCTCCTTGCCCTTTGGTGGCGGGTCCGTCACAAGCTTCTGGGCATCCATCTTGCCCCAGTGCACCTTTGCGGGGGCAAGGGCCCGACGGGCACCCTCAATACAGGCGGAGTGCTTGACGACTTCAACCCACGGGCACGCATCCACCAGCCGCCGCACCAGGCCGAAGTAGCTCCCAGGCATGGCCTCCTTAGGCCACAGCCGAACTATGAGGCCCTTCATGGCCTGTTCGGCCGCCTTGTGGAGCTCGACCAGCTGCTTCAGCTGGTCGCTAAGGGGCACCGGATGTCCGGCCTCAGCATACTGAGACCAGAAGACCTTGTCCGTCGAGCTCCCCTCCTCAGCCCGGTAGAATGCGGCAGCATCGGACACGCTACAAGGAAGATCTGCGAACGCTCCTGGAGAGCTCCGAATTCGGGTAAGCAACAGGTAATTAACACTCACATGCTTACTTTGCATGAAAAATGCCTTACCCGCTGCTATTTTCTTCACCGCCTCAATCTCCTGGAGGGCCTTGTAGGCTTCGGCCTTAGCGGCTTTGGCACTCTCAAGAGCCATTGCAAGCTCAGACTCTCGAGTCTTCGAGTCACGCTCCAAACTCTCAAGTTTTTTCACGAGATCCTGGAGCTCTTGCCGTACCTCCGCCACCCGCGCCTCCTGCTTCTCTCGCTCGGTGCGCTCCGCGGCCGCATTGCGTTCGGCCGCGGCCACCGCCTCTTTAAGGGTCACCACCTCGTTAGTGGCCCCTGCAATACCCATGTTATCCTTGTCATTCTTTTTGCAACCAAAATCCTTTTCTGTAAGGTACAATTTTAATAAGGTGTTACTCACCTTCCTTGTCCTCGAGCTGCTTCTTGGCACGGCCGAGCTCGTTCTCGGACCGCTCGAGGTTTTCCTTCAAAGTATTGACCTCTGTAGTCAGTGTGGCAGAGGTCAGCAGCACAGCCTGCAATCCCATATTGACATATTTTTTATGACTCCTGCGTATATCTTTTTAGATCCTCAGTCCGGCTTTTCTTTCCGAACACCGAACCGAGCATCAGGGGCTACTGTCTATGCGGTACTATTTTACATATATCAAAATTCTTACCTCAAAGCCTGTTAGAAGGCTGCTGCAGGCTTCGGTCAGCCCGCTCTTGGCGAGCTGCACCTTCTGAATCACCACACTCATAACGGTGTGGTGTTCCTCTTCGATGGAGGTGCCATTGAGCGCCTCCAGCAAGCTATCCGGCGCCTCCGGTTGGACGGAGGCTGCCGGCGTCACGGTCTTGCCCTTCTTATGAAGGGGTCGCCCGCCGGACTCCGGAGCCACTGTGGGTTCCGGGGCCGAGTCCGGTGCAATGTCCGGGAGGTTGTCCTGCGACACCTCTGGGGCCTTCTCCTCCTGGTGGGTCCCTTCCTGGGATACCACCTCGGCATCGTCCGCATCACGAGGGGTGGAGGCAGTCGGAAGAGAATCCATATCCGACACACCTAAGGACCCGCTGGACGAAGTGGGAAGATCATCCTTGGGCGGACTGCAGGGTTGTATGCGGCATTAGAAAGACATTATGTGGCGAAAAGGAAAAACCTTGAAGTTATTCGGGAGTCCGAATACTTACGATCTCGCCAGGGGCTTGGCCCTTGGAGGCCAGTCCTCGTCGTCGTCACTAGCGTTGGCAGAGCAGTCCGGGGGAAGAGTTGTTCCCTTCTTGGACCCTTCGGCCTCCCTTGTTGGGGAGGCCTTCCTTTTCTTCCCTCCCCCCGCTGGGGGAGAGGCTTTCTTCTTCTCCTCCTCGCCTTGGTGGGAGGAGTCGGCCTCGGATTCATCATCCGATAGCACCTGAAAACGGGAGCTCTTCCGAGTCCCCGTGGCCTTCTTCTTGGCCTTCTTCTCCGGCACCACGTGGGGTGCCGGAGCCAACAGCCCCGTTAGGCGGGCGTCCGCTGGGTCCTCTCGCAATGGGGCCGGACAGATAGTCCGTTCGGCCTTCGCCAGCCAGTCCTGTCAAAGGTAAAGGGAGTTTAGATCCCGCATAGAGTCAAACTATGGAAAACAAGTGGCAAAATCACTTACCTCGTCAGCTGGACGCTGCGAGCGGAATCCGCGATCTTCGGTAGCGGATGCGGGAGCCTTGGCGCCCTTGAACAACACCTTCCAGACATCTTCATACGTAGTGTCGAAGAGCCCGCTCAGAGTCTGGTGCTGCGCCGGATCGAACTCCCACATGTTGAAGCCCCGTCGTTGGCACGGGAGAATCCGGCGGATGAGCATGACCTGGAATACATTGACAAGCTTGAGCTTCTTGACCACCAGCTTCTGGATACAGGCTTGGAGTCCGGTCAGCTCCTCCGAATCCCCCCAGATCCGGCCACTCTCTTTCCAGGAGGTGAGCCATGTAGGGATGCCAGATCTGAATTCGGGGGCCACTGCCCAATCAGGGTCACGCGGCTCGGTGATGTAGAACCACCCCGATTGCCACCCCTTAATGGTTTCCACGAAAGTGCCCTCCAGCCATGTAACGTGGGACATCCTGCCCACCATGGCGCCTCCGCACTCTGCTTGGCTGCCCTTCACAACCTTCGGCTTGACACTGAAGGTCTTGAGCCACAAGCCGAAGTGGGGCTGGATGCAGAGGGAGGCCTCGCACACGATGATAAACGCTGAGATGTTGAGGATGAAATTCGGGGCCAGATCATGGAAATCTAGGCCGTAGTAGAACATGAGCCCCCGGACAAAGGGATGAAGTGGAAAGCCCAGTCCATGGAGGAAATGGGGAAGAAATACTACCCTCTCATGGGGCCTGGGGGTGGGGATGGGCGCGATGTCGCTGGACAAATATCCGGCGTCGTGCAGCTTGTGGATCTGCCCCTCCGTGATGGAGGAGGCCATCCACTTGCCTCCCGCTCCGGACATAGTTGGAGAAGGTTGAGGTGAGAAGTGCGGACTTGGGCGCTGGAGCTCGAGTTTGCGGAGATGGATAAGCCAAGGAGGAAGAAGGTGCAGGTGAAAGGGTTGGATCTTTATCCCCTTATATGGGCGGACAAAAACATGTGTCCCCACCGGCCTGGTAAAACTCGCTTATCTCCCAAGCATCACAATCAATGACGCGGTTGGGTTATCCACATCCGTATTGATGTGAATCCCGGAATAAGGGGAACACGATCTCTGCTTCGACAAGACGTGCCAAGGAAACCGCCTCGCTAAATGCGCTGAGGTGATACAATAAAAACAATTCGAGTAAAGGCTTGGTAATGGTGTGACGTCACGCCACAAAATACGTCAGCAGATTGAACTTGTGTAATGTTATTCTCTCTACGGTGGTACGTGGAATTTATTTTTGCAGAGCCGGACACTATCCTGGTGTTCACAATCTTCTATAAATTATTCGGAGGAAGAACCCGCCTTGCAATGCCGAAGACAACGTGCGCGCCGGACTCGTCGTCATTGAAGCCTGGTTCAGGGGCTACTGAGGGAGTTCCGGACTAGGGGGTGTCCGGATAGCCGAACTATCATGATCGGCCGGACTCCAAGACTATGAAGATATAAGATTGAAGACTTCGTCCCGTGTCCGGATGGGACTTTCCTTGGCGTGGAAGGCAAGCTTGGCGATACGGATATGTAGATCTCCTACCATTGTAACCGACTCTGTGTAACCCTAGCCCTCTCCGGTGTCTATATAAACCGGATGGCTTTAGTCCATAGGACGAACGACAATCATACCATAGGCTAGCTTCTAGGGTTTAGCCTCCTTGATCTCGTGGTAGATCTACTCTTCTAACACACATCATCAATATTAATCAAGCAGGACGTAGGGTTTTACCTCCATCAAGAGGGCCCGAACCTGGGTAAAACATCGTGTCCCCTGTCTCCTGTTACCATCCGCCTAGACGCACAGTTCGGGACCCCCTACCCGAGATCCGCCAGTTTTGACACCGACAGTACCTGAAGCTTTGAAGTCTATTAACCAACTATTACTGCATGAGTCTCACAATCTAGTTTATACTAGGCTAATGATTGCATAGTTTTGCTTCCTATAGTAGGTTTGTATGAATCCCTTTGATGTTCATTATGCTCCCTAAGACTTTAACTGAGCTGTAGAATGGCCAACTGCTTGCTTACTTATACGCAACGTGCTGTCTAAATTTGTAACCTGTTTGTGTTTTGGATTTGGCCCCAACATCATTCTCCTCTGGTGAGCTAAGAGAGATTTTTCTATGCGGGCTGCACAGACAACCATTTTTATAATTTTTAAAATATCACCTGCTTATGCTTCATGATGTGTAACATTATTGTTAGTCCTATTCTGCCATGTACAAAATAGTTTGTCTTGCTCGCTTCACTGTTGTAACTATATTTTTGCCCTAGTCATGTGTACTTACAGAAACATTTCAGGATGAAGTGACATCAACACAAAGATCTGCGACCAGTGCGGCATGGCCATTACCAATTGATTATGGATTGGAATTGGAATGTGTCGACGTTCTCGAGCATGAACTAGAGGTGGCAAGACAACGTGTACATGATTCTCAACGTGCAATCAACAAGTTGAGAATGGACTTGCAGGTATTAGATGCAGGAGTCAAAAAATGAAATGAGACACTGAGGTAACCACGAAGGAATTGGAGATTTTGCAGACAGAAAATTGTGCTATTTGAATCCGACCAATCCTATTTTCTGAAGAGATTATAGTTCAAATGGTAAGTTATGTTGATGCGCGTCCATGATGTATGAGATTTATTTGCCCAGTGTATGTAATTTGTTGTTTGTGTATGCTTTGTTATCACTAGTGCCGAACTATAATGCCCAGTGGGTATAATTGGCTGTAATTTGTTTATTGTATAGTGTAGGATTATTCTACGTTTCTATGCCTTAGTCTCTTTATTGTACAGTGTATGTTTTTTAGAGGTGATAGTATAGAGTAGGATAATTCTTTGAATATGCTATATCATTGAAACGGGGGCCAACACGCCCAAACATTTCCTGGACGCCATCTGAACGAACAAATATGTGTAGTCAAAGCGGGTCTTAATTGGGTTGGTCAAAATAATATTTAGTGGATCCCAGATGATGTGGCCCACCGTAACAATGGCTCTTAGCAGGCCGTTAACAGGCTGAAAGCTCGATAGGGCCGTATAAATGGAAATGGCCCGCGAGCCTCTAGCAGGCCGAAACAAATGTCAATTTTGTCCCGGCCCTTTTACTTTACGGGCTAGTAAGAGGCCGAAAGAGTTTTGGGCCAGAGGAGCCCCAATTTGCAAACTGGGCTTTTAACAGGCCGAAAGTCGCGTCGGGCTGAAATTTATCCCTGCGGAACGTGGGCCGCTGATGACCCACAAGTGTAGGGGATCTATCGTAGTCCTTTCGATAAGTAAGAGTGTCGAACCCAACGAGGAGCAGAAGGAAATGATAAGCGGTTTTCAGTAAGGTTTTCTCTGCAAGCACTGAAACTGTAGGTAATAGATAGTTTTGTGATAAGATAAATAGTAACAAGCAACAAGTAAATAAAGTAAATAAAGTGCAGCAAGGTGGCCCAATCCTTTATGTAGCAAAGGATAAGCCTGGACAATTTCTAATAATGATAAAGGAGCTCCCGAGGACACATTGGGAATTATCGGCAAGCTAGTTTTCATCACGTTCATATGATTCGCGTTCGGTACTTTGATAATTTGATATGTGGGTGGACCGGAACTTGGGTACTGCCCTAACTTGGACAATCATCCCACTTATGATTAACCCCTATTGCAAGCATCCGCAACTACAAAAGAAGTATTAAGGTAAACCTAACCACAACATTAGACATATGGATCCATATCAGCCTCTAATGAAGCAACGCATAAACTAGGGTTTAAGCTTCTGTCACTCTAGCAACCCATCATCTACTTATTACTTCCCCATGCCTTCCTCTAGGCCCAAATAATGGTGAAGTGTCATGTAGTAGACGTTCACATAACACCACTAGAGGAAAAGACAACATACATCTCATCAAAATATCGAACGAATACCAAATTCACATGACTACTAATAGCAAGACTTCACCCATGTCCTCAGGAACAAACGTAACTACTCACAGAGCATATTCATGTTCATAATCAGAGGAGTAATAATATGCATAAAGGATCTGAACAAATGATCTTTCACCAAGTAAACCAATTAGCATCAACTACAAGGAGTAATCAACACAACTAGCAACCCATAGGTACCAATTTGTGGTTTTGATACAAGATTGGATACAAGAGATGAACTAGGGTTTTGAGAGGAGTGGTGCTGGTGAAGATGTTGATGGAGATTGACGCCCTCCCGGTGAGAGGATCGTTGGGATGACGTTGGTGATGATTTCCCCCTCCCGGAGGGAAGTGTCCCCGGCAGAACAGCTCTGCCAGAGCCCTAGATTGATTCCGCCAAGGTTCCGCCTCGTGGTGGCGGAGTTTCGTTCCGTAAGCTTGCCCACGATTTTTTCCAGGGTAAAAGTGATGATATAGCAGAAGATGGACGCCAGAGGCCCACCAGGGGGCCCAGGAGATAGGGGTCGCCCTATAGGGGGGGCACCCCCTGTCTCCTGGATAGGGTGTGGGCCCCCTAGCCTATTTCTTTTGCTCAGAATTTCTTATTAAATCCAAAAATTTGTTTCATGGAGTTTCAGGACTTCTGGAGTTGTGCAGAATAGGTTTCCAACGTTTGCTCCTTTTCCAGCCAGAATTCCAGCTGCCGGCATTCCCCCTCTTCATGGTAAACCTTGTAAAATAAGAGAGAATAGCCATAATTATTGAGATATAATATGTAATAACAACCCATAATGCAATAAATATTGATATAAAAGCATGATGCAAAATGGACGTATCAACTCCCCCGAGCTTAGACCTCGCTTGTCCTCAAGCGGAAGCCGAAATCGAAAAATATGTCCACATGTTTAGAGATAGAGGTGTCGATAAAAATAAAATACGGACATGAGGGCATCATGATCATTCTAATAACAGCAACATATATAGATTTTGTCATATGATTTCCTATGCTCAAGTAACAAGCAATTCACAATGTCAAGTATGGTTCAAAAACTCATTGGGAACTAACAAACTATAATCTCAGTCATTGAAGCAATTGCAGTTTATCGTAACATCAGAAAGAGTCAATAATAGAGCTTTTCAGCAGGCTCACATACTCAACTATCTCGTAGTCTCCTACAATTGCTAACACTCACACATTACTTGTGGTTATAGAGTTTCAGCCGGACACTGAGAAAGATAGGGGCTTATTTTGTTGCCTCCCCATGTATTCACCTTTAGGTGATGTCAACAATAATAGCCCATGCTAACTTACATCCAATTGGATATATGTATCACGATCTTTCAAACACGAGGAGCTTGCCAAAGGATAAAATAAAAACGAAAAGGTGAGGATCACCTTGACTCAAGCATAAAGTAAAAACATAAAGTAAAAGATAGGCCCTTCGCAGAGGGAAGCAGAGGTTGTCATGCACGTTTAGGGTTGATGCATAAAATCTTAATGCAAAAGAACGTCACTTTATATTGCCCCTTGTATGTGGACCTTTATTATGCAGTCTGTCGCTTTTATTACTTCCACAACAAGTTCGTACAAAGCTTATTTTCTCTGCACTAATAAGTCATACATATTTAGAGAGCAATTTTTTTATTGCTTGCACCGATGACAACTTACTTGAAGGATCTTACTCAATCCATAGGTAGGTATGGTAGACTCTCATGGCAAAACTGGGTTTAAGGATATTTGGAAGCACAAGTAGTATTTCTACTTGGTGCAGGGAATTTGTCTAGCATGAGGGGGAAAGGCAAGTTCAACATGCTTGGAAGGTCAATGACAATATACTTTAACTGAGATGTCGAAAAACATAAACCATTACGTTGTCTTCCTTGTCCAACATCAACTCTTTTAGCATGTCATACTTAATGAGTGCTTCACAATCATAAAAGATGTCCAAGATAATATATTTATATGTGAACCCCTCTTTCCTTATCACTTCCTATTAATTGCAACGATGACCAAGGCTACGTTCATCAACTCTCAACAATTTTTATGCCTCATACTTTCTATGTGTGAAGTTATAACTATCCATAAGATCAATATGAACTCTTTTATTCTTTCTACTTCCTCAAGATCATAGCAACATAGCAAAGCCCTTGACTCAACACTAAACTTTATTATAGATAGCACACGGACTCGATTACAAAAAGAGATCACAAAGCAAAACTCAAACTAGTTGATATCAAAACTTCAAACTACTAGATCAAGATACTACTAAAAGGATCGGACTAAGTAAAGCGGTAAAGATAGGAGTGTGATGGTGATACGATACCGGGGCACCTCCCCCAAGCTTGCCGGTTGCCAAGGGGGGTGCCCATACCCATGTGATTATTTCTCCTTCTTCACGGTTGGTGTTATGATCTTCTTGGCGATGATGCCCTTCAAGATGCGGTTCTCCTCCTCGATCTTATTGACTTGTTGTTTGAGATCCATAATTTCTTTACGGAGCTTGCCTGTAACGGCCAAAGCTCCTTTTACCCAAGGATGCTGCATAGCTTCTGGAGAACAAGTGGAACTATTTTTCATATTTTCATAAGAAAGAAATCTAGAGTTGGAAGGGATGACCAAAGTTGGAATAGCCACGCTCGGTAGTTCCCCCATCATGAATTCTGCTCGGAGACGAGAGCTGACTTCTTGATCTTCTTCCATGGCATCTATCCTTTTCAAATCAGCCTCCATCTCATCCCCCGTTGATGGTCCAAAGTGGTAGGCATCGTTATTCGCTCCTGGACCTGGCATTGGGTGAGACACCCGGCTCTCCCCAACTGACTCCTGAGAAGACATCTTGCTTAATTCTGCGACAGGAACAGCTCGAAACAAAAACAGAGGATATTTGCGTGATACAGTGGTCAAAACCTTCGGAAGTGTATATAATAATTTTTACCGACCAAAATACGTAACCTACAAGACAACAGAGTCCGGGAAGCACACGAGGTGCCCACGAGACAGGGAGGCGCGCCCTACAGGGGGGTGCGCCCTCCTCTCTCGTGGGAGCCTCGTGTCGCTTTTGGACTACTTCTTTCTTCCTAGAATTCTTAAATAATCCAAAACTGATAAAAATTGTCATTAAAGTTGTTTTGGAGTCGATTTACTTACCGTACCACATACCAATACCTTTTCGGAGTCTGAAACGTTCTAGAAAGTGTCCTTTATGTATTCCTCAGGGGTTACGGTTTCAATAATATTAGTTTCAACATTGATAGGATTACCTAAAATATAGTGTTTAATTCTTTGACCGTCAACCACCCTTGGACTTGTGCGTTTTTATGGCACCAGAATGATAGACTTCCTCGATAACGTAGGGACCTTCCCATTTTGAGAGAAGTTTTCCTGCAAAAAATCTTAAACGAGAGTTGAATAATAACACATAATCTCCTACGTTAAACTCACGCTTTTCTATCCTCTTATCATGCCAGCGTTTGACTTTTTCTTTGAAAACCTTGGCATTCTCACATGCTTGGGTTCTCCATTCATCAAGTGAGCTAATATCAAATAACCTCTTCTCACTGGCAAGTTTGAAGTCATAATTGAGCTCTTTAATAGCCCAATATGCTTTATGTTCAAGTTCAAGAGGTAAATGACATGCTTTTCCATAAACCATCTTATAAGGAGACATACCCATAGGATTTTTGTATGCAGTTCTATAGGCCCATAATGCATCATCAAGTTTTTTGGACCAATTCTTTCTAGATCTATTCACAGTCTTTTGCAAAATTAATTTGAGCTCTCTATTTCTCAACTCTACTTGACCACTAAACTGCGGATGATAAGGAGATGCTATTCTATGATTAACATCATACTTAGCGAGCATCTTACGGAAAGCACCATGAATAAAATGTGAACCACCATCAGTCATAAGATATCTAGGGACTCCAAACCTCGGAAAAATAACTTCTTTAAGCATTTTAATAGAAGTGTTATGATCAGCACTACTAGTTGGAATAGCTTCTACCCACTTAGTAACGTAATCAACAACAACTAAAATATGTGTATAACCATTAGAGGCAGGAAAAGGTCCCATATAATCAAAGCCCCAAACGTCAAACGGTTCAATAACAAGAGAATAATTCATAGGCATTTCTTGACGTCTACTAATGTTACCCATTCTTTGACATTCATCACAGGATAAGACAAACTTATGAGCATCTTTGAAAAGAGTAGGCCAATAAAAACCAGATTGTAGTACCTTGTGTGCAGTTCTATCTCCGGCGTGGTGTCCTCCATAAGATTCAGAGTGACACTTACATAGAATCTATTCCTGTTCATGCTCAGGCACACAGCGTCTAATAACACCATCTACTCCTTCTTTATAAAGGTGTGGATCATGCCATAAGTAATGTCTTAAATCATAAAAGAACTTTTTCTTTTGCTGGTATGTGAAACTAGGCGGTATAAATTTAGCAACAATGTAATTAGAATAATCAGCATACCAAGGAGCAGTACGAGAAGCATTGACGACCGCTAATTGTTCATCAGGAAAGCTATCATTAATAGGCAGTGGGTCATCAAGAACATTCTCTAACCTAGACAAGTTATCTGCAATGGGGTTCTCAGCTCCCTTTCTATCAATAATATGCAAGCCAAATTCTTGGAGCAAGAGAACCCATCTAATGAGTCTAGGCTTAGCATCTTTCTTTTCCATAATATATTTAATAGCAGCATGATCATTGTGAATAGTAACTTTGGAATCAACAATATAAGGTCTAAACTTATCACATGCAAACACAACTGCTAAGAACTCTTTTTCAGTAGTAGCATAATTTCTCTGGGCAGTATCAAGAGTCTTACTAGCATACCAGATAACATTAAATTTCTTATCAACTCTTTGCCCAAGAACAACACCTACATCATAATCACTAGAATCGCACATAATTTCAAAAGGTAAATTCCAATCAGGTGGCTGGACAATAGGTGCAGTGATTAAAGCTTTCTTAAGTGTTTCAAAAGCTTCTACACAATCATCATGAAAAACAAAAGGAATATCTTTTTGCAATAAATTAGTGAGAGGCCTAGAGATTTTAGAAAAGTCCTTAATGAACCTCCTATAAAAACTGGCATGACCAAGGAAACTTCTTATACCTTTTATGTCCTTGGGACATGGCATCTTTTCAATAGCATCAACTTTGGCTTTGTCAACTTCAATACCTCTCTCGGAGATCTTGTGCCCCAAGACAATGCATTCATTAACCATAAAGTGACACTTTTCCCAATTCAGGACGAGACTAGTGTCTTCGCATCTCTACAAAACTCGATCAAGGTTGCTCAAACAATCATCAAAAGAGGATCCATAGACGGAGAAGTCATCCTTGAATACCTCACAAATCTTTTCACAAAAATCAGAGAATATAGCCATCATGCATCTTTGAAAGGTAGCAGGTGCATTACATAAACCAAAAGGCATACGTCGATAAGCAAAAGTACCAAAAGGGCAAGTAAAAGTAGTTTTAGATTGGTCCTTCGCGGACACAGGTATTTGAGAGAAGCCAGAATAACCATCTAGAAAGCAAAAATGTGTGTGTTTGGATAGCCTTTCTAGCATTTGATCAATAAAAGGTAAAGGGTAATGATCTTTCTTAGTAGCTTTATTTAACTTACGGAAATCAATTACCATCCTACAACCTGTAATAATTCTTTGCGGGATCAATTCATATTTATCATTAGGAACGACGGTAATACCTCCCTTTTTAGGGACACAATGGACAGGGCTTACCCATTCACTATCAGCAACGGGATAGATAATACCTGCCTCAAGGAGCTTTAGTATGTCCTTTATTACCACTTCCTTCATCTTGGGATTTAATCGTCTTTGAGGATCTCTAACTGGTTTGGCGTCGTCCTCCAATGTAATTTTGTGTTGACATAACATGGGACTGATGCCCTTAAGATCATCCAGAGTATATCCAATAGCTGCTCGGTGCTTCTTCAGAGTTTTCAATAATCTTTCTTCTTCTTTCTCTGAAAGGTTAGCACTAATAATAACATGATATATTTCTTTTTCATCAAGATAAGCATACTTCAGATTATCAGGTAATGGTTTGATTTCAAACACGGGATCACCCTTGGGTGGAGGGGGATCCCCAAGAATTTCAACGGGAAGGTTATGTTTCAGCATAGGTTCCTGTTTAAGGAACACTTCATCTATTTCTTCCCTTTCCTTCATAAACATATCATTTTCACGGTCCATAAAATATTTTCTAATGGATCAGTTGGAGGAATAGCAATAGAAGCAAGACCAATAATCTCATCCTTACTAGGTGGTTCCCTTTCACGAGGTTGTCTACTAAACTTAGCGAAATTAAACTCATGAGACATACCATCTATGCCAACAATGACAATATTCTTTTCACAATTAATCTTAGCACTAGCAGTATTCAAGAAGGGCCTACCAAAAATAATTGCACAAAAGGCATCTTGTGGGGAAGCAAGAACAAGAAAATCAGCAGGGTATTTAACCTTCCCACACAAAACTTCAACATCTCTAACAATCCCGATAGGTTTAATGGTATCCCTATTAGCAAGCTTAATAGTAACATCAATGTCTTCTAATTCAACGGGTGCAATGTCATGCACAATTTCTTCATAAAGATCATAAGGTATCGCACTGGCACTGGCACCCATATCACATAAGCCATGATAAAAATGATCTCCTGTTTTAACAGAAATAACAGGCATGCCTACGACAGGTCTACGTGTCTTAGTATCAGGTCTAGCAATATTAGCAGTCTCACCCAAGAAAGAAATAACATGCCCATCTAAGTCCTCATCCAAGAGATCTTTAACCATAGCAATACTAGGTTCAACATTAATTTGCTCAGGAGGTGTATAAGTCCTAGTATTACACTTACGAACAACAGTCAAAGCTTTAGCATGATCCTTTATCCTAACACGAAAAGGAGGTTTTTCAACGTAAGCAGTAGGAACAATAGGATCACTATAGGTAATAGTCTTTTCTTCGACTGTAATAGGTGCAACTACTTTCACTTCAACAGGAGGATTATATTTAAACCACTTCTCCTTAGGGAGATCAACATGAGTAGCAAAAGATTCACAAAAAGTAGCTACTATCTCAGAGTCAAGTCCATACTTAGCGCTAAATCCACGAAAAACATCGGTATCCATAAAAGATTTAACACAATCGAACTTAGGTGTCATACCTGACTCCTTACCATCGTCGGAACCCCAATCTTCAGAGTTGCATTTAATTCTTTCCAATAGGTGCAACTACTTTCACTTCAATAGGAGGATTATATTTAAACCACTTCTCTTTAGGGAGATCAACGTGAGCAGCAAAAGTTTCACAAAAAGTAGCTATTATCTCAGAGTCAAGTCCATACTTAGAGCTAAATCCACGGAAAGCATCGGTATTCATAAAAGATTTAACACAATTAAACTTAAGTGTCATACCTGACTCCTTACCATCGTCGGAACCCCAATCTTCAGCATTGCGTTTAATTCTTTCCAATAAGTCCCATTTGAAATCAATAGTCTTCAGCATATAAGAACCAGCACAGGAAGTATCGAGCAGGTTGCGATTATCAAGAGAAAGCCGAGCATAAAAATTCTGAATAATCATTTCCCGAGAGAGCTCGTGATTGGGGCATGAATATAACATTGACTTAAGCCTCCCCCAAGCTTGAGCGATGCTTTCTCCTTCGCGAGGCTATAAATTATATATGTAATTACGATCACGATGAACAAGATGCATAGGATAGAACTTCTGGTGAAATTCCAACTTCAATCACTTATAATTCCAAGATCTCGTATCATCACATAGCCTATACCATGTCAATGCATCTCCCTTCAAAGATAAAGGGAAGACCTTCCTTTTGACAACATCATCGGGAATACCTGCAAGCTTAAATAATCCACAAACTTCATCCACAAAGATAAGGTGTAAATCGGGATGCAATGTTCCATCTCCTACAAATGGATTAGCTAGCAGTTTCTCTATCATACCCAAAGGAATCTCAAAGTAAATATTTTCATCAAGTTCAGTAGGTTGAGGAGCAACTCTTTGCTCTTCTGGTTGGGGTGAAGATACCCCAAACAAGCCCCTCAAAGGATTAGTTTCCATAGTGACAAGTAATAGAAAATTTCAGCAGACTATATAAATGTTTCCTTACCAAGTTCCACTCACCAAAAGCGCTACACTCCCCGGCAATGGCGCCAGAAAAGAGTCTTGATGACCCACAAGTTTAGGGGATCTATCGTAGTACTTTTGATAAGTAAGAGTGTCGAACCCAACGAGGAGCAGAAGGAAATGATAAGCGGTTTCCAGTAAGGTTTTCTCTGCAAGCACTGAAATAATAGGTGATAGATAGTTTTGTGATAAGATAAATAGTAACAAGCAACAAGTAAATAAAGTAAATAAAGTGCAGCAAGGTGGCCCAATCCTTTATGTAGTAAAGGATAAGCCTGGACAATTTCTAATAATAATAAAGGAGCTCCCGAGGACACATTGGGAATTATCGTCAAGCTAGTTTTCATCACGTTCATATGATTCGCGTTCGGTACTTTGATAATTTGATATGTGGGTGGATCGGAACTTGGGTACTACCCTAACTTGGACAAGCATCCCACTTATGACTAACCCCTATTGCAAGCATCCACAACTACAAAAGAAGTATTAAGGTAAACCCAACCACAACATTAGACATATGGATCCATATCAGCCCCTAACGAAGCAACGCATAAACTAGGGTTTAAGCTTCTGTCACTCTAGCAACCCATCATCTACTTATTACTTCCCCATGCCTTCCTCTAGGCCCAAATAATGGTGAAGTGTCATGTAGTCGACGTTCACATAACACCACTAGAGGAAAAGACAACATACATCTCATCAAAATATCGAACGAATACCAAATTCACATGACTACTAATAGCAAGACTTCACCCATGTCCTCAGGAACAAACGTAACTACTCACAAAGCATATTCATGTTCATAATCAGAGGAGTAATAATATTCATAAAGGATCTGAACATATGATCTTCCACCAAGTAAACCAATTAGCATCAACTACAAGGAGTAATCAACACTACTAGCAACCCACAGGTACCAATTTGTGGTTTTGATACAAGATTGGATACAAGAGATGAACTAGGGTTTTGAGAGGAGATGGTGTTGGTGAAGATGTTGATGGAGATTGACCCCCTCCCGATGAGAGGATCGTTGGTGATGACGTTGGTGATGATTTCCCCCTCCCGGAGGGAAGTGTCCCCGGCAGAATAGCTCTGCCAGAGCCCTAGATTGATTCCACCAAGGTTCCGCCTCGTGGCGGTGGAGTTTCGTCCCGTAAGCTTGCCCACGATTTTTTCCAGGGTAATAGTGATGATATAGCAGAAGATGGACGCCGGAGGCCCACCAGGGGGCCTAGGAGATACGGGGCGCGCCCTATCGGGGGGGGGGGCGCCCCTTTGTCTCCTGGACAGGGTGTGGGCCTGGCCTACTTCTTTTGCTCAGAAATTCTTATTAAATCCAAAAAGTTGTTTCGTGGAGTTTCAAGACTTTTGGAGTTGTGCGGAATATGTTTCCAATGTTTGCTCCTTTTCCAGCCAGAATTCCAGCTGTTGGCATTCCCCCTCTTCATGGTAAACCTTGTAAAATAAGAGAGAATAGCCATAAGTATTGAGATATAATGTGTAATAACAGCCAATAATGCAATAAATATTGATATAAAAGCATGATGAAAAATGGACGTATCAGCCGTTAATGGACCCAAAATTAGGTTGCACAGTCAAAGGCCCAATTGTTGTGTGGGCCGTTAACAGGCCGAAAGACGAAATGGGCTTGGAATCGGCCCATTTACCGAATGGGCCGAGGACATGCCTAAAGTAACAGGCTAGAGGTTGGCCCAACTGCAGAATGGGCCGAGAAAAGGCCAAAGACGTTTTGGGCCGTTAACGGGCTGGAACTGATGATGGGCTACTAACAGGATGAAAGAATCTCAGGGCATAATTGGGCCCAAAGATGTAGCGGGCCGTTAATGGGATGGAACTGATGATGGGCTGGAAATTGTCAAATTTGGAATGGTCCTTTGATGGGCCGATTCTGTGTAACTTGTATGGGTCGTGCTTGTGAATGGGCCTGACTCAAGTAGGCCGCTAATGGGCCGGCCCGTTTATTTTGACAGGCTCGAACTTTTAACCTGAACGGGCCACCATTGGGCCGAGACACGTGCAGACGTATCATAGGTGCGTCCCATCCATTCGCCGGATGACAACTGCACGAACGCTGGGCCGACACATGGATCTGCCGGCGAATGAGAATTTTACACGTGGAAAATCCCCATTTGTCCGGGCTGTTAAAAGGTTATCGGATCCAAACCGGAACCTGGTAGCTTAATGGCGACCCATTATGGTGGATGCCACGTGGCATTTACCCTTGACGAAAGCACTTCTATGACGCACGATTTATCGTCATGGAAGTGGACACTTCGGTGATGATAAATTTTGGTAATGTCATGGAACACTTCTACGACAGCACATGTATGACTATCTTGATTCTGTCATAAAATCGTCATGGATGTACAGGCATGACAGAAAATGTGACCTACTGTGACAAACAAGTATCATCGCGGAAGTGCTTTTTGTAGTGCACCGAGTTCATCTATTCGGTCTGACCGAGTTGGATCAAACGTGTGTAACGTTTGGATTTTGTGTGGAGGCTATATATACCCCTCCACTCCATCTCCATTTGTGAGTGAGCCATCAGAACGTGCCTATACTTCCAACATACATTTTCTGAGAGAGAACCACCTACTCATGTGTTGAGATCAAGATATACTAGTCCTACCACAAGAATCTTGATTTCTAGCCTTCCCAAGTTGCTTTCCACCCAAATCATCTTTCCATCATATCCAAATCTGTAAGAGAGAGTTGAGTGTTGGGGAGACTATCATTTGAAGCACAAGAGCAAGGAGTTCATCATCATCACACTGTCTATTACCTTTTGGAGAGTGGTGTCTCCTAGATTAGTTAGGTGTCGCTTGGGAGCCTCTGTCAAGATTGTGGAGTTGAGCCAAGAAGTTTATAAGGGCAAGGATATCCCCTAATTCATGAAGATCTACCCGAGTGAGGCAAGTCCTTCATGGGCGATGACCATGGTGGGACATACAAGGTTGCTTCTTCGTGGACCCTTCATGGGTGGAGCCCTCCGTGGACTCGCGCAGTCGTTACCCTTCGTGGGTTGAAGTCTCCATCAACGTGGACGTACGATAGCACTACCTATCGGAACCACACCAAAAATCTCCGTGTCATCACTGCGTTTGCACTCTCCAAACCCTTCCCTTTACATTCATATGCAATTCTTTCCTTTTCGCTCCTACACTCTTAGAATTGCATGTGTAGGTTGATTGCTTGACTTGTGCTAAATGCTAAAATCTGTCACAACTAAAATTGGGAAAATGTTAGATTTTTATTTGGTCAAGTAGTCTAATCACCCCCCTCTAGACCTACTTTCGATCCTACAAGTGGTATTAGAGCTATGGTCTCCATTTGCCTTGATTTCCATAGCTTTGGTGATCATAGCCTTGGTTTCACAACCTAGGAGAGTATGGCGTCTAGCGAGGGAAATTACCACCGTAGAGGTCCTTACTTTGATGGTACAAATTTTGCTAGTTGGAAGCATAAGATGAAAATGCATATTCTTGGTCATAACCCCGCTGTTTGGGCTATTATGCGTATTGGCTTGCAAGGTGATTTCTTAGAGGATGGAAAAGAACCGGATCGTGAAGAGTCCGCGGAAGATATGAAGTTGTCGCAATACAATGCTCAAGCTTGCGATATTCTCTTCAATGGATTGTGCCCCGAAGAATTCAACAAAATCAGCCTTCTTGAGAATGCAAAGGAAATTTGGGATACTTTGGTTGACATGCACGAAGGTTCCGAGTCCGTCAAGGAATCCAAATTGGATGTGCTTCAAAGTCAACTTGACAAGTACAATATGAAGGATGGTGAAGGATTCACTGAGATGTACTCTAGGCTTGCTCTCATCACAAATGAGATTGCTGGCTTAGGAAGAGAAGAGATGACCGACAAATTCATCATCAAGAAGATCCTAAGAGGCTTGGATGGAAAATATGATACCGTGTGCACCTTGATCCAAATGATGCCCAACTAAAAAGATCTCAAGCCAACGGAAGTCATTGATGGAATTCTTGCTCATGAAATGTCACTCAAGGATAAGGAAGAGCTCCACAACAAGTCAAGTGGTGCTTACAAAGCTTCATGTGATGCTCCTACAACATAAAGGGAGAAGCAAGTCTCCAATGAAGAATTGAGCTTAATGGTGAAGAACTTCAACAAGTTCTACAAGAATAGAAGCAAAGAGAGAAGTTCCAAGTCAAGATCCTACGACAAAAAAAGATCTTCTAGTCGTGACCATAATTGCTACAATTGTGGAAGACCCAGACACTACTCCAACAAGTGTACGACTCCCTACAAGAAAAGAGAAGATTCACCAAATGAGAAGTAGAAGAGATGAATCACCACCAAGAGAGAGAAGGAGTAGAGATGATCGTTATGAACGAAGACCCTCTCGTAGAAGCAAGGATTTGGAAAGGAAGGACAAATCATCAAAGAGCTACACAACATGAAGACATCAAGCTCATGTTGGTGAATGGGTATCTGGTTCTGACTCCGACAACTACTCCGAGAGAAGCTATCACTCTGACTCCGAAGGTACTCAAGATGAAGGTGTTGCCGGTCTTGCACTTGTGTCATCCAACTCCTACGACATATTTGACTCACCAAATGAAGGAATTGGAAGATGCTTCATGGTTAAAGGCCCTAAGGTATCACACCCTGAGTATGTTGGTTTCAATAGTGATGAATATGATTTGCTAGGTGATGATGATTTACTTGTTGACAACACTAGTGATGAAAACTATGATGAATTTGCTAATAATCATGCTAATCAAGATGAAAGGAATGACAATGGTAAGAAGGAGATTGAGCGTCTAACTAAAGAATTAAACACTCTTAAGTTATCTCATGAAACAACTCTAGAGGATCATAGAGAGCTCCTAATGACTCATGAGAAGCTACACTTTGAGAAGCTAAATTTAGAGCAAGAGCATGGGTTCCTAAAAGCTAAATTTAGAGCAAGAGCATGGGTTCCTAAATTTAGAGCAAGAGCATGGGTTTGAAAGAAGTGTCCTTCTTACATTGCCAAGCGTTTACTCTTGTCTACTTATATGCCACAAGTAAAATCTAGCAATAAGAACAAGAAAGATTCTTCCTCTAGTAGTAACAATAACCATGTTAAATTCTATATTGTTGCTTCTAGTAGTTCTCTTGATTCCACTAATGATTCTCTTAGCCAAGTTACACTTGAGCACGAAAATAGCTTATTGAAGGGAATTATAGAGAAAGGTGTTTACAAGAGCCTTGTCAGAAGTAAGCAATTTGAGGAAATTGTATGCAAGCAAGGAAGGCATCGGAAGAATCAAGGTGTTGGTTTTGAACGAAAGTTCAATGCCAATGGAGTTGAGTGGGAAGATGATCAATACCCCCAAGACGATTTTTTTCGACTGGGAACTGTAGGGCAAACCCCCACAACATATCAAAAACTTTATTAAGAAATAAAAGTTACAAATACATGACAGGGATTACAAGAGGTAATCAAGTAGGCTAGCCTAAAGAACTATGAAAAGGGAAGATTATAGTACCAAGCATTAAGGGGGCAAAAATTAAATCCATCTCAAGAGATCATCCTTGTAGGCATCCTTAATTCTGTATTGCATCAGCCTGATGTCATGGATGAAAGCACATCTCAATTTGTTGAAACTAGCCCTTTCACTTTTGAAAACTTTGGCATTTCTAATAATCCAGATATTCCAGCAGGCAATGAACACTACCTTAGTGAATAAAGGCTTGCCAAAACTTCTCCTGGCCTAAATAACCAATTCAGTCATTGAATCACCAAAAGACCAAACAATCTGAAGATAATTCCACACCCTCACACTGAAATTACAGTTGAAAAACAGATGATCCCTGGTCTCTCTTGCTTGCAGAGGGCAGAGAGCACAATTTACCCCATCATCCATGTGCCAATGTCTCCTCTCCACCATATCTTTAGTGTTTAATCTGTCCATAATGACCATCCAAGCAAACACTTTAATTTTCATGGCGCAGGAGGATTTCCATATCCAAGTGGTCAATGGACTAAAAGATGCAGATGCAAAAGTGTGAGAGTAAAACATCTTGGGTTTGTATTCCTGGAAGACCCTTGCCAAGACCAAATATCCTTAGATCCAATCACTCTACTATGACACTCCATCATATCTTGTAGATTGACAAGGTCCTCATAGGCTTGAGCTCACAGTGGAAGGTGGAAGTTTCGAAAAAGATCTTGAGTCTCAAAAACCTCTTTGACAGAGATCCAAGGATCTTTGGCATAAGAAAAGAGCCTAGGATATTTGGACTACGGGGTGGTAACCTCCTCACCAAGTTTCCAGTGGTCAAGACAAAGTTTGTTCCTCAACAAGAGAAGTATGATCCAACTTCTTTTGAGGGAACACAAGCTCAAGATGATCTTCCACCACAAGCCCAGCTAAAAGGCAAGGACAAGCTTCAAGAGGAGATTGACTCATTTTAAGAAGATACTAAGACCATGGTCAAGTGGGTTCCCAAAACTACGTTAAGTTCCACTTCATCAAGTACGACTACAACTCCAAGGATTCCCATCAAGTTGATGTGGATCCCAAAGAAGAAGAACTATAATGTTCTTGAGGGTGACTCTGCCAACATAATTCACTCATATTCATTTTGGCAAGGACATGTGCAATCAACTTTCATATCTTGCACTAGTTCATGGAGTCACAAACCCTCTTGTTGGTAAGACAAGGGACAAGGTAACCTAATGCTTTCGTGGACATCATCATATGTGTGCTTCAATCTATGTCCATGGATATCCTTGTATGTTCCTTGTGGGACTAACCCATGTAGGTATTGAAAGTGCAACACTCCAATGGATTGCTCCAAATGATCTACATCAATATTGAGCATCTACATCTTCAACATCTACATGAAGTCATCATCAACAAAACCCAAGGTTAGTTCATCCCTCTTAGGGGGGATATCACATCTAGGGGGAGCTTTGCTCTCAAAATTGAGCTAAAGCAACTCTAATGGTGTGAACGCAACAATGCTTTATGTAAAACTGCTAACCCCACTTGTGCTTAAGCGATGAGTATGACCTATGATCAAATATTCTCATTTGACTCCTAAGTCAATATACTCATATATGGATGACCTAGTCATTGCCAATTGCTTGATAGATGTTAGAATTGTTTGTGCATGCTTTGACACATGTTTTATTTGCTATCTTATTATGTGAGCATGTTGGTTGCATAATTTCTCCATTCAAGGACATCCATTTGTTGTTTGGATTGTTTGGTTTTTATTGACCAAATGGATGGAAAAGAATGCCTAAGAACCTTCTCTAGCTATCTATGCTCTTCTTGTCTCAAATTCTTCTCATGCTACATCACAAAATTTGAACAAGTCTTTTTTCGCACCCTCCGAGTGAGGAGCACTCGGAGCCACCGATCCGTCCAGGGCTGACTTCCAAAACCTCTCAGTGAATTTTGGTCAGACCAACACATTCACATTCGGTCCCACTAAAACCACTAGGTTAATCTAGGTTTTCACCTCAGTGCCACCGACTAGAACTTTTCTGTCACATCGAGTTGCAGCAACTGCAAGCAGTTTTGTATCTCGGTGCCGCCGAGCAGTTCCAATTGGCGCCACCGACAGCTAATGGGTATATATACTCCGCGATCCGATGTTTGGAAGTTTCTTCAAACACTCGAGCCTGCGCCCCCCATTGATGCTGCTCTTGGTCTTCGGATCTCGCCGTCTCCATGTGTTCGCCGTCATCTCTGCCGCCGTCAATGGGAATCATCTCCGCCGTTGTCGTCGTAGCGAGCCATCATCAAGTTAGGATATGGGTCGAACCCTTTGTGCAATTTCCATTCCCCGATTCAATGCACAAAGTTAATGTATATATTCTTGCCACGATTGAAAGCTTCCTATCCACACAAAAACTCCTCTAGATTTGATTTGATGCAAAGTCTTAGGGTTAGGTTTCCGCCAAACTCATCTCGGACCGACCGAAATGAAGTTTTCGGTCCCACCGATTGGCCCTGACCATTGCACCAAGTACAACTCGGTCTGACAGAAACATACTGATTAGTGAGACCAAAAGCAATTTCTTAGTCAAACCCTAGCATCACGGAGTCACCGAACTGCAACTCGGTCCAACCGATTCTGCATGTTTAGACTCTGTTTGTGCTTCGGTGTCACCGAGATTATCATATCGGTAGCTCCGAAATGCTTTCTGTAGAAAACTAAAGTTAAGATTCTGAATCATTTTTTTGCAAAAACCAGCTGTATTTTGTGATGCTCATCCTACTCTACCCATATCCATCTATTCACAGGGTCAGTTTGCAGAGATGTCAGAGGCCAGTGATAGCCAGAACAGGTCAGAGGAGCAAGTCAATCTCAGTCAAGCCACTAGTCCCAGTAGTAGATATGATGAGGGTAGAAGAAGCACCCCTAGCAACTTACCAAAGGTTGCTACCAGACAGAGGAAGAAGAGGAATTCTGATAGTGAAGATGAGGATTTTGTGGTTGAGGAAAAGGTAACTTCCAAGAAGTAAGTGCTTAAGAAAGAGTATGTTGGTGCTGCTGCCTCCACCAAACTAGGTCTCAAGCAAAAACAACCTGCCAAGAGAGGTCCTGTGTAAAAAGTCAGACAATCCACTGTTGCTCCAAAGCAAGTAACTGTTGCTGCACCAAGTGGTGCTGGTGAGAAAAAGAAGGAAAGGAAAAAAAGGAAGATGGTGCAAGCTAGTAGATCCCATGGCTGAATTTGAAAAGCACTCATCTGAAGATGAAGAGGATGAGGAAGAGCAAGCAGAAACACCCCCTAGCAAGACTCAGAAGCTCATGGGCGATGCCATAAAGTATGTTGCTGCTCCCTCCAAGTCCAAGCCCAAAGCTCCAGATCAAGCACCCAATTCAACTGCTCCAAAGAGATCCACAAGAAACATCCCACCTGCAGAGAAGAACAAGGTCGGCCCCGGTGCCTGAGGTTCAAGAGGATGATGAGCCACTAGTGCTCAGAAAATTGAAGCCAAAGATTCTAGACCATAATGATGATCGTCCTGTTGTTGACAACATGAAGCTAAGAAAGGATACATGTTTGAGACAATGGAGATGGAGAAAGAATGATCCATATGCCATAAGGAGGAGGACTGCTATTGACTATCGTTTCCATACCAGAGAATAGAGGGACTTCTATGAGACTGTGTTACTTGACAAGAAGCCCATAGTGTGTGACATCAAATGGGTTGATTGGGACTACATTAATGATAATGAAGACTATTTTCCCCATGTTCATGAGAGCTTCATGCTGAATGGAGTTGATGCTTTTGTTGGACAAGAGCTTACCAAATGGAATGATGAGATGATTATGCAGTTTTACTCCACTGCCCACTTCTATCTAGATGGGAAGATAATGTGGATGACTAAGGGCACCAGGTACCAGTCATCAATCTCTGAATGGGCTGAGCTCATCAATGCTCCAGAAGAGGATGAAGATGATATTGATGTTTATGGCAAACCTAGGAAGGATCACAACTCTATGGCTAACATGTATAAGCCTATTCCTGATGCAACCCTAGAAACTCACAAGCTTGGATCTATTTACTATTTGCTTGCTGGATTGACCACCATGAACACTATCTTGAGGCATACCTTCTTGCCTAAGTCTGGAGATCACGGGATGATACGTGGTCATTCCATCAACTTGCTACACCTATTTGATGTGCCCCAGAAATTCAAGGTCATGAGCTTAATAGTTGAGACAATCAAGAGAACACCAGCTGACCAAAAGAGGTCATGTGGATATGCCCCACACATTCAGATGTTGATCAACTCCAAGGTTGGAATTGGGACATATCTCCTTGACAAAGAGCACTTACCTCTTAGTCCTGATTTCAAGGACAATGAAGTTGTCATGGATGCATCAGATCCTACATCTACTGAGGCCGAGGAGAAGATTGAGAAGGCAAAGGCTGCCAAGGCAGCAAAGGCAACAAGTGCTCTAGATGCTTCCATTATGAATCTCAAGACCAAGCAAGATCAGCTCACATAGCTGCTAGAAGCAACCTCGAGGATAGACAAGAGTCTGGCCAACTTGACTAAGAATCAGGAGAGCTTAGAAAGGATTGTTGAGAGCAAGATGTATGACCTAGATGTGAAGGTCGCAGGGATTTAGACTACAGTTGAGAAACTGAGGGATGATGCTGAGGACAATGATGATAGACTCACTACAGACAGGTTCCAGTCAGTGCCAAGGGGACAGAGGTCTGCTACTGAGCTAGTTGCAGATTTGAGGCCAACTCATTCCGCTCCTGCCACCACAACCATAGTTCTCCTCGAGTATATACTCCACCAGCTCCCCAGACTTCAGCTGAAGCATTTGCAAATGAACTCCTCTCCACACCGTCTATGCACACCGGAGCTACAAGCTAGAAGACCCCTTCAGGAGCTCCCGGAGATCGTGCCTAGAGTGTCGTATAGCACTATACGTTTTCAAACCTTTTGGTAACTTGTTGCCAAAGGGGGAGAAAGTGTATAGATCATAGGCTTCGAGAGAGTGTGTCTTTTGCTTCTTTGTTGGTTTTATTTGTCGTGCTACTTTAGTTTGTTTGGTTGTTGCTACTTGATGCTACATTTGTGTTATGCTCATGAGATACTTTATGTGATCATGTGTTTGATCATACTATGTTTAATGTGTGCTTGCATGATTACCAGAGGTGGGCCAGGGTGCCCACTACCCGCCAGGGCATGTCTGGAGGGGCTGGCGTGCCTTGGTGTCTTGTGGCCACATGGTAGCCCCCTCTGGTAGTTCTCTTCTCCAATATTTATTATATATTCCTAAATATTTCTCCGTAAAATATCAGCTCATTTGGAGATGTGCGGAATAGGTATCTCTGACATAGCTTTTTCAGGTCCAGAATTCCAGCTGCCGGCATTCTCCCTCTTTGTGTAAACCTTGCATATTATGAGAGAAAAGGCATTAGAACTACTCCAAGAAGTGTTATTGTGCATGAAAACATTATAAATAATAGTAGGAAAACATGATGCAAAATGGACGTATGAACTTGTGGGACAAAAGTCATCTTGTGGGGAACCAAGAACTAGAAAATCAGTAGGGCATTTTATTTTTCCACACAGGACTTCAACATCTCTAACAATCCCAAGTGGTGTGATGGTATCTCTATTAGCAAGTTTAATAGTGACATCTATGTCTTCTATTTCAGTGGGTGCTATATCATCCATAATTTCTTGGTATAAAGTAAAAGGGATAACACTCACACTAGCACCTAAATCACATAAACCATGATAGCAATGATCTCCAATTTGAACTGAGACATCAGGCATGCCAACAAAAGGTCTATTCTTATGTTTAGTGTCGGGTTTGGCAATTCTAACAACTTCATCACAGAAGTAAATAACATGCCCATCAACATTTTCGACCAAGAGATCGTTAACCATAGCAACACTAGGTTCTTTTTTAATTTGTTCAGAGGGTTTATGTGCTTTAATATTACTTTTGTGAACCACTGTTGGTACCTTAGCATGTTCCTTTATACTAACAGAGAAAGGTGATTTTTCAGTATAAGCAGTAGGCATAACTGGATCAACATTATAAAATGATAGTTTCATCTTTAACTATTACCGGTTCTTTAATTTCTTATTTAATAGGGGGGTGATATTTAAACCAATTCTCCTGAGGGAGATCAACATGAGTAGCAAATGATTCACAAAAAGAGGCTACTATCTAGAGTCAAGTCCATATTTAGTGCTAAACTTGTGAAAAGCATCGGTATTCATAAAAGATTTAACACAATCAAACTCAAGATTAATACCTGACCCTTTACGTTCGTCGAGTTCCCAATCTTCAGAGTTGCATTTAATTCTTTCTAAAAGATCCCACCTGAATTCAATAGTCTTCTTCATAAAAGAACCAGTACAAAATGTATCGAGCATGGATTGCTCATTACGAGAAAGCCAAGCATAAAAGTTCTGAATAATAATTTTTCTTGAGAGCTCATGATTGGGGCATGAATATAACATTGACTTAAGCCTCCCCCAAGTCAGAGCGATACTTTCTCCTTCACGACGCCAAAAATTAAATATATAATTCCGATCACGATGAACTAGATGCATAGGATAAATTTTTGGGTGAAATTCCAATTTCAGTCGATTCCAGTTCCAAGATCCAATATCATTGCATAGCCTATACCATGTCAATGCTTTCCCCCGCCCCAAATATAAAGGGAAAACCTTCTTAACTTCATCTTCGGGTAAACCTGTAAGCTTAAACAATCCATGAATTTTATCCACATGTATCAAATGCATATTACGATGTTTCGTTTCGTCTCCTACATAAGGATTAGCTAGCAGTTGCTCTATCATACCTAAAGGAATTTCGTAACTAATATTTTCAGTAGGTGCAGTAGATTAAGGGGCAACTCTTTATGTTCCCGGTCGAGGTGAAGATACCCCGAACAAACCCCTCAAATCATTGTTTTCCATGGTAACGAGTGACAATAAATTTTAGCACGTAATATAAATGTTTCCTTACCGATTTTCACTTACCAAGAGCGCTTCACTCCCCGGCAACAACGCCAGAAAAGAGTCTTGATGACCCACAAGTATAGGGGATCAATCGTAGTCCTTTTGATAAGTAAGAGCGTCGAACCCAACGATGAGCACAAGGAAATGACAAGCGGTTTCAACAAGGTAATTTCTGCAAGCACTGAAATTGTTGGTAACAAGTAGTTTGAGAGTAAGATAATTTGTAACAAGCAAGTAATGGTAATGGTAAATAAAGTGCAGCAAGGTAGCCCAATCCTTTTTGTAGCAAAGGACAGGCTGGAACAATCTCTTATAATAAGCAAAGCATTCTTGAAGGCACACGAGAATTTCATCTAGTCACTTTCATCATGTTGGTTTGATTTGCATTCGCTATTTTGATAATTTGATATGTGGGTGGACCAGTGCTTGGGTGACGTTCTTACTTGAACAAGCCTCCCACTTATGATTAACCCCCTCGCAAGCATCCACGACTACGAAAGAAGAATTAAGATATCAATCTAACCATAGCATTAAACATATGGATCCAAATCAGTTCCTTACGAAATAGCGCACAAACTAGGGTTTAAGCTTCTATCACTCTAGGAACCCATCATATAATAACTACTCCACAATGCATTTCCTTAGGCCCAAAGATGGTGAAGTGTCATGTAGTCGACGTTCACATAACACCACTAAGGGAATCACAACATACATATCATCAAAATATCAAACGCATATCAAATTCACATGATTACTTGCAACATGACTTCTCCCATGGCCTCAAGAACAAGGGCAACTACTCAAAAATAATGTTCATGCTCAAGATCATAGGGATATTAAAATAGCATAATGGATATGAACATATAATCTTCCACCAAATAAACCATATAACATCAACCACAAGATGAAATCAACACTACAGTCACCCACGGGTACCAATCTGAGGTTCTGGTACAAAGATCGAACACAAGAGACAAACTAGGGTTTTAGATGAGATGGTGATGTTGAAGATGTTGATGAAGATTGGCCTCCCAAAGATGAGAGGGTTGTTGGTGATGACGATGGCTTCGATTTCCCCCTCCATGAGGGAAGTTCCCCCAGCGGAATCGCTCCGTCGGAGGGCAAAAGTGCTCCTGCCCAAGTCCCGCCTTGAGACAACGACGCTCTGTCTTGAAAGTCCTCTCCTTATTTTTTCTAGGTCAAAAGACCTTATATACCAGAAGATGGGCAGCAGAGGTGGGTCAGGGTGCCTACTACCCTCGAGGGCTAGCGCGCCCTGGTGTCTTGTGGCCACATGGCAGCCCACTCTGGTAGTTCTTTTCTCCAATATTTATTATATATTCCAAAATAATTCCCCGTAAAATTTCAGCTCATTTGGAGATGTGCAGAATAGGTATCTCTGACATAGCTTTTTCAGGTCTAGAATTCCAGCTGCCGGCATTCTCCCTCTTTATATAAACCTTGCATATTATGAGAGAAAAGGCATTTGAATTACTCCAAAAAGTGTTGTTATGCATAAAAACATTATAAATAATAGTAGGAAAACATGATGCAAAATGGACGTATCACACTCTGGCTCAACCCGATGTAATATTATGTTTGTACTGGTTATATATAACAAGGGAGTCCACTGGTTGTTCTGACCTTGGGGCTAGTGTGACTTGGGGCTATTTTGTGATTTATTCCGGAAACAGGCCCGACACATGCCCAAGCAAGCCTTTTCTATTGTACGGATTCCCCCCCCCCTAATGGGCCACAACCCACCTCCTATCCCAATAAGGAGCACATGGGCTAACGAAGAAAAATCACCTTGTTCTACCGTTCCACCTCCTTACTTCAAGGGCAGTCTTGGTCATTCATCAAGGACACCTAGGCTCTATAAACCCCCCTCCCCATACACATGTAATTCACTCACTCTTACTTGAGTAGATTCAAGTGGAGGGTTACTCACCCCTTCCAATCCCTTCAGGAGGGCAAACAAAAGCCGAGAGCCCGGAGTCATAGGGCCTTGCTAAGGCTCGGACTAGTCGCGAGTCGTGTGACTCCGGAAATGGCCACACTTGTAGTGTCCCGTGCCCCATGCACCACTCTCAACGACCCTCCCACAAGACATAGGACGTGCTCCCTCGAGGCAGCTGAACCTATTTTAAGAACATCGTCGTGTCACTTTGTCGAGTGTACGACGATCCAACCACACTACTAAGAATACCCCCTAGTTAAAAGTTTATTCTTAAAGTCAACACATGGTGTCACTATCTACATTATAAAATGAACGATTTCACAGTAAACTATAACCAAATCTTGTCTAGCTTTGACAAATAATTAACATGCTAGGCAAACACTATCCATATTTTTTCTCTTGAATTTAAGTATCTTATAACAACTATATAAATTATAAACAATGGTCAAAGTAGCATCTCAAGGATTGTGCCCATATAGATTGAGTATTTAATGTTATCTTGTAATATTAAAGTATTCTTATATTATATATACTTCCTCAAGTATCCGAATTCAAACATGTGCATTGAGTGCATTGATAACAAATACGAAGTATATAAGCAAATAAAGTACTCTTACATCAAAATATGCATAATCTGCCATTAATAATGTCCCATTATTAAGACATAGATAAAAAATTCCATCCAATTCACTTTCCTCACATTGTGCAAGCTTTTACAATTACAGTCAATAACAAGCAATGACGAGTGTTATAGATAAGGTTATGTTTATCTTTATCTTATTTTCCTTACCGTCAATAATCACCATTTACTCTCCCCATCCATTTTTACAAGATTTTTTTTATATCTGTCATGAATTGTAAGGCATATCTTACTTTACGAGAGATTTTCATTGATCTTTCTCAAGCTTTCTCCTTCAAAACTGAATGTGAAATAAGTATACTTAAAACCGAGCATTATATCCCATTATCAACAATTGCAAATATATTTTTATTTCATTTCATTTTAAGTACCATCCACTTACACGTGTGTGTAGAACACACGTGTTGCATGGACAGTCGTGTGGTGCGAAGCGAGTCATAAGACCTGGTTCCGCACGATCACACTCTATTTTTAAAATATAGTAGGCAATCAATTATTTTACAACCGCGGGTGTTAATAATCGCCAAAATAGAAGAGAGCAAAAAATGGCCATCATTAAGTGCTACAGATAAGATTACATCCACATCCATTCCATATTTCCTTGGATCAATAATCATCCATCCTTTATAGGTACTCCTATATAGATATCCACCGTACACAAGGCGAGACCGAAAGGAGAAAACGGGGTTTCGACAGCGCACGCAGCCTCCCCTCGCCGTTAGCGTCCCCATTTTACGGCGTCACTTTCCTACTAGTATTCACTCTCAAATCTCCCTCCCAATCTCCATATCCGTATAATAAGCACCGCCGCTTCGCCGCCGCCGCCCGCCTTCCCCTGCTCTCTCCCCCAAGCTCTCGCCAACGCACGCGTTTCCCACCCCTCCAAACCTCCCAAATCTGCAACCAAGCCGCGCTTCTCCGGCCCCGATCCTCTGGCCGCCGCCCGCCGCTCCCGCATTGGCTGAATCCCCGCTCCACCGCCTCCTCGCCGGAGCCCCGCTCCATCTCCGACCGCCCCCGCCCCCGCCCCCCAGGGCCTGGGCACACCAGTTAGTTCCGCGCGCGTTGGTGGGGAGGTGAACGGTGGCTTTGGGAGGAAGGAATCTTCCGCGCGTCCGCGTCGCGTAGGTTCGGCGCGCCCCGTTGTTTCCTGCTCCATTTTTTTGGCAGTTTTTTTAGTCGGTTGGTTTGAACGTAGCGTGGTGGCCTGGTAGGGATGGGTGTGCTGGATTTCGCGGCGATGGGCGCACCGGAGAAGACCAGATCCCTCGTCGCCGACCACCCGCAGCGCCACATGCACAAGGGCGGCACCGATGGGGACGCACTCGCGCGCATAGAGACGCGACGCCGCCGATCGGTGGGTCATGGCGGCGGCCCGCCCGGGCGGCCAAACAGCCCGGCGTCGCCTGCTGAGCCGCCCACGACGCCGCTGCGGGCGCCCGAGGCGAGATCCAGGAGCAAAGGCGACGTGGCGCCGCGCTCCCCTCCTCCAGACCGCGATATTAGGTAACGGAAATCTCTGTCTCTATCTGCAGTGCAAAATTAATTGGTTCCTAACACTAAACTATAGTAGTACTCCTAATGATATGGAAGTGAACTAGTAAATCAGTTATTATTTACTTCCGTTGCCTTCTAATAAGTGCAAAATGTCTGGTCAATTGACTTAGAATGGCTTTAATTATCGCCCCTCTTTCTTTGGAAGTAGTGGTTGATGGACGCTGATAGCTTGAGTAGAGGTAGGTTGTCTAGCTCTGGCCACTGTTGACGAGTTCTGAATAATTTTTGATGCAGGCAAGCGGACGACGAGGAGGCTCATGAACCCAGGGTCCAGTTTTTAGCCCCAGGGACTTACTTCTTAAATGACTTTTCAGATACAGATTCTAGTGTTAGTGTTAGTAACTCAACATACAGATCGATGACCCCAAGCCCCACAGAGAGTCCTACTTGTGCGGCGAGGCAGAATGATGCTTCTGATAATGGTGCAATTGCAGCAATCGACTCAGATGATGCTCATGACCTGGCTGATGTTAGCATAGCTGAGAACAGCAAAGCAAGCCATGTGCCATCCTGTATCTTCGACTTTGGTGATAATATTTGGTGCCCACCACCGCCTGAAGATGAGATTGATGATGCTGAATCGAGGTTATTTGGATTCGATGACGACGATGATGAAATTGGGGATTCCAACAACACTTTTGCCCCAAGTTGTTTCAGTGCTAAAACTAATAGAGCAACTGGTGTCAGCAATATCAATTGTGGGTCCCACCAAGAGAGTGTTCAGAAGGATCTATTTAGGCATTTTCAAGCGCTAGTTGCACAGTTACTGAAGGCGGAAGGTGTTGGGTTGGCCAGTGAGAAGGATTCCAAAATCTGGCTCGATATTGTGTCCTCGTTAGCATGGCAAGCCGCTTACTTTGTGAAACCTGACACCAAGAAAGGCGGCAGCATGGATCCTAGTGATTATGTGAAGATCAAGTGCATAGCATCTGGGAACCCAACTGATAGGTTTGTGCTCACTTCTGTTGTTTCTACGCATTGCATGCTTCTACTGATCATAATTTGGTACTTATTGATAACCCGTTGATTGCAGCAATTTTATAAGAGGAATTGTTTGCTCCAAGAATGTAAAACACAAACGCATGGTCTCAGAGTACAGTAATGCCAAATTGCTCATTTTAGGAGGTGCACTTGAGTACCAGAAAGCTTCTAATAAGTTAGCATCAATTGGAACTATACTCGAACAGGTTTGTGTCTGTGCGTGTTTTTGAAATTGAAGTATGATGTTTAGTTGTTTACAGTCTTGCTGACAAATGTTCTATCTGTAGGAAAAGGAATATCTACGAACTGTTGTTGGAAAGATTGAGTCTAGGAAACCTAATGTGCTGATAGTTGAGAAGAGCGTCTCATCTTATGCCCAGGAGCTCTTAGCGAAAGATATCTCATTAGTTCTGAATGTAAAGAGGACACTTTTGGAGAGAATATCAAAATGCACGGGTGGTCAGATTGCCTCGTCAATTGATAACATTGCTTCAGCAAGGCTAGGGCAATGTGACATGTTCAAGGTGGAAAAGGTTCTGGAATCATTTGCATCAGGACATGCAGAGAAGAGACCAACACCGAAAACGCTGATGTTTTTTGAAGGCTGTCTGAAGCGCCTGGGTTGCACGGTAATTATCCCTTTGTGAAGATACTTGATTGGAATAATAAAATGGTTTGTTGGCATTTATTTTCACTTCTCCTATCATATGATGTACTCAACTGTTGATCTTATATACGTACTTTGGAACTGTTCTTGAATTGCTTACTCATACATTATTCCAGAACCATTCTGCAAGCTAAACGTGCAATGCTTTTATTTAGGTTCTACTAAGAGGAGATTGTCGAGAAGAATTGAAGAAGATTAAGCATGCAATGCAACTGGCAGTGTTTGCTGCTTATCATCTGTCCCTCGAGACATCATTCCTTGCTGATGAGGGCGCAACAATTCCACAAGTTCTTTCAGTAACTGCAATGGGTGCACAACAAGCATGGACCAATACAGATCACATTTCTGCTAAGTCTGCTGATCGTGATACTACTGATAGTCTCAGAGCTGCGGAAGAGAAATGCCCACAGACTGCTGCCATCACGCAAATGTTTGATGGTATTTCTGCATCACCGCCTTCATTACGATTGGATGGGCAAAGCCTTGGAAGTGCACTTGAGTGTACCGAATCTGAATCTCCTGTTAATCATGCCAATTCTCTGAATGCCGTTAATGCCTGCCAAAAGGCTGTCTTGGCAAAGATACCCGTGGATTTATGTCATTTGGAAAACAGTGGGAGTGGCCTACCACCAGATGACTTCCAGGCAGGAGGCCTAGATAACCAGAACAGGCTTTCATGTAGCTACTTACCTGGTACTGATAATCATCAGAGCATCTTAGTTTCCCTCTCAAGCACCTGTATCCCCAAAAACTTAGCATGTGAGCGTTCCCACCTCTTCCGCATCAAGTTTTATGGTAGCTTTGATAAGCCACTTGGGAGATACCTTCGCGAAAACTTATTTGACCAGGTACATCTGATATGTGCCTATGCATTGTATTCTGTTTTCTCAAATATTCCTTTATCATTTTTTTCAAAATAGCAATGTGTTGCATTTCTTTTCAGGCATATTGCTGTCCGTCATGCAAGGAGCCTTCAGAATCACATGCCAGATGCTACATGCACCAGAACGGCAGCCTAACAATAAGTGTTAGGCGTCTCTTATCCCAAAAGTTGCCAGGTGAACACGATGGAAGGATATGGATGTGGCACAGATGTATGAAGTGCAAATTTGAAGATGGAATGCCGCCTGCTACACATAGAGTGGTCATGTCTGATTCTGCTTGGGGTCTATCCTTTGGGAAGTTTCTAGAGCTCAGCTTTTCTAATCATGCAACTGCCAACCGAATTGCGAGCTGTGGGCACTCTCTACAACGGGACTGCCTTCGTTTTTATGGGTCTGTAGCTCATTCATATCTTTCAGCTCTCTGTATCCAATCCTATCGTGAAATTGAATCTGCTTACAAAATATTGCAGGTATGGAAATATGGTAGCAGCCTTCCATTATAGTCCCATGCTTACTCGATCAGTTAACCTCCCACCCTCGGTGCTGAATTTCAATTGCCACGGCATGCAAGACTGGGTGAAAGGAGAAACAGTCATGGTATGCTGTTTAATGTTCTATGTAACAGATCAGTGATTCATTTCTGTGCTCTTCATTCTCAACTTCGGTTATTTGCAATAATTTTCTTATGTAGGTATTTGATGAAATGGAATCCTTACATTTGGAGGTATATGGTTTCCTTAATAGTATTGAGAGGAGTATCATTACCATGGATGAGCCAGTAAAAACAGGTATACGGAGGCAGATTATAGAGATGAAGGATTTGCTTAACAGGGAAAGAAATGAATACGAGGTGCGCCTTCTATTTTTTTTCTTTGTTTATTGTCTGAGTCTGTAGTGCCTTTTGTGTGTATGTTTTCTATTGTTTTTCTTATCCTCATTTTGTTTTGTTTTGCAGGGTTTGCTTCTACCAGTTATAAAGGGGAGTGTTCATTCCATGAAATCAACTATTGATACTTTGGAACTCAACCGTGTGAGACGTGGTCTCCTCCTAGATGCATACGTTTGGGACTGCAGGTTGTGTAACATTGATTCGCTTAAAGCAAATGGCCATATTGCCAGAACTGATTCTTCCAATCCAGAAAATCTCCAAGCCACCAGCATAAAGGAAGATAAATCTGAGCTACTGACGACTGTTACACAGCATGGAGAAACACATGAAGGACCTGCTACATACAGAAGGTGCTCCTCTGGAAGTCCAAGGAGATCTCTACTATCCAGAGAGGCCTCAATAGATAACGGGAATATCTTGGTTGAAACAAGTTTGCCGATTGGGCAGGTGGATGGTGTGAGTGGTGCAGGGGATCTTGACGTGGTCTTTAGCAAATTCAGTGTGTCTGAAAATGGACAGCGCCTTTCCATGAATTCCGTCGAGACGGTACCAGTCGAGAGGTTACCCTCTCTTGCATCTATTTTATCTGATAAAATAGATATGTTATGGAGTGGATCTACTGAAGCACACTGCAGTCTTCCACAAGATTTGATCAAAGCTGATGGGAAGGGGTCTTTTAATTTGTTGGGCAATCCAAGCTACAAGAAGGCAATCTCCCCAGTTCGAGTCCATTCATTTGATTCTATATTCAGATTGCATGAACGGGAACAAACTGGATTGTTGCCTGCTTCATTACATTTGTCCTTGAAAATGAGATCAGTTGATTCCTTTAGAGATTTGACAAGCCTTGTGAAGGATCCGATGACAAACATGCGCAGGGCTTTTTCTCAAATATCTCCTAGATCAAGGGGAAACTTAAATGTTATTCTTACTCGTGCACCTACATATCTCAAATCTGCTTCTCATATGGTGAGTGATGGGGCACGGCTGCTGCTGCCTCATATTGGTTCTGAAGGTGCCCTTGTTGTTGCTGTCTATGATGATGAGCCAACCAGTATCGTATCATATGCCATGACGTCACAAGAATATGTTGAGCATGTTACGCATAAACTGGATTCAAAATCCAGCTTTCAACATATGTCAAATTGCTCCGCGGTCAGCAGTAACGGACTTGAGAAAGCTTTGCCTTCACAAGAAGGAGCCCACTTTAAGTATTCGTTTGACGATGAAGCATTTTGTGCAGATAATACAAAGTTTTCAGTGACTTGTTATTTTGCAAGGCAGTTTGCTTCACTTAGAAAGAAGTGCTGTCCAAGTGATGTTGATTACATACGTTCACTCAGTCGCTGTAAAAGATGGAGTGCTGATGGTGGAAAAAGTAATGTTTACTTTGCAAAGACAATGGATGAGAGATTCATAATTAAACAAGTCACCAAGACGGAGCTAGACTCTTTTGTTGGGTTTGCTCCTCACTACTTCAGGCACTTGACTCAATCATTGACTTCTGGAAGCCCAACTTGTCTGGCCAAAATATTAGGAATTTATCAGGTTCGCCACTTTCTATGTTTGCACATTTGATCCGGCAGCACACTTTTTCGTTCAATCTTTTATTAATTTATTGCGCTGCTCTCATCCAGGTTAATATCAAGGGCTTGAAAGGAGGGCGTGAGGTTAAGATGGATCTTATGGTTATGGAGAACATTTTCTTCCAGAAAACAATATCGAGGGTGTATGATCTAAAGGGTTCCGTGCGTTCACGCTATAATTCAGATACATCTAGCAACAATAAAGTACTTTTGGATTCTAATCTCATTGAGGAACTACATACAAAGCCTATATTTTTGGGCCGTAAGGCGAAGCGAACATTGGAAAGAGCTGTCTGGAATGATACATCAATTCTTGCGGTATGCAACTCTCTCAACTTACGTTGTTTCATACAACCAAATTATAGGAACCTTTATGATGCCAAAAGGAACAGTTTACCAGCAGCACCCCTGTAGTCTTGTTCACCTTAATTTCACAAATAAAGTACTGCTGATCACACTTTGTTTTACTGATATGAGAACCATCATTTACATGACACAACAAAAGGAGCAAGAAGAAGCATCTTTTTCAATGCATCGTTTTTACTGGATTGTGTTCATAGAACCGCACAGCTGAGCCTAAACATATAATATTGAGACCCCATGAAAATTGAACAGCCCTAGTTCCTGGTCTTCCTCATGAAGTCAGAATAGCTTGTGTTTTTCACTTTTTCTCCACAAAGATGGCTCGTATTCATTATCTTCTACCAGGCCTTATTTACTTATTACTTGTTGCAAACCTAAAACATAAGTACTTATTTGATTTCACTTTGCGTCATCCTGATGATTTTAGAGAAACATCTGCGCTTAATTAATTCAATTCACTTTTGCAGTCGTTGGATGTCATGGACTACTCGCTTCTGGTCGGCATTGACGAGGAGAAGAATGAACTTGTGATCGGCATCATCGACTTCCTACGACAGTACACCTGGGACAAGCAGTTGGAGACGTGGGTGAAGGCCTCAGGCATCCTAGGCGGCCCCAAGAATGAGACCCCAACTGTCATTTCGCCGGTCCAGTATAAGAAGAGGTTCAGAAAGGCCATGTTGAGGTACTTCATTGCCATCCCCGACCAATGGTCCTCTTGAAGATCGCTCCTTCACCTGTCAGCAGAAACCGCATCATTCATTCCTCCATGGTAATTTTTTGACCAAGGACATGGTGAATCGATACGGGATAGCCATTCTTTGGTTGTTTGTGTTCTTTTTAGCAGATCGCATCATTGTGGCAGCTTACTTAGCTGTAGGATATTCATATGGCTCGCTCCATGTAAATTGCTGATCGATGGCGGAGTTTTTAACGCCGAGATGCGCCGGCTCCTTTTGATGTAACCCGGCTTCTATACCGACAGTTGTAGAACAAAGATGAGAGATTTTATGACATGTAACAGCTCAGTTACTTCTTCTGTACATTTGCATTGTGGTCTCATGTTTTTTTTAGGGGATTAGCGTCTCATGTTTTTTTGAGGGAAAGGCAGCTGACTTTATCCAATAAAAATAGGGTCTGTCTAGATCTTAGTCGACTGAGACTTTAGCTGTGTCTCTAGCTGTGTCTCAGTCGAATGATGTCATTCATGTACGATCGTCCGGTTTGATCGCTATTTCTGGTCGCTGGTTACTTTTTTTTAGATGATTTTGTGATGTTTGCTTGCTGGACTTGTTTGTAGCTCAGTTGTCCTTTGTCCGTTGTTTTCTGTGATGGGATTGACTGAGTTGGGCTGGCTTGTGTTGATCTTTTCCATATAGATAGTTAAAGGGAAAAGATAGTTAAAGGGAAAAGAAAAAAAGTAAAATGCATCTTTGGTCATTGAACTTGTGTCGAAAGCTTATTTTAATCACCATACTTAAGAATACCATCAATATGGTCACTATATATGACTTAAGATGATTATATGGTCACTGGCTTATCGTACAATTCTGTATTTTACTCTGTTGACCGGTCAAACATCACATCACCCTCTCTTTACCTATGCGGGTACCACGTGTTAGTGGGAAAGAAAAGATGAGAATCATACCAGCGATACTCTGCCTAAGCCCACGTACGCTAACCTGTGCGACTTTGTCCCACACAATTTTTTTTTTGAAACAGTCTGTCCCACACAACTTTGCGTTAAATCCATAGAGCATTACGGTTATTTCTTTTTTGAGGATCAACGTTACGATTATTTAATTAACATGCACACAACACACCACCACTTTTGCAGCCACCGTCCCGTCGAAAACCGTACGCCAACCTCGATGAGATGAGCAATTGTTGGACTACTTAGAGGACACGAGTTCGAGACGCGACGTCGTATTGTCGTAGTTCTTTGTCGGCGTCGCCATCTACCTGGTGGTGCACGTCCTGGGCGCCGTCGTCATCGTGTTAACGTTTACGCGTAGGCGCGTAGCAAGGCGGACGCTGCGGGGCAAGGCCTAAATGTATGAACCTTCGTCGTGCTCATATCATGGCGCCGACCATGTCGAGTGTAAGCGCTCGTAGGAGCGATGGGTGGAAACGTATGCCGCTAGGCAGGGACGCCTTCGTGTTTATAAGGAGCAACAATTACATCGGTTACAGGAATAGGAAACGACGAGACTAAGGTAATATCTAGAGTCCACTAGACATAAACCACCACCGAGCTTTTATATCATCAGGGCGGTTTACATCCATGACTGAATGTATTCTAACACCCCCCCTCAATGTCAACTTCCTAAGTTGAGATTGCGTCTAAATTCTTCCAGGAGTCTCACAGGTAAAGCTTTGGTAAAGCCATCAGCCACTTGATCTTTGGAGGGAATAAAGCGTATCTCAAGCATCTTTTGAGCCACTCTTTCTCTAACAAAATGGAAATCTATTTCAATGTGCTTGGTTCTTGCATGAAAGACTGGATTAGCTGATAGGTAAGTAGCACCAAGATTATCACACCACAAACAAGGTACTCTGAGTTAAGGAATTCCAAGTTCCTTCAATAGGGATTGAACCCAAATGATTTCAGCTGTAACATTAGCTAGGGATTTATACTCTGCTTCTGTGCTGGATCTTGACACTGTAGCTTGTTTTCTTGCACTCCATGAGATTAGATTTGGACCTAGAAAGACAACAAAGCTTCCTGTGGATCTTCTGTCATCCGTGCAACCGGCCCAATCTGCATCCGAGAATCCGCTAACTAATAGAGATGAAGATTTTCTGAATGTTATACCGAATTCAATGGATCCCTGGATGTATCTTAAGATACATTTCACAGCTGTCGAGTGAGCATTAGTGGGTGCATGCAAAAACTGGCAGACTTTATTGACTGAGAAAGCAAGATCAGGATGTGTGAGAGTTAAATATTGTAATGCTCCCACAACACTCCTATACCTTGTCGAATCTTCAGTATTTAGAGGTTCTCCCTCATGAGCAGATAATTTTTCTGTTGCAGACAATGGAGTTGAACAAGGCTTGCAATTTACCATATTGACTCGTTGAAGTAGCTCTTTGGCATACTTGGTTTGGGTAAGAAGTAGCTCATCATTTTTCCGCCGTACTTCGATGCCCAAAAAATAATGTAATTCTCCCAAATCTTTGAGAGCAAAATCTGTCCGTAAGTCATGAAGAAGAGCTTGCACGACATCTTGCGAGGAGCTTGTTACAATAATATCATCAACGTAGACTAGAACAAAAATGGTGACACCTCCTTTTCTAAAGATGAACAATGACGTATCAGATTTAGAGGGTTTGAAACCGAGTTGTTGCAACTTTATGCCCAGCCGTGAAAACCATGCTCGAGGCGCTTGCTTAAGATCATAAAGTGCTTTGTTAAGCTTGCAAACAAAATGTGGCGTTTTGGTGCTTTCATATCCAGGAGGTTGCCGAAGATAGACTTCTTCTAGAATACCATGAAGGAAAGCATTTTGAACATCAAGTTGATGGAGACACCATCCACGAGAAATTGCAATAGCAAGAACAAGACGAATGGTGGCTGCTTTAACCACTGGGTTGAAGGTATCTTCATAATCTAAACCATATCTTTGTTTAAACCCTTTCGCAACAAGGCAAGCCTTATATCTGTCAATGGAGCCACCTACTTTTCTCTTCACACGGAAGACCCATTTTCAATCAATTATATTTTTACCTTTGGGTGGAGGAACAAGATGCCATGTCTCATTTTTTGTAGTGCAATGTATTCTTCATCCATGGCACGCCGCCAATTCTCATCACCAAGAGTTTCAGAGAGAGACTGAGGTTCTCCTATAGAACATAGATTTCCATACAGAATCATTCCAGGGTACAACTTTTTTGGTTGTATAATGCCTTGTTGAAATCGAGTTTGTATACGTTGTGGAGCAGAGGCTGGCACATGATCACTAGGCAAAGAAGATCCGGAGGAGACATAATTCTGGGCACTATCTTGATCGGCCTGACCACTTGAGATATTCGAAGTGGAGCTGTCATTCGACTGGGCCAAAACAAATGCGCCCGAATCAGGAGAGGTGGTTCTTGGGTCTCGTGACACAGTCTTGATTGGGGAGCGCTGAAACCGGAGCGGGGAGTTGGTGGGCGTGTGGAGTGAGGAGGATTTGTGGCCGGACATGTGGGACGCGGCCTCGGATCGCGTGGCTTGAGCGGGAGAATCCTCTTGGGATCCCATGCTGCCACAGGAAGGCGGATCCTCCCTGGGATTGCCACCTGGATTTTCAGCAGCTCCGTGTGTGTCGCCATGACTGTTGTTTGCTGTGCTTTCTTCAATATTTCTTCCAGTATTTGCATTGCTTTCTGTTACCTGCACACCAGAATCAACACTTTGAGAGACATGGTCGGTATGGTCGTTAGTCACTTGGTCAACACCTACTACTTCATCCCCGGGAATTTTGGGATTGGTAAGGATAGGAGGTAAAAGGAGAATTTCTTGGCGTAAACGGGCACCATCATTGGGGTGAAGATTTTTGAAAGGAAAAACTGACTCATCAAATACCATATCTCGTGAAATATATACACGACCAGTGGAGATGTCGAGACATTTGTAACCTTTGTGTTGAGGACTATAACCAAGAAAAGTGCATTGTTTTGAGTGAAATTCAAGTTTGCGGGAGTTGTATGGATGTAGGTGTGGCCAACATGCACACCCAAATATTCTGCGAAATGAGTAGTCTGGCTTGGTAAGAAAGAGACGCTCAATAGGTGTTTGATAATTGATGACTTTACTAGGCACACTATTGATGAGATATGTGGTGGTGAGAAACGCTTCATCCCAAAATTTAAGTGGCATAGATGCTTGAGCTAGAAGAGACAATCCAACTTCAACTATGTGCTTGTATTTTCGCTCGGCTGACCCGTTTTGTTTGTGAGCATGAGGGCATGAAACATGGTGTGAGATCCCTATGTTTTGAAAAAAGGTTTTTAGTTTTTGATATTCACCTCCCCAATTGGTTTGCATGGTAAGAATTTTCTTACCGAGTCTACATTCAACAAGTTTTGAAAGTTCAAGAAAATAGAGAACACATCAGAACGTTTCTTGAGAAGATAAATCCACGTGTACTTGCTGAAGTCATCGATGAAGCTCACATAACAAGTGTTTCTACCAACAGAACATGGTGCTGGTCCCCACACATCGGAAAACACAAGTTCTAAAGGTGAGCTTGAAGTACTAGTAAATGTGGGGTATGGAAGTTGATGACTTTTAGCTTGCTGACAAGCATCACGAATTGACTCAATGCTAGAGTCACTTGAGCAAGGAAGCTCATTTTTATTTATAATTTTTTGAACTATCCTCGGAGATGGATGTCCTAGGCGATAATGCCACCGTGTAGATGATGGCTTAGTGGCACCATAAACTTGCTTTATTGGCGAGGAGGAGGATGACTTGAAGGGATAGAGACCGCCATGTCATCTACCGCGAAGAAGAGCCTCCCTCATGACCTGATCCTTGACAACAAAAAATTCAGGATGAATTTCAACAAAGGCTTTGTTGTCAATAGCAATTTTATGAGCGGAGGCCAAACTTTTCTTCGCCTCGGGAACATGCAAAATATTATTGAGATGAAGTTTGTGTTTCTGGGAATGAATAGTAGTGCTACCAATGTGACTAATTTCCATACCTGCTCCGTTTGCAGCATGAACCTTGTCGTGGCCGTTGTAGCATTCTCGACTAGTTAATTTGTCGAGCTCTCCAGTGATATGATCGGTGGCTCCAGAGTCAAGATACCAGTTCGTATCAATTCCATAAGATGTTATTGCAGAAGCAGCTTGGCGAGTTTCATCAGGCATGTAGTCAGGATCAAACCGATACCAACAATCTTGTGTGGTATGATTGGGCTTCGAGCAGACTTGGCAGATCACGGTGGACGATTCTCCCTGACGACCGCGACCATAGCCACCGTGACCTCCACCACGGCCTCCTCCACGGCCACCACCGCGGCTTGCTGCACCATGGTGGGCACCACAACCACCACGGCCTCCTGTGCGGCCTCCTGGACGACCACGCTGTCCAAACCCGCCACGACCTCGGCGAGCAGAATTGACTTGAAATCCAGGGCTACCGGCGCCACCAGATTGGAGAATCTCCATGCGTGTGTCATAGCTGAGGAGTTGTGCATACAATTCATTGAGGGTAATTGGATCAGCTGTTGGTCTCCCAAGAACGGAAGCCACCAATGGATTGTATTCAGTGTCCAGCCCCGCCAAAAGGTAAGAAATCAGATCGTCATCATCAACCTTTTTGCCTGCAGATGCAAGTTCATCCGCAAGGGCCTTCATCTTGGAGTAATAATCTGCAGCAGACATACTCCCTTTCTGCATGTTGCCATGGCCATTCTGATGTTGATTGTGCGAGCACGAGACTGAGAAGAGAACATCTGCTCAAGGGCAGCCCAAAGTTCTGCCTCACTCGGCAACGAGGCGACCTGAGTTAATACTTCCTTCGAGAGGGAATTGAACACGTACCCCAGAACTTGCTGATCTTGAGAAAGCCATTGGGCATAGGCTGGATTGACGGCTTCCTGACTTACCCGATCCGTGGTAGTGGTGATGGTTTTCTCCGGCGCCTGAAGCGACCCATCTAGATAACCAGCAAGCATGGCACCACGAATTGGGGGCAGGACTTACACTTTCCACAAGACATAATTCTCCCTTGTGAGCTTTTCAGAGACCTGCTGATTGAGGATGTGGGAAACGGAGGAGGAAGAAGCAGCCATACGGGCTAACTGGCTCTGTTACCATGTAAGCGCTCGTAGGAGCGATGGGTGGAAACGTATGCCGCTAGGCAGGGAGGCCTTCGTGTTTATAAGGAGCAACAATTACATCGGTTACAGGAATAGGAAACGAAGAGACTTAAGGTAATCTCTGGAGTCCACTAGACATAAACCACCACCGAGCCTTTATATCATCAGGTCGGTTTACATCCATGATTGAATGTATTCTAACATCGAGCTGTGCAGCTGCGCGTACATGCCGGTGAACGGTAACATGACCTGATGGCCGTGTTCAAGCGAGCACACCGGGCTCAACTGTTTTGTGCCCCAGATGCTGATTGAGAAGAACACACTATTCCGCGTTGTTGGCTGCGTGCATACGCATGCGCGTGGGCTCAAGAAGATGGTGGAGGGGTCATGGAACGGACCTTGTTAGATTCAGAGCGAGGGTAGGAGAGACCGGTTTGTGCAAATCACACTGTTCATTGATCAGGAGATTACATGTATATGTAAGTACAGAGTCTCAACTAACTGACACATAACCAGCCTGAAGACTAGGTCCTAGACAACGTTACAATGTACACCACTAGGAGGAGCACTATCTACACACACACACACACGTTCGCTAACAGACACTAGTACCTGCTCCCGGCGTAGAGCTGTGCAATGCATGCGGCGGTGGTGGTCGGGCTTGTCGAGGTGCCGGTGGCGATGGCGTGCGGCATGGAGTGAAGCGGCGCGCCCTGGGGGATGCGCCCGTGGCTGAAGACGGCGAACGTCCTATATATGTATTTTACATAATATACCTACATACTAGAGGTATAAAAAATGGCCCTGTGGCTGAGTACAAGGATTGTGTTATCTTTTGTGTTGGGAAAGGGACAAGGGTAGAAAAGTGAGCGGCCATTGGGTGGAGAAAGAAAGAGCCGAGAGCACGCACGGATCGTAGCACATGCAGAGGGAGCAGAAAGCTCCGTCCCGCCCGCGCACGATAGCGTGCATGCATGCATGCACACACGCGGCGATGCGGCGGGACAGGACTGTCGTTAGATGTCCCTGGTTCGATTCTCCGTGATGCATGACTTTTTTTAATTCACAGGTCGGCCCCATATAAAGAGAGAGGGTGCTATGATGTTTGACCAGTCAATGGAGTGAAATATGGAACTATACAGTGAGCCGGTGACCGTATAATCATCTCAAGTTGCATATAATGGCCGTATTAATCATATTTTTATGTACAGTGACCAAAAACTCAACTTAGGATGAAAAAAGACTCAACTTAGGATGGCCTTTACTACTTAAAAAACTGATATAAAACAATTACTTTGATTGTATTTATGCGCAAGTGGGCCTTTGGGCCGCACAAGAAGGACAAACACTTGCCCCCTTCGGCCTTTACCCTACTTGCAGTTGAATTACAACGTGTAAAGTTGCGAATCGGGAACGGACATGCAACTTCCGCACGAGGATTTCTGTAAACAAAAAATCGTACGGTGAAAAAACATCCCCTAGAGGGGATCTTGTATTAGGATGTTTCTTCATGCAGTGGAGAAAAAACATGAAAAAAATGAAAAAAAGAGAAAATGCCCCTGTTGGACACCCCCTCTCCCAAGCGGCACATGCCGTGCAAGTTTTCTGTTGTTCAAAAAACCAGTACAATGGAAAAACATCCCTGCACCACTCAGGATCTTGCCTTACATGTTGTTTTGCAGTGGGAAAAAAGAAAAAAGGAAAAATGAAAATTCCCCAGCGGCTCCTTCCTCCCACACCCCCACCAGCTCCAAACAACAAGAACCCACTCTCACTCCCCTTCCCCCTCTATCTAGTTGTAGCTGACCAACAAGACACTACATAAAAGGAACTGCCCCGACACGACACGACAAAATCAAGACAAAAAAGTGCGGGCTAAAAAAGCAAACAATATGAGAAAAAAGAAGACAATTTAAGGTGTGTGCCCCACATTGAACACATGCAGTTGCAGCCAAGAGCAACACTTGCAGTTGCATGCCTAGTGGCAGAGATGCAACTGGCCTACATCCCTCCTCCTTCAATTGCAGTCACATTGTACCTCTTGCAATTGTAGGTGGGTTACAACACCTGCAGTTGCAACTCTAGTGGTGGACATGCAACTGGCCAACATCCCCCCCTCCGGTTGCAGTTACGTTTAACCCTTGCAGTTGCAGACTGGTTACGACATGTGCAGTCGCAACTCTAGTGGTGGACATGCAACTGACCAACATCTCTCTCCCACAACAGTTGGAGGAGGGTTAAGACTTCCGCCCCAAGTTACAGCCATCTTTAAGACATGCGGTTACAGTTGAGGCTGACACATGCAATTCCGTACGTAGTGGTAGACATGCAAACCCCCCTAGACAAAACATAACTCCCAGTTGCAGTCGCGTTGAAGACATGTGGTTACAGTCATGGGCGACTGAAAGTGCGTTATATCGACTAGAGGGGGGGGGGGGTGAATAGGCAATTTTTACAAATTCGTCAATGAGGAAATTCTTCCAAAGCAATGAAACACTAGCAGTGGAATAGGTACTCAGGTACAGTCATAACAGAGCAATAGCATAGTCATCATGATGAAATGAAACATACACAGAGTACAGAAAGCGTGAAACAGGATAAGCAGGCTGAAGACAAAGTGACTGAAGAAATAGGTTTGAGGAAATTGAGGAAGTCTTCAAACAGTAATGATCAGGTTCATCAACACATGAATGAAGAAATGAAAGGGTTGAGGAGATAGAACTGTTGGGGAACGTAGCATGCAATTTCAAAATTTCCCAAAAGCGGAAGCGTTTGACAACGTGGTTGATGTAGTCGAACATCTTCTAGTTTCTACCGATCAAGCACCGAACGTACGTCACCTCCGAGTTCTGCACACGTTCAGCTCGATGACGTCCCTCGAACTCTTGTCCAGCAGAGTGTTGAAGAAGTAGATGAGTTCCTTCAACACGACAGTGTGGTGACGATGATGGTGAAGTGATCCGTGCAGGGCTTCGCCTATGCACTAAAGAATATGACCGGAGGCGTAAACTGTGGAGGTGGGCGCCACACACGGCTAACAATAGTTGTTGTGTGTTCTAGGCGCCCCCTCCACATGTATATATAGGTGGGAGGGGGAGGGGAGCAGCCTTGGGGCACCCCAAGTAGGAGGGATCCTACTTGGGCTCCTGCCCTAGGCCGACGCCCCCCTTTCCTTCTTTTGCTGATGAGGGGAAGGAAGGAGGAGGTGCCCCCCCTTTCCTTTCTCCCACCAAGGGTGAAAGGTAGGAAGAGGTGGCGCCCCCTCCTTTCCTTCCTCTAGGGCCTGCGGCCATCGAAAGGGGCGCACCAGCCCCTTGTGGGCTGGTCTGTTCCTCCCTCGGCCCATTAAGCCCATATCTTTGCCGTGGTTGCCTGAAACTCCTTTCCGGTGACCCGATATGTACCCGGTACCCTCCAGAACACTTCCGGTGTCCGAATACTATTGTCCTATATATCAATCTTTACCTCTCGACCATTTTGAGACTCCTCGTCATGCCTGTGATCTTATCCGGGACTCTGAACAACATTAGGTCACCAAATCACATAACTCATATAATACAATATCATCATCGAAAGTTAAGCGTGCGGACCCTACGAGTTCGAGAACTATGTAGACATGACCGAGACACCTCTCCGGTCAATAACCAATAGCGGAACCTGGATGCTCATATTGGCTCCCACATATTATATGAAGATCTTTATCAGTCGAACCGTTATGACAACATACGTTGTTCCCTTTGTCATCAGTATGTTACTTGCCCGAGATTCGATCATCGTTATCTTCATACCTAGTTCAGTCTAGTTACCGACAAGTCTCTTTACTCGTTCTGTAATGCATCATCCTACAACTAATCCATTTAGTCACTTTGCTTGCAAGACTTCTTATGATGTGCATTACTGAGAGGGCCCAGAGATACCTCTCCGATACTCGGAGTGACAAATCCTAATCTCGATCTATGCCAACCCAACAAACACCTTTGGAGATACCTGTAGAGCATCTTTATAATCACCCAGTTATGTTGTGATGTTTGATAGAAGACAAGGCATTCCTCCGGTATCCGAGAGTTACTTAATCTCATAGTTGAAGGAATATGTATTTGACATGAAGAAAGCAATAGCAATAAAAATGAATGATCATAATGCTAAGCTAATGAATGGGTCTTGTCCATCACATCATTATCCTAATGATGTGATCCAGTTTATCAAAGGACAACACATGTCTATGGTTAGGAAAATCAACCATCTTTGATCAACGAGTTAGTCTAGTAGAGGCTTACAAGGGACACAGTATTTTGTCTATGTATCCACACATGTATCAAGTTTCTGGTTAATAAAATTCTAGCATGAATAATAAACATTTATCATGAAATAAGGAAATATAAATTAATAACTTTATTATTGCCTCTAGGGCATATTTCCTTCAATCTCCCATTTGCACTAGAGTCAATAATCTAGTTCACATCTCCATGTGGTTTAACAATTGTTCACATCGTTATGTGATTAACACCCATAGTTCACATCACCATGTGACCAACACCCAAAGGGTTTACTAGAGTCAATAATCTAGTTCACATCGCTATGTGATTAACACCCAAAGAGTACTAAGGTGTGATCATGTTTTGCTTGTGAAAGAGATTTAGTCGACGGGTCTGCCACATTCAGATCCGTATGTATTTTGCAAATTTCTATGTCTACAATGCTCTGTATGGAGCTACTCTAGCTAATTGCTCCCACGTTTAATACGTATCTAGATTTAGACTTAGAGTCATCTAGATCAGTGTCAAAGCTTGAATCGTCGTAACTCTTTATGACGAACTCTTTATCACCTCCATAACCGAGAAATATTTCGTTAGTCCTCTTTAAGGTAACTAAGGATAATTTACCATTTTCTAGTGATCTACTCCTGGATCACTATTGTACCCCCTTGACAAACTCATGGCAAGGTACACAACAGGTTTTGGTACATAACATGGCATACTTTATAGAACCTATGGATGAGGCATAGGAAATGACTTTCATTCTCTCTCTATCTTCTGCCTTTGTTGGGCTTTGAGTCTTACTCAACTTCATACCTTACAACTCAGGCATGAACTCCTTCTTTAACTGATCCATTTTGAACTCCTTCAAAATCTTGTCAAGGTATGTACTCATTGAAAAACCTTATCAAGCGTCTTGATCTTATCTCTATAGATCTTGATGCCCAATATGTAAGCAGCTTCATCGAGGTCTTGCATTGAAAAATTCTTATTCAAGTATCCTTTTATGCTATCCAGAAATTCTATATCATTTCCAATCAGCAATATGTCATCCACATGTAATATCAAAAATGCTACAGAGCTCCCACTCACTTTCTTGTAAATACAGGCTTCACCGTAAGTCTGCATAAAACCATATGCTTTGATCACCTCATCAAAGTGTATATTCCAACTCCGAGATGCTTGCACTAGTCCATAGATGGTTCGCTGGAGCTTGCACACCTTGTTAGCACCTTTAGGATCGACAAACCTTCTGGTTGCATCATATACAACTCTTCTTAGAGATATCCATTTAAGGAATGTAGTTTTGACATCCATTTGCTAGATTTCATAAAATGTGGCAATTGCTAACATGATTCGGACGGACTTAAGCATCGCTATGTTTGAGAAATTCTCATCGTAGTCAACCCCTTGAACTTGTCGAAAACCTTTTGCGGCAAGTCGAGCTTTGTAGAAAGTAACATTTCCATCAACATTAGTCTTCTTGAAGATCCATTTATTTTCTATGGGTTGCCGATCATCAGGCAAATCCACCAAAGTCCACACTTTGTTCTCATACATGGATCCTATCTCAGATTTCATGGCCTCAAGCCATTTATCGGAATTTTGGCTCATCATAGCTTCTTCATAGTTCGTAGGTTCGTCATGGTCAAGTAACATGACTTCCAGAACAGGATTACCGTACCACTCTGGTACGGATCGTCTTTTGGTTGACCTACAAGGTTCAGTAGTAACTTGATGTGAAGTTTCATGATCATTATCATTAGCTTCCTCTCTAGTTGGTGTAGGCATCACGGGAACGGATTTCTCGGATGAGCTACTTTCCAAATTGAGAGAAGGTACAATTATCTCATCAAGTTCTATTTTCCTCCCACTTACTTCTTTTGAGAGAAACTCCTTTTCTAGAAAGATTCCATTCTTGTGAACAAAGATCTTGCCTTCGGATCTATGATGGAAGGTGTACCCAATTGTTTCCTTAGGGTATCCTATGAAGACACACTTCTCCGATTTGGTTTCAAGCTTACCAGGCTGAAGCCTTTTGACATAAGCATCGCATCCCCAAACTTTAAGAAACGACAACTTAGGTTTATTGCCAAACCACAGTTCATACGGTGTCGTCTCAACAGATTTAGATGGTGCCCTATTTAACGTGAATGCAGCTGTCTCTAATACATAACCCCAAAATGATAGTCGTAAATCGGTAAGAGACATCACATATCACACCATATCTAATAAAGTATGGTTACGACGTTCAGACACACCATTTGCTGTGGTGTTCCAGGTGGCGTGAGTTGTGAAACTATTCCACATTGTTTTAAATGAAGGCCAAATTCGCAACTCAAATATTCGCTTCCGTGATCAGATCATAGAAACTAAATTTTCTTGTTACGATGATTCTCCACTTCACTCTGAAAATCTTTGAACTTTTCAAATGTTTCAAACTTGTGTTTCATTAAGTAGATATACCCATATCTGTTTAAATCATCAGTGAAGGTCAGAAAATAATGATACCCGCCGCGTTCATCAACTCTCATTGGACCGCATACATCGGTATGTATTACTAGCAAAAGAGCCCGTGCGTTGCAACGGGTTTGCTACGAGGCAAACACCAATCGACAGGGCTCTTTTAGAAGCATAATACAGTCCAACATGTGCAAAAAGGTATATAATATGTTAGTCTGTTGTCAAGATAGCACAATTTAAAGCAAGTGAAGATGGTTGTCATTGCATACCTAGAGGGAACTTTGCAAACTAACTATCTTAGCTTACGTTTGAACAACCATCTGAGTCCAATCACAGGTAACATATAATACATTTAACTCATTTCTTAAAGCTAATACAATTAACTCTTCAACTTGAACGTGTATCTTTGAAATGCATCACTTTTTAGTATCTTTGAAATGCATCACTTTTTAATCTAACCAAGTAAAACAAACTCAAAAAGTACTGCATGTATCTTCCGAATCAGGACCAAAGTTTAGCAGACACCAAAACTTATAAATGTTGCATGCTTCTTCATGTTGTGAGCCATAGAATATTTTCCAGTTAGTCCTATGCTCTCAAGAAACATATAGACTGAGTTATCTTGTGAAAGCAGATACTTAAAAGCATGAAGCATGTGAACACCTATATGTAGCAAAGTGTGTCCCAAAGTACATGACAAAGCATTAATTTTGACCACTGTATGTAATGCAAAATAAGCAATTCAATTGAAGTGGTCACATTAAAAAAAGCTAGATTCAGAGAGGTGAACAATCATCCGAAGAAAATGTGGAGTCAAACTCTGCAGCGATGGCTATTACAATATGCTCCCTCTATTTGCGTATGCCTTCACTTACCTGCAATATTCAATGTTTCTCCATTAATCAATTATGTAATTACCAACAGATCAATACAAAGCGATCAGAACAGAGATGCGCCTGAATTTGGATGTCAACTATTAAGTTTCTACTAATATGCATCTCCTACTTCTAAGATTTGAGATGCAACTCCATTTGCCATGTTTTTAACAATTTCAGGTTTTTCTTCCCTTCTATTCTAGTGGATTGATGGCATCATCTGAACCCTTTAGAAGAACAAAACGAACTTACTGAAAATCTATAGCCTTATTGCTGTATAAAAGAACATTGTAATCTAGACCTTGTATAGCTCAAGTATAACATATAGACTTAATTATTGGATGGGAACAGTTCTCAATTCTGATTACCATAAACAATCATACACTCTATTGACATAAATCCAAGAAATCTTGGAAGATGGTATTATGCTGAAGTGCTAAATGTATAAATATTCAGAACCAACACATCTTTATTCTGAGGCAGAAGAGGTAACCGAGATAATCTGAGACTTAGCACGTGTAATAAAGAAATAGCACACAACATCCAAATCCTCTTGATGAGTAACATCAACTAATGTTATTGGCTAACACTTGGTCAATAAATATTATCTCGTGTAAAACGGAAAAAATTGCTAAGGCCTCACGTGTCACGTAAACATCGGTGTGAGCTATCCTCAAAGTGACCTTATTGTCCAATGTTTGAGCCTCTGATGGAAGGAAGGCAGCCCAAAGAAATGATTTTGTGGTGTGCCACTTCAGCAAATGCAGATCAGACCTCCTTCCCTAGTTCCCTTCATTGGCTCATAATCCAGTGAAGAGTATCATTGCCGATATACGTCTAAAAACTTTTTTTATTTTAGAGCAGGGAATTTATGATAAGGATTACCTACCTCCATAGTGGATGCAAGAGCGTAGTTAGTCCCCTCCACAGCCTCTCCGACAAAGACCGCAACCTAATCTTCTTCAAAATTTTGTCCGTACACAATCTGTTTCAGTGCATCAAGCATCTTTGGACTGACAATTGATTCACCAATTGTTCTGAAAATAAATGGCGTTAGTTCAAACTGAGAGGATTCAAGAAAAGCACTGGTCCATTCTTGTTATTTGTGGAACACCCTTTTCATTAATTAGCACTTTTAAGAGCTACAGTACTTGTAGAGTGAGTGAATCCAATAATATTGGACACTAGACTATTTCAATCCATAGCATGAAAAATTCTGCCGTGGCATAAAAAATACCCTCCCCTGATTGGAAAAGGGCATGTCATCGATGACCTGTTGTTCCTAAACTCGTCGAGTTGTTTCCATTTTGTTTCTTTTATGTTGAGCCTATTGCAGAGTCGCGCTGCCTCGTTGACATTTGATTCATGGAGCAGAAGGACCCGGTGCTTGTTTTTTAGACCTGCAGGTCATAACTAAAAGATTGTAAGAAAATTACTAAATCTGTGTGAATGAGCTAGTCCCTTACGCTTCATATATGTACAACCAAGTACACATAACTGAAACCTGCCGACTCTATGACCATGATACTGACTCTCCATACACAAATTTCAATGCAACCCCATGATCAACCATGAAGATACCATAGAATAATTGTGGCACCCCGGCTCAGAGCAACCGGTTTACCATGCATTGCCAGCCCAAATACCATGTCTACTGGCAACACACAACATCTTGGTACAGAAAACAACCGCTTTACTGATGCTAGCGGATCAAAGTTTATATTACAACAGGTGGCGAGGCCAAGCGGCACAAACGGTGTGGCTGAACAACATGTACATTATTTAGTGAACATAAAGGGGCCTTGATCATAACAACTACACGACAGCGGAACAACATCGTAGAGGAAACTCCATAGCACAGGGACACCGATGTGGACACGATCTAGACTCGGACGACACTTCTTTCCAATGAGACTTTCCTGAAATCTGGCATGACACGCCAGGTCAGTACATTGAATGTACTTGCAAGCTCACAACAAACATAAACATAATGACAAACAATATCATGATATTAACCAATTATTAACAATGCAACAATATATGCAACATGAAGTGATCCTTCTTTTATGAGAAAAATCCCTTGGACTGGCTTACCAACGGTGATCGCTCTTGGATCACAACCGTACCAACCTCAAGATCTTAACTCAGTTTACCTCGTGATCTTTCCGGCGATCACAACCACGACCAACACTTGGTCCCGAACATCAAGATGGCCTTCCCACCATCATCAACTCTGCAAAGTTTACCACTTAGTGTGCAAGATTTATTAAATGTTGACCCATGGTGTGACCTACTTTCGAGCGTGTCCGTAACCATGGACTCGGCTATCGATAGATTAATACACTCTGCAGAGGTAGCACACTGTACCCACACCACGGAACCCATGGCCTCGCACTCCCATTCGGGTGGACCAACGACATTCCGACGGAACCCCTCCATTGCCATGACACTGTCCCGGCCACTCCGACTCACTCCCCATCGGGCTAGTCCTGGGTGGCCCCGTGTCTACCAAAGACACCAACGACCACCATCATGGCCAAGACATAAACGTCCCACACGGGGACACGGTACCTGAGGGAGTCCCATCTCAGCGCCTAGTCCGGAACTCGGGTAGGGGGTCCCGAACTGTGCGTCTAGGCGGATGGTAACAGGAGACAAGGGACACGATGTTTTACCCAGGTTCGGGCCCTCTTGATGGAGGTAAAACCCTACGTCCCGCTTGATTAATATTGATGATGTGTGTTACAAGAGTAGATCTACTACGAGATCAAGGAGGCTAAACCCTAGAAGCTAGCCTATGGTATGATTGTTGTTCATCCTACGAACTAAAGCCATCCGGTTTATATAGACACCGGAGAGGGCTAGGGTTACACAGAGTCGGTTACAATGGTAGGAGATCTACATATACGTATCGCCAACCTTGCCTTCCACGCCAAGGAAAGTCCCATCCAGACACGGGACGATGTCTTCAATCTTGTATCTTCATAGTCTTGGAGTCCGGGTGATGATGATAGTTCGGCTATCCGGACACCCCCTAGTCCAGGACTCCCTCAGTAGCCCCCGAACCAGGCTTCAATGACGACGAGTCCGGTGCGTATGTTGTCTTCGGCGTTTGCAAGGCGGGTTCTTCTTCACGCTCCATGTGTTTTCTGGATAGTGTCCGGTTGCTTCATAAATGCTGCGCTCCTTGGCTTCTACATTCAATCATGGCCTTCTTCCACGTGTCGTACGAATGCGAAAAGCCAGGGTATTCTTACGTTTCCCCCTAGCTGCGCGGATAAGCTGCCTATAAGAGAGGCGAGGATCCAGATCCAAATCACACCATCCTCCTTCCGCAAGTACTCATCGAGGCGCATCTGACAAAAAAATCCATTCCAACATGGAGAGTCGACGCGGCTCCTCTTCTCGCGCTCCCAGTCCTAAGCCAGGAGATTGGAGGAGATGCTCAGTCCCGCATAGCGAGTTAGTGGCGCTCCAAACAGAGGGATACCTTCCCCCGACCTTTATGGTTCCGGTTCGAGCCGGACTGGCCACCTACAAGGGCGGGAAGCAGGCGGAGAGCGTCCCCAATCCCTCCAAAGGAGAGCGGGTATGCTTCGTCTCCTACTTGATAAGGGGACTCGGATTTCCTATACATCCGTTTCTCCGGGGGCTCCTGGAGTTCTATGGACTCCAACTTCACCACCTCACGCCTGCCTCTATTTTGCACATCGTGGGCTTTGTAGCTCTTTGCGAGCTGTTCTTGGGCATCGAGCCCTATTTTGCGCTGTGGAAGAGGCTGTTTTGCCTCGTACCCCATTCTCACAAGGGGTCGATATATCAAGTGGGCGAAGCCGAAATATGGCGCATCGCTGGGACCGGATATCTATCCGGAACTCCGAAGAAGGCGTCCGAAGACTGGCCTTCAGAGTGGTTCTATATGGAAGACGCCCCGCTGCCAGATCCAGTTCGGATTGGCCTCCCGGAGTTTAGCAACGCTCCTCTGAAGAAACGCCTGAGTTGGCGCCCGCGGAGCCCTCAACGGGAAGATGATAGGAGCGTCCACTATCTGATGGGTCGGATACGGCTACTAGCCCATTCTGAATTAATCATGATTGGAGTCATGGCCACATGTATTATGCGAGGGGTGCAGCCGCTCCAATATAGGGGCCACCCCATGTGGGATTTTAACGGGGAGAATGACGCCACCCGTCATGGCCGCACGGGACCGGGATCGGCCGCCGATCTGGTGAAGATCCTATCCGGCTTGTACAAGGGGGAGGAGGAGGACTTCCTCCGCACGAGTCCATTGAATGGATTCTCCATGAATAACCCTTGAAGCTGGGTAAGCGGACGTTTAAATATCTGATCCGTGCTTTCAAAGATAAGTGTCTTACCTTATGGTTTCGACGCAGGAACTGCGCCGGGATGTGGAGGGCATAAAAAGCCCAACTCCACAACCCGAGGATCCGGGAAGATCCCTTGATCCGGCCTCCGAAGAGGATCCAGACATTAAGGTGGATTTGATTGACGGGGTGTTCCACCAGCTCAGCATGGATAATGCTTTAGTCGCCATTACGGCTGACTACCCCGGTTTGTGTCCGGCTTCCCAGGTGAGTACGACCGAAGTCCTGACACCGTTACTTTTTTAATGCTTAATTCTAACCACCGTGCACCAATGGTACTCGGCAGGAGGTGCCTTTACGGCAGGAAGCCGAGCCCGCAGCGACTGACCAAACGAGGTCAGTGCGGCCTAGCAGGCGGAAGAGGAGTGCGGCACGAATCGAAACATCGCCGCAAAGGTATGGTGCATCATTGTCCTTTAAGGGAAAGACTCCTGGGAGGCATATTAATGCTCATGATTCTTCCAGGAGAAAGAGAACTCGCCGAACTGAGTCCGGAGAGGATGTCCACCAAGCCTCCGCCAGCCAGGCTCCAACGCCTGGTCCGGAGGGGGAGGCGAGCGCAAGGCGCGAGCCGGATGCTCCTCCAACGGAGGATACCGACAGGTTGTCCGCCACCAGGTCTGAGGTGGAGAGCGCCATGAATCACAGGCGCCGTCGGACAGTTCTTCGTGACGCGTGTTTCTCCCCGGAGGCGTTGAATGCCTTTGATGCGGGAGACGCGCACCTCCGTGCCGCTCAAGATGGTTTAACCAGAGCCATGGAGCAGTATGTGAAGGACATACGGGTAAGTAATTTTAATAGTTATATATGCCAGTAGCCCCCGAGACTTAAAATAGTTAAAATAACTGATTTAAGGATCATTTATTATGCAGGATCTTACGGAGAAGAATACCCACCTGTCCCAGGAGCTTCAAGAGTGCAAGGCCCAACTTGAGGCCGCACTGACGCCGCAGGAGGAGACACAGAGATCCCCTCCGGTGACACATATTTCAAAAATGTTTTATGGCGTGCGCCGTGCGTATAAATCTGACAATAATATTGCAGATGTTGTCGGACTTGATCCAAACGAGCAACAGCTATTGCGCCAGTTGAAGGCCGGCGAGAGGGTGCTTATGAAGGTGCAGCAGGAGAGGAACAAACTCCAAGATGCCCACACCCAGCTTGGAGAAGAGCTAAAAGGTGTTCGGGCCCAACTGTCTGGCTCCTTGAAGGAGAATCAGCGGCTTCGTCGCGGCATCTATAGTAAGTGCTTGAGCAAACTCTTTTGAAAAGAAGAGTTCGGCAAGGAAGTGAGTTGACAGAAATATGTCTGTAGGTGTGCTCACAGGTCGCCCTATGGAGGAAATGCCCGGTTCAATGGGTGACCAACTTCTCGAGCTGGTGCAAGTGCTTGAACGTGTTCGGCAGGCGATGAGTGGCGTCGTTCAGGCCTTATGGCCTTCCGTCTCCCTACCTGAGGGCCTTGGAGGGCTTACTGAGAAGCTTCAGGGAGTACGGCGATGTCTCCGTCTGTGGAAGATATCGGTCTGCCATCAAGGCGCCAGGGAGGCCTGGGCCATGGTGAAGACGCGGTACCCGAAGGCTGACCCAAACCACATGGCCGAGGTCGGACCTGTGGGGCCTGATGGGAAGGAGATCCCTGTGAGCTTGATGTACAGCCAAGTAGAGCTGGCCGCGAAATATTCCCAACAGGACTGTAAATTAGACAGCCTGTTAGATGTGATTGAAGAGGAGTACAATCAGTCAGTTTGACGATGTAATTTTAAAATGACATGTAAAATGCCTTCTAGCCGGATTGTAGATCGTTTGCCTTTGCGGACCTTTTCGCTTCAACCTCGGGACCCAACAGTCTGGAGTGTGTCCGAATACCCTGATGGTTATAAAAGAACCAGGGCATGCATGGAGACAAGGCGTAGGGGTCATAATTGCTTTATCAGACAAGTGCCCAACTAGCTATGTTATATTACATGGTTAGTGACGGTGTCCTGGACTAGGGGGTACTCACCACGTCGTCTCCCGATCAGTTGGATTGGGCCGAGGATCCCCATGGCCGTATACTCATGGGCCAGTCCGGACAGCTGCCGCATACAAGGAAGAATCAACAAGACATGGCGATCAAGACAAGGACTCCTCCCCCACCGGCGTATTCGGCTAGGACTCTTGTTATCCTAGGCCTCTGGTGCATTATATAAACCGGGGCCAGGCTAGTCGATAGAGATATACAACAACAATCATACCATAGGCTAGCTTTTAGGGTTTAGCCTCTACAATCTCATGGTAGATCTACTCTTGTATTACCCATATCATCAATATTAATCAAGTAGGACGTAGGGTTTTACCTCCATCGAGAGGGTCCGAACCTGGGTAAAACATCGTGTCCCTTGCCTCCTGTTACCATTGATCCTAAGACGCACTGCTTGGGACCCCCTACCCAAGATCCGCCAGTTTTGACACCGACAATGGTGCTTTCATTGAGAGTTCCGCTGTGTGATCGACGAAAGGATCAATGGCTCGACTGCAGGTCAACTGTGACGTCGGCTTCTTCGTCACCAGCTCGACTGGTCACCTTGGCTTGACCGAGGACTGCGGCCTACCTCCGATCGTCATGTTCGGATGAAGGCTTTCATCAACACCAACTCCGATCTCTATCAAGATCATGGAGGAGTCATCCATGGAGCCCGGGGGCTCAACGTCAACATTGCCCTCAGGCGACCGTGCTGTTTTTCCGGACAGCAAACTTGTATCCGCCGCCACCTCCTCCTCGAGTGTCGCTTAAACGATTACTTCGGTGGAATTATGCGGAATTAAGTCTACAACAACCCTGCAAAAATTTCGTCGGGTTCCGATGGAGGAATCTCCGGCGATCTCCGATATACCGGAGCCCTGTTGAATCTGGACGAGAATTCGGACGAGTTTAGGGCGTGGTATCCAACGTCTAGCTCGGATGTCCTTTGGAGGATCCAACCGTTGATTTGCTGCGGAATTCCCTTATCCACCACCTGCCAAAAATTCAGCTCGATCCGACCGTCCAAACTCCGGGAAACTTCCGATTAGTGCATCACTTTTTGGATCTGTTTTCTGCGCGAAAACGAATCCGACCCGAGTTTGTCTTTTTTATGAACGGGATTTCAGACATCCTTTTTGAAGGAAGTTTTGTATGGGGTATTGTGTTTGGTTCTCGAACACATCCCACTAACTTTAAGATCTTTTGAACATGATCTTCAACATCATGCCGGTATCAAACCAGTCCGGCAATATTGCTTCACGGCTGCCGACCTGCGCTAGACACGTCGTCACTTTGTTGAGCCAAACTCAACTTCTTCGGATCATCATCTTGGCAAGCCAAACAAGAGTCTGGCATCACGAAGGATAAATCATCACCAACATCGCCGCCCCACGGATTACATGGAGCGGGCATACCTGCATCGCCACGCGGTCGCTTCATCAAGCCGGCATCAACCGCGTCACGACCTGCATTGGTAGGGCCGCACTATTGCTTCTTCAAGCTGGTGTTCATCACGCCGACCTACTTCGACATCTCGGCTGGACCGGGGGCTTCGCCATCTCTTCATCAACCTACTCCGGACACTTCAGCGTCACTAGCCGACCAGGCAATGGGTGCGCGGATCGAGTCCCAATTTGGGAGTCACCTTCCTTCGGATTGCTACAACAAATAAACCAGGTGCTATTAATCCTAGTATTTCTTTTTGCTTGTTTGGGTTAAATTTTTCCCAAGGAATTATTACTCTGGTTAGTCCAACATATGTACACAGGTCGATCAAATGGTGGCCGTATTATCGACGGTCGCATGATGGTTCAGTCAGTTTCCGTACACAGTTCGGCGAACGCCGCATCCGGAACTCGGACCGACCTGTGAATCCAGGCTTTGCCACGCCTTTATTGCATTACGCCGATGACCTGCATCGACATCGACTTCGGCGCCAGGCCATATTTATTTTACTACTCACTTTGCATAAATTATTTATTATGCAACATTTTTTTTATTTCCTATTATTACTATTATCCCCGGTCTGCACTATTTTTTGTGCACAGGAGAATGATCCAGCCGGACTATATCATTTGACGTCACCTCGGCTGGACGGGGGCTTCGTCAACACTTCATTACCCCAAGCCGGGGACTTCGGTATCACTCTGCCGTCCTGCATTGACCGTGCTATGTCACCACTTCGGAGTGCCGAGCTCCTTGCTCCGCCACCTCGGGACCGGCTTGGGGATGGAACCTTGTCCCGCATCAAGCTCGGACCGCGTCGTCAATACCGAACACATTAACCAGCTAAGTTGCCTTCATGCTCAAAGTTTTAAATTTCTAACTTGTGTTCGATTCGACCAAGAATTATACTTTTTTGTAAAAAAGTTGCTTGTAAAAATTTTCCTTGTCGAAACTTTGTTCGCACACACTTGACGCGCTACCCGCGCTCATTATACCTGGGGGCTTCTTTAACAGAAGCTTATTAATATGGGATTTATGCCCAACACATGTGTCACACTTCCGCATGTACCTTTTATTCACCATTATATGCATCGATATGACTTAAGTTTTGGCCAAGCTGGGTTGCCTGGCTCCTGTGCTTACCCCTACGTTCCCGATTGTTCGGCTAGGTGGTAAAGGGAGCACCTCTGCGATTGTTATTGCCGGGTCAGCCGGATGTGTACCTCAGACTGGATGAAGCCGAAAGTTAGCGTTCTTAAGGGAATACTCGGTCGGTGAACTAAAAAATGATTTCTTACCTATTTATTTACCTGCCCCCAGATGTTTTTCTGCTCTTTTCGCAGTCCGAACATGCACTTTAGGGCATGCCTCCCAGGGAAAGGAACCCCTAACGGAACTATTCTCCCTGGAAGATGTTTCTTACTAACCATGTAATATAACATAACTAGTTGGGCACTTGTCTGATAAAGCACTAATGACCCCTACGCCTGGTCTCCACGCATGCCCCGGTTTTTATAACCGCGAGGGTACTCGGACACACTCCGGACTATTGGGTCCAGAGGTTGAAGGGAAAAGGTCCGCTACGACAAACGATCTACAATCCGGCTAGAAGGCATTCTACATGTCACCTTACATTTTATAGTCAACTTTTACCCAAGTCGCTTGGGGGCTATTATGTTTATTTGAGCCGTTTCATACTAAGTGTTTTTCTTCTTAGTCGTTGCAAAGTTAAAGCACGGCAGAAGCACCTTTTTTTTTTCTAAAGTCCAATTTTCGGATTGGCACTGAACACTTGATCTAGTTCTGACATTAATCTTTTGAATAAGTTTTTTGGCTTTTCAAGCCCATGGCACTTTTAAACTATTTGTGTGTTTTCAGCACAAGTCTCGCAGTGCAACGCCGGACACCTTTTGAGATTTGGCAAAAACATTCTCGGATATTGCTATATATGCATCAGTTTCAAATTGTGTCTTCGGTCAATAGTTGGGTTGCCCGGCTCCCGCGCTTGCCTCCTACGTTCCGCTTTGTTCGGCTAGTGTGCAAAGGGAGAACCACTGCGATTGTGCTTCCAGCTCGCATGGTCAAGCACCTTAGTGGAGAAAGCCGAAAACTGACTGTCACAATAGGTGTAAACTGGTCAACGATCCGGTGACTACATTAAATGACGGGCCATTCATTGGCCAAAGTGTTTCTGGCTTGACCTCGACTGTCGCCGAACACTATCGGGGGCTATTAACTGGCCTCCCAAACTAAATCCTCGGTATTTTGCTCTTACATTGGAGCAGAGGTTTCATGATCATGCTTAGCATGACAACCCAAAGAAAGGAACCGATAGCGGGACTATTTTCTCTGGAAGACATTTCTTCTGTTAAACAGTAATATAACATGTCTCTCCGCGTACCTTTGTTTATAAAACCGTATGGCCAGATTGCCTTGTTTGCTGTAAATCTTTGCCCTCATAAAGGCTTTATAAAGTAGGACAAACACTCCTCGGCTATTGGCTGAGGAGGTGGAAGCTGATGGTCGGTCAATAAAGTTTTGTACAATGCGGATCCGAGCATTAATGACGTAAAGTACTTGGGTACATAGAGTCATTACACATAATTTGTGATTTTACTATGGATATCGATCCTTAATTCGGCCTCCCGTGCCCGCATTAAGGCTCGGGGGCTACTGGGCTTCGGGCTTATTATTTACAAATATTAAAGGGGCACATCAATCCCCTGATCTGGTGTTGCCACCCGACTAGTGTCTCGGGGGCTACTGCATTGCCTGTTCTATGCAGAAAATTTTAAGTGCAATACAGTTTTCGAGGAGATTTTGATCCTCAGGTTGGTCGGCCGCACCCAACCTGAGTCTTGAGGACTGAGCACGCCACTTTTTGTGTCCCGAAGTATTCTGCCGAGCTAGGACTTGATCCTTAGACCGATTTTGCAAATCAACTTGAGTCTCAGCAGCTATGGGGATCAACGGTCTTATGTCATCCTTCATGGGCATCTCGGGTTTTAGACCGATACCCACCTTGAGGGCTACTGGCACCAATCAAAAATATTGACAAAAATCGGCCCACATTCGGGGTGGTGCACCACCTCAGAAGCAGTCCGGCGTAAAGCTCGTGCGCTAGTGGCTGGCTCCATAGAGGGCACTTCCGGCATTAAGCTCGGCTAAACTCCTTCAAACTTTTTTGGACCAAGATGATCTATGACATCTTGGATACAGTCCGGTGTTGGAGCTCGGATACGCAGTCCGGCGTTGGAGCTCGAATACATAGTCCGGCGATGGAGCTCGGATACCGTCCGGCGTTGGAGCTCGGATACATAGTTCAGCGTTAGAGCTCAGATACCGTCGGCGTTGGAGCTCGGATACATAGTCCGGCGTTAGAGCTGGGAAGCAGTCCGACATTGGTGCTCGGCTGCAAAGGATACCTCGAATGCAGTCCGGCGTTGGAGCTCGGACGCAAGAGGATGTTGCCTCCCGGGAACAACTTCAAACCCAAGGCATGGCATAAAAATAACAAGGCATTGATAAAGGCCGTAAACTTAAAGGGGCTCCTCGGATACCCAACGCGTAAAATCGTCGAATGCATTTCGGCGATCCTCAAGATAGAAGATGAGAAGATTTGTTGAACCAGTTTTTAAGACCGGCGACCGAAGATGAAGAACAGTTCGGAAGAATCGAGGAGCGTCCCTAACTTGAAGACCGGTTCAGGGGGCTACTGATGGTGTCCTGGACTAGGGGGTACTCACCACGTCGTCTCCCGATCAGTTGGATTGGGCCGAGGATTCCCATGGCCGTATACTCATGGGCTAGTCCGGACAGCTGCCGCATACAAGGAAGAATCAACAAGACTTGGCGATCAAGACAAGGACTCCTCCCCCACTGGCGTATTCGGCTAGGACTCTTGTTATCCTAGGCCTCTGGTGCATTATACAAACCGGGGCCAGGCTAGTCGATAGAGATATACAACAACAATCATACCATAGGCTAGCTTTTAGGGTTTAGCCTCTACGATCTCGTGGTAGATCTACTCTTGTACTACCCATATCATCAATATTAATCAAGCAGGACGTAGGGTTTTACCTCCATCGAGAGGGCCCGAACCTGGGTAAAACATTGTGTCCCTTGCCTCCTATTACCATTGATCCTAAGACGCACTGCTTGGGACCCCCTACCCGAGATCCGCCGGTTTTGACACCGACAGTTAGTAAGAAACATCTTCCAGGGAGAATAGTTCCGTTAAGGGTTCCTTTCCCTGGGAGGCATGCCCTAAAGTGCATGTCCGGACTGCAAAAATAGCAGAAAAAGCATTTGGGGGCAGATAAATAAGTAAGTAATAAATCATCTTTCAGGTCACCGACCGAATATTCCCTTAAGAACGCTAGCCTTCGGCTTCACCCAGTCTGAGGTACACATCCGGCTGACCCGGCAGTAACAATCGCAGAGGTGCTCCCTTTACCTCCTAGCCGAACAATCGGGAACGTAGGGGTAAGCACAGGAGCCAGGCAACCCGGCTTGGCCAAAACTTAAGTCATATCGATGCATATAATGGTGATCAAAAGGTACATGCGGAAGTGTGACACATGTGGTGGGCATGAAGCCCATATAAATAAGCTTCTGTTAAAGAAGCCCCCAGGTATAACGAGTGCGAGTAGCACATCGAGCGAGTGCGAACAAAGCGCAGATTAGCCCTCAAGAGGTTTGTACTGAAAGAGGGAGGAAAAGGGAGGGAAAACAAAGACAGCGGAAAAAAATGAAAGGTGGATGGAGGAAGGAGACGAACCCTGAGTCCGGCGCTAGGCGTAAAATCTTCGGAGACGGGCTGCGTTCCATGGGTTTGGCTCGAGTCGGTTGTCAGATGCGTTGCGTAGACGGTATGCACCGCCGGTAAGGACTTGGTCGATGATGAAGGGACCTTCCCATTTGGGCTTAAGTTTGTCCTTTTTCTTGTCCGGCAGGCGTAGAACTAGCTCGCCAACATTGTAAGTTTTAGCACGTACTTCTCTGCTTTGATATCTTCGAGCCTACTGTTGAGAGAATGCGGAACGGGATTTTGCCACGTTGCGCTCCTCCTCTAAAGCATCCAAACTGTCCTGCCGATCCAACTCGGCTTCTCTTTCCTCGTACATGCGCACGCGAGGTGAGTCATGAATTATATCGCAGGGCAAATTGCCTCAGCGCCGTATACCATAAAAAATGGTGTGAATCCGGTTGTGCAGTTTGGCGTGGTCCACAGCCCCCAGAGTACGGAGTCGAGCTCCTCTACCCAGTGCGTGTTAGATTCCGTGAGGGACCGCACTAATCTGGGTTTAATGCCGCTCATGATGAGACCATTTGCCCGTTCCACTTGACCATTAGTTTGAGGGTGGTAGACTGAAGCGTAGTCGAGCTTGATGCCCATGTTTTTGCACCAGATTTTAACCTCGTCGGCCGTGAAATTCGTGCCGTTATCAGTGATGATGCTGTGGGGGACGCCAAAATGGTGTACTACCCAGGATATGAAGTCTATCACAGGTCTGAATTTTGCCGTTTTAACCGGCTTGGCCTCTATCCATTTGGTGAATTTATCCACCATGACCAATAAGTATTTGTGCTTGTGGGTTCCCCCTTTAAGGGGTCCAACCATGTCAAGCCCCCAGACCGCGAACGGCCAAGTAATGGGTATAGTTTTGAGGGCGATGGGTGGCATGTGGCTCTGATTAGAAAAGAGCTGGCAACCGACGCATCGTTGGACTAAGTCCTGAGCATCTGCCCGGGCGGTCGGCCAATAAAATCCTGTACAGAAGGCCTTGCCTACAAGGGCCCGGGCGGCGGCGTGGTGCCCGCCGAGTCCAGCGTGAATTTCAGCCAGGAGATTTCGCCCTTCCTCTTCGGAGATACACCTTTGAAGGACTCCGGTTGTGCTTTTCTTATAAACTTCTCCCTCATGGACCTTGTAGGCTTTAGATCGCCGAACTATGCAGCGGGCCTCATTTTGGTCTTCGGGAAGTTCCTGCCGGATTAGGTAGGCTAGGAATGGTTCCGTCCATGGGGCAATTACTGCCAGTATTTCGTGGGCTGAATCTGTTATTTCATTGGCTGGGCCACCGGTTGTGTCAGAATATTCTGCGTTAGGTGATGCAGTTGGTTCTGGATTGTTATTTCCGGACTCCTCTTCCCATAATACGGATGGCTTAAAGAGCCGTTCCAGGAAGATGTTTGGAGGGACGGCATCGCGTTTTGTGCCGATGCATGCCAACACGTCTGCTGCTTGGTTATTATCCCGGGCTACATGGTGGAATTCGAGTCCTTCGAACCGGGCTGACATTTTTAGGACAGTGTTTCGGTAGGCTGCCATTTTCGGATCCTTGGCGTCAAAGTCTCCATTTACTTGGGATATTGCGAGGTTTGAATCCCCGCGCACCTCTAGGCGTTGAATACCCATGGAGATTGCCATCCAGAGGCCATGTAGAAGGGCCTCGTATTCGGCTGCGTTGTTGGAGTCCGTGTACATTATTTGAAGCATGTATTGGACTGTGTCTCCAGTTGGGGACGTCAGGACGACGCCAGCTCCCAAGCCAGCCAACATTTTGGAGCCGTCGAAATGCATGATCCAATGGGAGTATGCACCGTACTCTTTAGGGAGTTCGGCTTCAGTCCATTCGGTGATGAAGTCAGCCAGAACTTGCGACTTGATAGCTCGCCGTGGTTTGTAGGTTATATCAAATGGTAAGAGCTCAATGGCCCATTTTGCAATCCTGCCCGTCGCATCGCGATTGTTTATAATGTCGTTGAGAGGTACTTCGGAGGCCACCATTATGGAACACTCTTGAAAGTAGTGTCGCAGCTTCCGGGATGCCATGAACACCGCGTACGCTATCTTTTGATAGTGTGGGTACCGGGACTTGCATGGGGTTAAGACAGTGGATACGTAGTACACTGGTTTTTGAAGAGGGAATTTATGCCCTTCTGTTTCTCGTTCGACGACGAGTACCGCGCTGACAACTTGATGTGTTGCTGCGATATATAATAACATTGGTTCACCCAGGTTGGGCGCAGCTAGGACCGGATTTGTTGCCAATATGGCTTTAATTTCTTCGAGTCCGGCCATGGCAGCATCCGTCCATTCGAAATGTTCGGTGCGCCGGAGGAGGCGATAGAGGGGCAGTGCCTTTTCTCCCAAATGGGAGATGAAGCGGCTTAGAGCCGCCACGCATCCGGTTAACTTTTGTATTTGCTTGAGGTCTTTTGGGATATCCAATTGTGACAGAGCTCGGATCTTGGCTGGGTTTGCTTCAACTCGTCTACCGGATACAATGAGCCCAAGAGCTTTCCGGCTGGTATGCCAAAAACACATTTTTCTGGGTTGAGCTTAATGTCATATGCTCAGAGGTTGTCGAATGTCACACTCAAGTCGTCTACTAGAGTTTCGACGTGTTTGGTCTTGATGACCACATCGTCTACGTATGCCTCGACTGTTTTGCCTATCTGGGTGGCCAGACATGTCTGAATCATGCGCTGATATGTTGCGCCGGCGTTTTTGAGTCCGAAGGGCATTGTGTTGAAGCAGAATGGTCCGTATGGAGTAATAAATGCCGTTGCAGCCTAGTCTTTTTCCGCCATCTTGATTTGATGGTATCCGGAGTATGCGTTGAGGAAGCACAATGAATCGTGCCCTGCAGTAGCATCGATGATTTGGTCGATGCGAGGTAGAGGGAAGGGGTCCTTTGGACAGGCCTTGTTAAGGTCTTTGAAATCGACACAAAGGCGCCAGGATTTGTCCTTTTTTGGTACCATTACCAGGTTGGCTAGCCAGTCCGGATGTTTGATATCTCTGATGAATCCGGCTTCTAAGAGTTTGGCTAGCTCCTCTCCCATTGCCTGTCTTTTGGGTTCGGAAAATCGCCGAAGAGCCTGTTTGACTGGCTTGAATCCTTTTAGGATATTTAGGCTGTGCTCTGCCAGCCTGCATGGGATTCCTGGCATGTCTGAAGGGTGCCAGGCAAAAATGTCCCAATTTCCCCGAAGGAATTCTCGTAGTGTGGCTTCTACATCAGGATTTAATTATGCCCCAATGGAGGCCGTCTTTGTGGGGTCCGTTGGATGGACCTGGAATTTGACTATTTCGTCTGCTGGTTTAAAAGAGGTGGACTTGGACCTCTTATCGAGTATCACATCGTCCCTATCCATCATGGAGCGCAGCGCAGTTAGTTCCTCTGCCGCTAAGGCTTCGGATAATGCCTCTAGGGCCAGTGCGGCTGTCTTATTTTCAGCGCGGAGTGCTGTATCTGGATCACTGGCGAGAGTGACTATTCCATTGGGTCCGGGCATTTTGAGCTTCATGTGCCCGTAATGGGGTATAGCTTGGAAGATTGTGAATGCCTCTCGCCCTAACAAGGCGTGATATCTGCTGCCGAATGGGGCCACTTGGAATGTGAACTCTTCAGACCTGTAATTGTTCGGTGAGCCGAACACTACATCTAGCGTGATTTTTCCTGTGCAGCGTACTTCTCGACTAGGGATTATTCCCCTAAAGGTTGTGCTGCTTCGCTCAATGCGGCTCCAGTCAATTTCCATTTTTTGAAGGGTTTCTTCATAGATGAGGTTTAATCCGCTGCCGCCATCTATGAGTACCTTGGTAAGACGAAAGCCGTCCACTATCGGACTGAGGACCAATGCGGTTGGTGCTCTAGCTGTTCGGAGTTTAGGTTCGTCGCTGGCATTGAAGGTGATAGCCGTGTCGCTCCATGGATTTGTTGTTGCTACTTGGTAGACTTCGGCGAGGCTGCGGATTGTTCGTTTCCGCATGTTATTTGATGCGAAAGTCTCGAAGACTGTTAATACCGTACTGGTACTACTGGGCTGGTTGCCCGGGGCTAAAAAGCCTTTGCCACTTTTGGCCACCTGCTGTAGTATCCAACATGCTCGAAGGCTATGTGTTGGAGTGGCGCCCTCCGTACTGTGGATCTTGCAGGGTCTGTTGAGCCATCCCTCCAGTACGGTTCCGTACCCTTTAGGGATTTTTTGCTTTTTGGTTTTTAACCCAGGTGCTTGAGTATGACGCACTCTTTTATTTCGGACTGGGGTTGTATTCAGGACCGGATTGTCCCAGAACCTAGTTTCGGTTTTCCAGGCACTCTCCATCACACAGTATTTTTGTACAACGGTCGCTAGGTCGGCGAAGCGTGTAAGTTCACGACGACTGATGGCGTTTATGATTCCCTTGTCCGTGCAATTGTTGCAGAAAATTGAAATCACGCTTTCTTCACGGCAGTCCTTTATCCTGTTCATAACCAGGAGGAATATGGCCTAGTAATGATGTACTGTTTCATCGGGCTCTTGCCGTATTTGAGATAGATCGCTTATGTTTGGGTGGGCGGGTGGAATTAAGTTCGGAACCCCGCCCGATCTGAGGCTCAAAGGCCAAGAAGCTTCCGGATTTGGAAGCTTGGTTTGTTGGATGCTTTCCAATGAATCTGGTCCGATGCCTGACTTTAGGTTCAATATTTGATTGGCGTCCGTCCCTCCGCGGGAATCCGGCATGGAGGGATCGGGAATCCGGACATAGTTGGTTTTCAACATAGAAGAAGAGTCGCCGCATTGTTCCTCTACCACAACAATGCGGTGGGTAGCCTGGGGAGAGTTAATTTCTCTCAGATCGGTTTTAAGCCCAATCTGATCGTAGTCTGTAGCGACTCCCAGGGCGGCGATGCGATCCAAGAGCTCGTTTACGGAGGAGAGCTCAATCGGATCTAACTGCTCGGCGAATTCCGAGCCGATGTGAAGATCGCTTTTGATGACTTGAGAGGTCATCGTCGGAGCGGTGGCCGAATAGGCGGTCATAAGAAAACCACCTAGCCGGATAGTTTGGCCGGCGGCCAAAGCTCCCTTGACAACGGCGCCGTCTTTAAAGACGGGAAAAGGCATCCTTCTTGATTGCGACGGCACAGAGGAACTCTCAATGAAAGCACCAATGTCGGTGTTAAAACCGGCGGATCTTGGGTAGGGGGTCCCGAACTGTCGTCTAGGCGGATGGTAACGGGAGACAAGGGACACGATGTTTTACCCAGGTTCGGGCCCTCTTGATGGAGGTAAAACCCTACGTCCTGCTTGATTAATATTGATGATGTGTGTTACAAGAGTAGATCTACCACGAGATCAAGGAGGCTAAACCCTAGAAGCTAGCCTATGGTATGATTGTTGTTCGTCCTATGGACTAAAGCCATCCAGTTTATATAGACACCGGAGAGGGCTAGGGTTACACAGAGTCGGTTACAATGGTAGGAGATCTACATATCCGTATCGCCAAGCTTGCCTTCCACGCCAAGGAAAGTCCCATCCGGACACGGGACGAAGTCTTCAATCTTGTATCTTCATAGTCTTGGAGTCCGGCCGATGATGATAGTTCGGCTATCCGGACACCCCCTAGTCTGGAACTTCCTCAGTAGCCCCTGAACCAGGCTTCAATGACGACGAGTCCGGCGCGCATGTTGTCTTCGGCATTGCAAGGCGGGTTCTTCCTCCGAATAATTTATAGAAGATTGTGAACACCAGGATAGTCTCCGCCTCTGCAAAATAAATTCCACGCACCACCGTAGAGAGAATAATATTACACAAGTTCAATCTGCTGACGTATTTTGCGGCGTGACATCACACCACTACCAAGCCTTTACTAGAATCGTTTTTATTGTACCACCTCAGCACGTTTAGCGAAGCGGTTTCCTTGGCACGTCTTGTCGAAGCAGAGATCGTGTTCCCCTTATTCCGGGATTCCCATCAATACGGACATGGGTAACCCAACCGTGCCCGTTGCCACGCCCCCTCCATCGAAGGCGGGTTCCAAACGGTCACGGGGACGCCTCTTGGTATTCTTCCTCTTTATAATGAGACCAAGGCCCGTTCTTTTCCTTCAATCCTCTATCGAATCCGCCCCTAGCCCCGAGTTCCAACACCCAGGGCTCCAGATTCGGGTACCTTCGATCTTCGACAATGTCTGGCCCCGACCTACGAGGCCGGTGGATGCCCTCCTCCATCACGGAAGAGGACGTGCTAAAGCTGAGAGACGCCATGTACTTAACCTACGAGATTTCACATAGGCTGCCTGCCCGAGGACAGGTTATTCCGACTCCCGAGCTTGGTGAGAGCGTCGTGTTCGTCTCTCACCTCCATCGGGGTTTAGGCTTCCCGACGGATCCCTTCGTGAGGGGGCTCATGTTTTACTATGGGCTAGAATTCCATGGCTTGGCTCCGGAGTCCATCCTCCACATCTCATCATTCATTGTCGTCTGCGAAGCCTTCCTCCGCACTACTCCTCACTTTGGCTTGTGGCTCAAAACCTTGAACGTGGAGCCGAAGATGATTGAGGGGCGTCAGGTAGAGTGCGGCGGGGCAGTTATAAGCAAGAGGGCCGATGCTCCACGGCCCGAGGGCTCTTTTCAGGAGGAGCTCGGTCTGTGGCAACATGAGTGGTTCTATATCACCGCTACCAGGGGTAGCCGGCAGAGGCCTCCGCCCGTCTTCCGCTCGGGCCCTCCACAACAGCTGACGTCATGGGTCAACAGGGGGCGTGAATGGGGGCCGTCCAGAGACGTACCGTTGTTGCAGGACCGGATTCGAGGCCTCCAAGAAAGGGAGATCAATCTAGTCGTAGTGGTACAGGTTATGCTGATCCGGCGCTTGCTGCCCTGCAAACGTCGCCCCCTCCGCCTGTGGGAATTTAATCTGGAGGGGCCACAAGCTCTTCAACACTTCATGGGTTTGACACCCGTGGAGATGTACAAACTGTTCTTTGGATCGCAAGAGATGCGTCCGGACTTGACCGAGGATGCTGGCCTAAGCTGCAATCGCCCGGATACTCCAGTAAGTAGCCCTGTGTCCGGACACATTGTCCATTTATTTATCGTGGGTTTGCCTTTCAACCAGCTATCCCTTGGACAGGAGTGGATAGCGCAAGCAAAACTGATACGGTGTCCGGCCCCCCTCCCTGAGACCACGCAGGATCCCGTGTTAATCAAAATGTTGGAGGTTGCACCTTCGGAGGAGGGCAAAGGGGGGCACAGGGGAACTACCACCTCTGCCAAGGAGGCTTTCAGTAAGGGAGGAATCGAGAGTCCCTCCTTCCAGGGGAGAAGAGGACAGCTTCCGAAGACCCGGAGGCCAAGGCCTCAAAGCAAGGAAAGAAATCTGTATCGGAAGGTCCTGTGCCGGGAAGAGCCCCGACCGTACTGTCTCCTCGGAGGAATTAGCCCTCCAGCGAGCCGTAAGTAAAAAAGGGGGAATTTTGTAATAGTGGACACCCCTGCTTAATTTCTAAGGGTAACCGAAGTTTTCATCTTGTAGTTCGGATCTCAGCCCGTCTCAGCACAGCTCATCTTCGGGAGACCTTCATCCGGAGATGATGGAGAGCGAAATGCCTCCATATGCCACCCCATCGTGAGGGGTGGATGACCTTGAGGTGTCGTCGCGGAGGGTCTCCCCGAGTCCGGCGGGGCCAGAGAGTTCGGCACCCATTGGAGTACGGCCGGTGGAGCTGCAGGATTTGCTTAAGAGGGCGTCTATCCTAGAAGATCACCGCACATTAATGAGTATGGTGATTGAGAGGATCTCGTCCGCCGAAAGCGGGTTGTGTGAGGCCGTCAGAAGTTTGCTGACGGGATTTGAGGTACGCAAAAAATGACATACCTTTTGACAGTTTTTGCACATGAAGTGCGCCCTGTATAGATAGTAGCCCCTAAGACTTGGTATGCTGTCGAAAACGGCAGCGTGCCGAGGATCATAATCTCAGTTATAGATTGTCGCCTTTCTTACGTAGGTGGCGGGACGTTCGGTGGCCAGCCGGACTTATGGAGTTGCCGAGCTTAAGAGGCAACTCGACGTTGCGGATGCGGACATCTCGCTGATCAATAAACGACTTGATGAGTCACAAGGTATGTGGTTGCTCCGCGGTCGCCTAGTAAGGGAGCTGACGCCCATTCCTTACAATTTGTATGCTTGATGCAGATGGTGCTACTGCTATGGAAGACCTTCGAGCAGAGCTTGCTCGGGCCAAGGAGCAAGCCAGGATAAGTGATGCGGCTGCCTTGAAGGCAACAGAAGAGCTAAAAGCCGAAAAGGCTGCTCACTGCCGAAGCAGGGAAGAGTTGGCCGGAATGGCCTTGAAATTAAAAGATGCTACCGACCGTTGTGAGGTTCTTGAAGGAGAACGCTAAGTGTAGAAAGAGGGCCTGAAGAAGGCCGGCGCCGAAGTCAAGGATGCCCGAAGTGAGATGCGGGCTATGAAGGAGGAACTGCGTCAGGCCGGAGACATTGCGTCTGGAAAGCCCTTTCTTCTGCGTAGGAAGTTCAGGGATCCGAAGTATGCTCAGCTGGGCCAGTTGTGTGGTGCGGAGGATCCTTATCTGGATTTGGCAGCGAGTGTGGCGGATGCAGTCGTGCACTTCCGAAGCCAGAAGGATCACGAAATGGAAGAACTTTACTGGTCTCAATTCCATAGTCCGGAGGGTCCACTTCCGTTGACTGATCGGCTGGCTGAGTGGGCTGAGCTGAATAGATTTTGTGGACTTGCCATGATGGATGTGGTCACTCATCTGTGGCCGGAAATGCCCAAGCCGAATAGTTATTTTGGCTTGTTGCAGCAATTCCTTGGGGCGGTGCCACATATCAAGGCGATGAAGTGGTCGGCATGCATAGAAGGTGCATGGATGGCTCTCGCCCGTGTGAAGACATACCGGGCGGACATGGATGCTACCGCTGTTGCATCCCGGGGTTCGGACAAGAGCCGATTACCCACCGAGCACTAATTTGAGGAAGTCCTACAGGGCGCTCATTTAATAGAGTCACAGTGCTCAAAAGATGTCATGTTCAAATGACGTGTATAATTTGTGAGATCATGTTTATAATGCAATACTTTTTATACTTGTGCGTTCAAGTATTGAACTATCTCCTGTGCGGCCGTATGTGTATGTATAATCTGAAAGATGACAGTCTTTGGCTCCAGCCCCCACGCATATGGTGCGGGGGTGTTTGCAAAAAGAAAAGCGCTTTTTCACACTTAATCCAACATCTTGGTCCTTTTAAGGAGGTGATAGCGTAGCAAACTAGGCAACCGGACTATAACGCTTTATCACTTTCACTTAGCCATAGGAGCTCGAATGTGGGGCTACTATATAGCCCCTAGCGGCACCGCTCTTCTCCGAACTCGGGGCGCGTATGTGCCTGACCGGGAAGCGGTCCTTCGTCAAAGCGGAGGAATTCTAAACATTCCAATGGTCGATCGAGTGGTTGACCAGTCTCTCGCTATATCATGACAGTCAGTTTTCGGCTTTCTCTACTGAGGTGCTCGCCTGGCCGAACCGGGGCACAATCGCAGTAGTTCTCCTGGTGCCGCGTTAGCCGATGATACGAAACGTAAGGCAGCAAAACACAGGAGCCGAGCAAACCCAACATTTGACCAAAGACATGATTCGGAGCTGATGCATATAAGGCCTAACTCGAGATGCCGAACACTCCCTGAGGTGTTCGGTCTTTATGATACCGGGCAGAACAATGCCCTAAGCCCCTAGTGTCCAGGTACGGGCGGGAACTTCTGACGCGGCCGATGCCAAAACGCCAGCCTCCTCCTCGGCTATGGTAGGAAACCGGGGGATGTGTATCAACAAGAGAGACAGTAAGAAAGGTTTATGGAAGGTCTTAATCTGAAAAGAATCCTTGCAATGGGTCCCTGCTGCACGTCTGCGCCTGTGTCTCCGTTGTGCTGTATCCTGGACGGGTGTAGCACGTGCTTCATCTGTAAAATAGAAGGACTTAGTTTCTAAGAAATATCGTGCAAAAGTTTTATTAAAATAAAGTATAATTTGGAAGATGAAGAAAGTTGAGCTTTATTGGCTCTCATCATTTATACGCGCGGCCCCTTATAAAGGGGGTATGCGGCTGGGAAGCCCCTTGTTTATTTACACCGGACTCGCCTAACCGTGTCCGGGGTCTGAATGACCTGTTTTTAGGGGCCTTGACCTGCAATGTCGGAGTGGCTGTGAAGGCAGCCCCACGCTCTCCGTAGTCGAGGAACACTCAGAGTTACTCTTTAATGAGATTAAGCCACGTGGACCGGGCATTGTAAGTATAAGGGACGTGTAATGTGGTATTGCGTTAAAGCGGGCGAAAGCTTTGCGTCCCAGTAGTGCTCGATGGCCACTGTAAAATGGGGCGCTATGGAGAGTGAGCTTTTCACGACGGAGGTTGTCGGATGAACCGAACACAACCTCTAGTGGTACAGAGCCCGTATAATTGGCTTAAAGGCCTGGCGTCACTCCTTTGAAGGAAGTGCTGTTATGGCGAATTTTGTTAGGGTCTATCCCCATTCTGCAGACGGTGTCCTGGTATGGCAGGTGCTGCGCTGTGTTTTCGTGTTATCACATGAAGTGAGTTCACTGTTTTGACTTCTAGTGGGAAAGTCTTCTATTTTCTGGAGTGCTGCTTTTGGGGTTCGTCACTTTCGCTTGGTGTGTCGAGCCCCTTGTGTTCGGCGTTAAGTCGGCCAGACTGCTTGAAGACCCAACAATCTCTGTGGGTATGGTTTGCAGGCTTCCCGGAGGTACCATGTATTTGACATAGCCTGTCCAGAGTCTTGTTTAGGTTGGATAGCTCATCACTGTTGTCCTTGAGGGGCAGTGTTTTGTTATTCGGCCGAGAGCTTTTGAATCCGGCGTTGACCGCCGTACTATTTGGGCCATTTTCCTTGTTCCGGCGCTGATCTTTTTGCGTCGTGATTTCCCATTTCCATCCCTGACTTCGGATGTACTCGGGTCGCTGGTGCTGCATCTAGCCAGCAAGCTGTCTTCCCCCGTGCAAAAGCGGGTCATGAGGCTTGTTAGTGCGGCCATTGTTCTTGGTTTTTCTTGGCCGAGGTGTCTGGCGAGCCATTCGTCTCGGACGTTGTGTTTAAAGGCTGCTAAGGCTTCAGCGTCCGGACAGTCCACTATTTGGTTCTTTTTACTGAGGAACCTGTTCCAGAATTTGCGTGCTGACTCTCCGGGCTGTTGAGTTATGTGACTTAAATCGTCTGCATCCGGAGGGCGGACATAAGTCCCCTGATAATTTGCTCGAAACGCATCCTCAAGCTCTTCCCAACTTCCAATGGTATTTTCTGGGAGGCTTTTGAGCCAATGCCGAGCTGGACCTTTGAGCTTGAGGGGTAGGTATTTTATGGCATGGAGATCGTCTCCTCTGGCCATATGTATGTGTAGGATATAATCCTCAATCCAGACTCTGGGGTCTGTTGTTCCGTCATATGCCTCTATGTTTACGGGTTTGAATCCCGCTGGAAATCCATGATCCAGTACCTCGTCGGTGAAACATAGTGGGTGTGCGGCGCCCCTGTATTTGGGTGTGCCGTTGTCTTCAAATGCTCGGCGGGTTATGTTGCTTCCTGGAGTCATCTTTTTTGGCCCATAGATAGACCTGGCCGGGTCATCCTTTTTCCGAGGATCTTTGTGCTGATCGTGTGCCGGCTTTTGTGCGGCGCCCCTTGCTGTTCTTGGCCTGTCATCTGGTCGTCTATCCGGCCAGACGGCTTCTTTCTTTTTTGACTGCGGGGGCTCTAAGGCCTCCTCGTCAAATTCGGGCAACAGCTTGTGCTTCGGGTAGCTCTTTGTCTGGTGACTAGCGCCATATTTATCCGCGGTGTTGAGTACTTTGCTCCATTTCATTCTGAGTGCGTCCTCCGCTGTTTTGAGCTTCTGCTTTTGCTTCTTCAAACTTCTTGCAGTGGCGACGAGCCTTTTATGGAGGTTCATATGCTCTGGTGATGTGAGATCGTCTTCGCCGGAGACGGGTTGCTTTCTGGCATGTTCGTCGTCCACTACTTCGCCCTGCTCTAGGGCCGGGTCCGTATGGGTGCCGTTTTTATCTAGGCCGGTCTTTGGGCGATGCTTGCGTCGCCGTTTTGGTTGTTTGTTGGGGGAGTTGTCCTTTGCCACGTCCCGTTTTTCCTCGTTGTCGCTTCCTTTTGGTGTATCCACCATGTATACGTCATGCGTTGGGGTGGCTTTCCGGTGCCCGATGGGTGCTGGTTCTTGGTCGTCTCCGGCATCGTCGTCCATACCGTCGATGTCTTCGGAGTCGTAGTCTAGCATGTCGGTTAGATCGTCGACAATGGCTACCAAGTGGGTGGTGGGTGGGCTTTGAATTTCTTCATCGTCCGCATCCCAACCGTCCTGGCCGCAGTCCGGCTAGGGCTCTCCTGATAACGAGAGATACTTTAGCGAACTCAAGATGTCGCCGAAATGTGAGTGTTGAAAGATGTCCGCTGCGGTGAACTCCATGATCGGCGCCCGATCAGATTTGATCGGAGGGAGCGCTGGAGGTTCGGAGTCCGGCAAGGAGTCCGACACCTTGGAGTCACGAGCTTCATGAGGGACAAGGTCAGTGTTCGGCTCTATCGCCGTAGAGGTTGCAGCCCCTGAGGCGGTGTCTAGCCATCCGTCCTCGACCTTCGCAGCCGGCTCCGAATTGAAGATCAGAGCGGGTTCGAGTGCGGCCTCCAGGGTACTGTCCGGCTGCAGAGCTAAATCATGCTTGCCGTGACAGTGCGGATGTCAGCCGTGAAGTTTAAACTTCCAAATCTGACCTGACGGCCAGGGGCGTAGCTTTCGATCTGCTCCAGTTGGCCAAGCGAATTGGCCCGCAGTGCGAAGCCGCCGAATACGAAGATTTGTCCGGGGAGGAAGGTCTCACCCTGGACTGCATTGTTGATGATGATCGAAGAAGCCATCGAGCCTATCGGTGATGACACAGAGGAACTCTCAATGAAAGCACCAATGTCGGTGTCAAAACCGGCTGATCTCGGGTAGGGGGTCCCGAACTGTGCGTCTAGGCGGATGGTAACAGGAGACAAGGGACACGATGTTTTATCCAGGTTCGGGCCCTCTTGATGGAGGTAAAACTCTACGTCCTGCTTGATTAATATTGATGATGTGTGTTACAAGAGTAGATCTACCACGAGATCAAGGAGGCTAAACCCTAGAAGCTAGCCTATGGTATGATTGTTGTTCGTCCTATGGACTAAAGCCATCCGGTTTATATAGACGCCGGAGAGGGCTAGGGTTACACAGAGTCGGTTACAATGGTAGGAGATCTACATATCCGTATTGCCAAGCTTGCCTTCCACGCCAAGGAAAGTCCCATCCGGACACGGGACGAAGTCTTCAATCTTGTATCTTCATAGTCTTGGAGTCCGGCCAATGATGATAGTTCGGCTATCCGAACACCCCCTAGTCCGGAACTCCCTCAGTAGCCCCTGAACCAGGCTTCAATGACGACGAGTCCGGCGCGTATGTTGTCTTCGGCATTGCAAGGCGGGTTCTTCCTCCGAATAATTTATAGAAGATTGTGAACACCAGGATAGTGTCCGGCTCTGCAAAAATAAATTCCACGCACCACTGTAGAGAGAATAATATTACACAAGTTCAATCTGCTGACGTATTTTGCGGCGTGACGTCACACCACTACCAAGCCTTTACTAGAATCGTTTTTATTGTACCACCTCAGCGCGTTTAGCGAAGCGGTTTCCTTGGCACGTCTTGTCGAAGCAGAGATCGTGTTCCCCTTATTCCGGGATTCCCATCAATACGGACGTGGGTAACCCAACCGTGCCCGTTGCCACGCCCCCTCCATCGAAGGCGGGTTCCAAACGGTCACGGGGACGGCTCTTGGTATTCTTCCTCTTTATAATGAGACCAAGGCCCGTTCTTTTCCTTCAATCCTCTATCGAATCCGCCCCTCGCCCCGAGTTCCAACACCCAGGGCTCCAGATTCGGGTACCTTCGATCTTCGATAATGTCCGGCCCCGACCTACGAGGCCGGTGGATGCCCTCCTCCGTCACGGAAGAGGACGTGCTAAAGCTGAGAGACGCCAGGTACTTAACCTACGAGATTTTGCATAGGCTGCCTGCCCGAGGGCAGGTTATTCCGACTCCCGAGCTTGGTGAGAGCGTCGTGTTCGTGTCTCACCTCCGTCGGAGTTTAGGCTTCCCGACGGATCCCTTCGTGAGGGGGCTCATGTTTTACTATGGGCTGGAATTCCATGACTTGGCTCCGGAGTCCATCCTCCACATCTCATCATTCATTGTCGTCTGCGAAGCCTTCCTCCGCACTACCCCTCACTTCGGCTTGTGGCTCAAAACCTTCGACGTGGAGTCGAAGATGATTGAGGGGCGTCAGACAGAGTGCAGCGGGGCGGTTATAAGCAAGAGGGCCGATGCTCCATGGCCCGAGGGCTCTTTTCAGGAGGAGATCGGCCTGTGGCAACAGGAGTGGTTCTATATCACCGCTCCCAGGGGCAGAAGGCAGAGGCCGCCGCCCATCTTCCGCTCGGGCCCTCCACAATAGTTGACGTCATGGGTCAACAAGGGGCGTGACTGGGGGCCGTCCAAAGACGTACCCCTGTTGCAGGACCGGATTCGAGGCCTCCAAGAAAGGGATATCAATCTAGTCGCAGGGGTACAGGTTATGCTGATCCGGCGCCTACTGCCCTGCAAACGTCGCCCGCTCCGCCTGTGGGAATTTAATTCGGAGGGGCCACGAGCTCTTCAACACTTCATGGGTTTGACACCCGTGGAGATGTACAAACTGTTCTTCGGATCGCAAGAGATGCGTCCGGACTTGACCGAGGACGCTGGCCTAAGCTGCAATCGCCCGGATACTCAAGTAAGTAGCCCTGTGTCCGGACACATTGTCCATTTATTTATCGTGGGTTTGCCTTTTAACCAGCTATCCCTTGGACAGGAGTGGATAGCGCAAGCAAAACTGATACGGTGTCCGGCCCCCCTCCCTGAGACCACGCAGGATCCCGTGTTAATCAAAATGTTGGAGGTTGCACCTTCGAAGGAGGGCGAAGGGGAGCATAGGGGAACTACCACCTCTGCCAAGGAGGCTTTCAGTAAGGGAGGAATCGAGAGTCCCTCCTTCCAGGGGTAGAAGAGGACCGCTTCCGAAGACCCGAAGGTCAAGGCCTCAAAGCGGGGAAAGAAATTTGTACCGGAAGGTCCTATGCTGGGAAGAGCCCCCGTCGTACTATCTCCTCGGAGGAATCAGCCCTCCAGAGAGCCATAAGTAAAAAAGGGGGAATTTTGTAATAGTGGACACCCCTGCTTAATTTCTAAGGGTAACCGAAGTTTTCACCTTGAAGTTCGGATCTCAGCCCATCTCAGCACAGCTCATCTTCGGGAGACCTTCGTCCGGAGATGATGGAGAGCGAAACGCCTCCATCTGCCGCCCCGTCGTGCGGGGCGGGCGACCCTGAGGTGTCGTCACAGAGGGTCTCTTCGAGTCCGGCGGGGCCGGAGAGTTCAGCAACCATTGGAGTACGGCCGGTGGAGCTGCAAGATTTGCTAAAGAGGGCGTCTATCTCAGAAGATCACTGCACATTAATGAGTATGGTGATTGAGAGGATCTCGTCCGCCGAAAGCGGGTTGTGTGAGGCCGTCGGAAGTTTGCTGACGGGATTTGAGGTACGCAAAAAATGATATACCTTTTGACAGTTTTGCACATGAAGTGCGCCCTGTATAGATAGTAGCCCCTGAGACTTGGTATGCTGTCGAAAACGGCAGCGTGCCGAGGATCATAATCTCAGTTATAGATTGTCGCCTTTCCTATGCAGGTGGCGGAACGTTCGGTGGCCAGCCGGACTGATGGAGTTGCCGAGCTGAAGAGGCAACTCGACGTTGCGGATGCGGACATCTCGCTGGTCAATAAACGACTTGATGAGTCACAAGGTATGTGGTTGCTCCGCAGTTGCCTAGTAAGGGAGCTGACGCCCATTCCTTACGATTTGTATGCTTGATGCAGATGGTGCTGCTGCTGTGGAAAACCTTCGAGCAGAGCTTGCTCGGGCCAAGGAGCAAGCCAGAAAAAGCGAAGCGGCTGCCTCGAAGGCAGCGGAAGAGCTAGAAGCCGAGAAGGCTGCTCACTGCCAAAGCAGGGAGGAGATGGCCGGAATGGCCGCGATATTAAAAGGTGCTACCGACCGCCAGGAGGTTCTTGAAAGAGAACACCGAGCGGAGCAAGAGAACCTGAAGAAGGCCGACGCCGAAGCCAAGGATGCCCGTAGTGCAATGCGGGCTATGAAGGAGGAACTGCGTCAGGTCAGAGACATTGTGGCTGGAAAGCCCTTTATGCTGCGTATTAAGTTCACGGATCCGAAGTATGCTCAGCTGGGCCGGGTGTGCAGTGCGGAGGATCCTTATCTGGATTTGGCGGCGAGTGCGGCGGACGTAGTCGTGCACTTCCGAAGCCAGAAGGATCACGAAATGGAAGAGCTTTTCTGGTCTCAATTCCATAGTCCGGAGCGTCCACTTCCGTTGAGTGATCGGCTGGTTGAGTGGGCTGAGCTGAATAGGTTGTCCGGACTTGCCATGACGGATGTGGTCGGTCATCTGTGGCCGGAAAGGCCCAAGCCGAAGAGTTATTTTGGCTTGTTGCAGCAGTTCCTTGGGGCGGTGCCGCATATCGTGGCGATGAAGCGGTCGGCATGCATAGAAGGTGCACGGATGGCACTCGCCCATGTTAAGACATACTGGGCGGAGATGGATGCACCGCTGTTGCGTCCCGGGGTTCGGACGAAAGCCGATTCCCCACCGAGCACTATTTTGAGGAAGTCCTGCAGGGCGCTCGTTTAATAGAGTCGCAGTGCTCGAAAGATGTTATGTTTAAATGACATGTGTGATTTCTGAGATCATGTTTATAATGCAATAGCTTTTTATACTTGTGCGTTCAAGTGTTGAACTATCTCTTGTGCGGCCATATGTGTATGTATAATCTGAAAGATGGCAGTCTTTGGCTTCAGCCCCCACGCACATGGTGCGGGGGTGTTTGCACAAAGAAAAGCGCTTTTTCACACTTAATCCAACATCTTGGTCCTTTTAAGGAGGTGATAGCGTAGCAAACTAGGCAACCGGACTATAATGCTTTATCACTTTCACTTAGCCACAGGAGCTCGAATGTGGGGCTACTATATAGCCCCTAGCGGCACCGCTCTTCTCCGAACTTGGGGCGTGTATGTGCCTGACCGGGAAGCGGTCCTTCGTCAAAGCGGAGGAATTCTAAACATTCCAATGGTCGATCGAGTGGTTGACCAGTCTCTCGCTATATCAAGACAGTCAGTTTTCGGCTTTCTCTACTGAAGTGCTCGCCCGGCCGAACTGGGGCACAATCGCAGTAGTTCTCCTGGTGCCACGTTAGCGGATGATACGGAACATAAGGCAGCAAAACACAGGAGCCGGGCAAACCCAACATTTGACCAAAGACATGATTCGGAGCTGATGCATATAAGGCCTAACTCGAGACGCCGAACACTTCCTGAGGTGTTCGGTCTTTATGATACCGGGCAGAACAATGCCCTAAGCCCCTAGTGTCCAGGTACAGGCGGGAACTTCTGACGCGGCCGATGCCAAAACGCCAGCCTCCTCCTCGGCTATGGTAGGAAACCGGGGGATGTGTATCAACAAGAGACAGTAAGAAAGGTTTACGCAGGGTCTTAATCTAAAAAGAATCCTTGCAACGGGTCCCTACTGCACGTCTGCGCCTGTGTCTCCGTTGTGCTGTATCCTGGACGGGTGTAGCACGTGCTTCATCTGTAAAAGAGAAGGACTTAGTTTCTAAGAAATATCGTGCAAAAGTTGTATTAAAATAAAGTATAATTTGGAAGATGAAGAAAGTTGAGCTTTATTGGCTCTCATCATTTATACGCGCGGCCCCTTATAAAGGGGGTATGCGGCTGGGAAGCCCCTTGTTTATTTACGCTGGACTCGCCTAACCGTGTCTGGGGTCTGAATGACCTGTTTTTAGGGGCCTTGACCTGCAATGTCAGAGTGGCTGTCAAGGCAGCCCCACGCTCTCCGTAGTCGAGGAACACTCGGAGTTACTCTTTAATGAGATTAAGCCGCGTGGACCGGGCATTGTAAGTATAAGAGACGTGTAATGTGGTAGTGCGTTAAAGCGGGCGAAAGCTTTGCGTCCCAGTAGTGCTCGATGGCCACTGTAAAATGGGGCGATATGGAGAGTGAGCTTTTCGCGACGGAGGTTGTCGGATGAACCGAACACAACCTCTAGTGGTATAGAGCCCGTATAATTGGCTTAAAGGCCTGGCGTCACTCCTTTGAAGGAAGTGCTGTTATGGCGAATTTTGGTAGGGTCTACCCCATTCTGCGGACGGTGTCCTGATACGGCAGGTGCGTGGAATTTATTTTTGCAGAGCCGGACACTATCCTGGTGTTCACAATCTTCTATAAATTATTCAGAGGAAGAATCCGCCTTGCAATGCCGAAGACAACATGCGCGCCGGACTCGTCGTCATTGAAGCCTGGTTCAGGGGCTACTGAGGGAGTTCCGGACTAGTGGGTGTCCGGATAGCCGAACTATCATCATCAGCCAATTCTCGAGTCCGGCTGTTAAGCGGCCAGACACAGCTAAGCGCGCCCGGAGTAACCTACAACAAGACCACCTGGCACGTTCCGAGCACGCGTAGCAGTGCGGCCCCAACCCCAGCCCCTGTAAAACGTCAAGACAGGTCCTTCGCGTACGCCATTACGCTCTGAAGATACCATGGGCATGGGGAGAGGGGCACGACCATGATAGGCCCAGAATACGGCTTAACCACACCAGGGGCTCTCAAGTGTGTCATTCTTTTTTTCTTTTTTCTTTTTATTTTTACCCACAGGACTCCGTTCGTCAGAGGCCCTGTCCGGCAGTAGACCTGCCGAACTCACGATGCAACAGCCAGGGAAGAAGAAAGGCTACAACGAATATCCAGGTGGTCTCCATTACGAGCATTAAATCTATTTTATGCACCATTCCGCAGCCTACCCCTGGAGGGGGACATGTTTAACAGTCCCATCCCTTGCTTATCGCACCATTTGTATCGTTCTGCACTTATAGCAGTTTTTTCTTGAATAAGTAATGCAGCACCTTTTTGCTTCCAATTGCATTTCTCTCTTATACATATGTTCATTTGTGACATGTTGCATCCGTGCGTTTTGATACGGCTAAATACACCAGGGGCTTATGTTTCCCGCATCATGGTGTGATAAGTCCGAACACTTTCACAAGTGCGGCACCCCGAACTTATAGCGTTATATGCATCGGCTCCGAATCATGTCTTGGCTCAATAGTTGGGTTTGCCCGGCTCCCATGTTTTGGTACCTTACGTTCCGTTATATCGGCTAAGGTAGCACTGGGAGAACCACTGCGATTGCGCCCCAGTTGAGTCGGGTTAACGCCTCAGTGGAGAAAGCTAAAACCGACTGTCATGATGAGGCGAGAGCTGGTCGCTGTTCGAGAGGTTTTTTGCGAGTCCTTAAAGACTTATGCCGCTTAGAGCGAGGAGCCGACTTTGTCCGGCCCAGGCGTGGATAGCGCCCCAAATTCGGCCTTCCGAAGACTAGGGGCTTCGCCGAAATTTAAAATTATAGAATTCTATGGCTAAGTGAGAGTGTTCAAGCATTATAAGTCCGGTTGCCTTGTTCATTGTGTTGAGCGCCTCCCTCGATGGACCCAAATATGGGAACAAGAGTGCTCAAATTTATCCCGAACACCCCAGCACTCGTGTCATGGGGGCTGAAGCCGATGACTTGCCATCTCTCAGATTTGATAAACAGCCGCACAGAAGGTAATATTTTAAATTAAAATGCGTTGCTTAGCGCAAATGAACTAAGTTTTCAGCGCACAGGATAACAAAATGCAAGTCTACTCAAATATTACATCTTTGGAGCACTCACCCGCAATAGTGCGGGCGCCCTTCAGCACACTCTTATAATACAACTCGGGCGTGTGATGCTCCTTGCCCTGTGGTGGCGGGTCCGTCACGAGCTTCTGGGCATCCATCTTGCCCCAGTGCACCTTTGCGCGGGCAAGGGCCCGACGGGCACCTTCAATATAGGCGGAGTGCTTGATGACTTCAACCCACGGGCACGCATCCACGAGCCGCCGCACCAGGCTGAAGTAGCTCCCAGGCATGGCCTCCTTAGGCCACAGCCGAACTATGAGGCCCTTCATGGCCTGTTCGGCCGCCTTGTGGAGCTCGACCAGCTGCTTCAGCTGGTCGCTAAGGGACACCGGATGTCCGGCCTCAGCATACTGAGACCCGAAAACCTTCTCCGTCGAGCTCCCCTCCTCGGCCCGGTAGAACGCGGCAGCATCGGACACGCTGCGAGGAAGATCTGCGAACGCTCCTGGAGAGCTCCGAATTCGGGTAAGCAACAGGTAATTAACACTCACATGCTTACTTTGCATGAAAAATGCCTTACCCGCCGCTATTTTCTTCAATTCCTCGATTTCTTGGAGGGCCTTGTAGGCTTCGGCCTTAGCGGCTTTGGCACTCTCAAGAGCCGTTGCAAGCTCAGACTCTCGAGTCTTCGAGTCATGCTCCAGGCTCTCATGTTTTCTCACGAGATCCTAGAGCTCTTGCTGTACCTCCGCCACCCGCGCCTCCTGCTTCTCTCGCTCGGTGCGCTCCGCGGCCGCATTGCGTTCGGCCACGGCCACCGCCTCTTTTAGGGTCGCCACCTCGTTAGTGGCCCCTGCAATAACCACGTTATCCTTGTCATTATTTTTGCAACCAAAATCCTTTTCTGTAAGGTACAATTTTAATAAGGTGTTACTCACCTTCCTTGTCCTCGAGCTGCTTCTTGGCACAGACGAGCTCGTTCTCGGACCGCTCGAGGCTTTCCTTCAAAATATTGACCTCCGCAGTCAGTGCGGCAGAGGTCAGCAGCGCAGCCTGCAATCCCATATTGACATATTTTTTATGACTCCTTCGTATATCTTCTTAAGATCCTCAGTCCGGCTTTTCTTTCCGAACACCGAACAGAGCATCAGGGGCTACTGTCTATGCGGTACTATTTTACATGTATCAAAATTCTTACCTCAAACCTGTTAGAAGGCTGCTGCAGGCTTCGGTCAGCCCGCTCTTGGCGAGCTGCACCTTCTGAATCACCGCACTCATAATAGTGTGGTGTTCCTCTTTGATGGAGGCGCCATTAAGCGCCTCCAGCAAGCTATCCGGCGCCTCCGGTTGGACGGAGGCTGCCGGCGTCACAGTCTTGCCCTTCTTACGAAGGGGCCGCTCGCCGGACTCCGGAGCCACTATGGGATCCGGAGCCGAGTCCGGTGCAAAGTCCGGGAGGTTGTCCTGCGACACCTCCGGGGCCTCCTCCTCCTGGCGGGTCCCTTCCCGGGATCCCACCTCGGCATTGTCCGTGTCACGGGGGGTGGAGGCGGTTGGAAGAGAATCCATATCCAACGCACCTAAGGACCCGCTCGACGAAGCGGGAAGATCGTCCTTGGGCGGACTGCAGGGTTGTATGCGGCATTAGAAAGACATTGTGTGGCAAAAAATAAAAACCATGAAGTTATTCGGGAGTCTGGATACTCACGATCTCGCCAGGGGCTTGGCCCTTGGAGGCCAGTCCTCGTCGTCGTCACTGGCGTTGGCAGAGCAGTCCGGGGGAAGAGTTTTTCCCTTCTTGGACCCTTCGGCCTCCCTCGTTGGGGAGGCCTTCCTTTTCTTCTCTCCCCCTCTGGGGGAGAGGCTTTATTCTTCTCCTCCTCACCTTGGTGAGAGGAGTCGGCCTCAGAGTCGTCATCTGATAGCACCTAAAAACGGGAACTCTTCCGAGTCCCCGTGGCCTTCTTCTTGGCCTTCTTCTCCGGCACCACGTGGGGTGCCGGAGCCAGCAGCCCCGTTAGGCGGGCGTCCGCTGGGTCCTCTGGCAACGGGGCCGGACAGATAGTCTGTTCGGCCTTCACCAGCCAGTCCTGTCAAAGGTAAAGGGAGTTTAGATCCCGCATAGAGTCAAACTATGGAAAACGAGCGTTCCGTAAAGGACAAAATCACTTACCTCGCCAGCCGGAGGCTGCGAGCTGAATCCGCGATCTTCGGTAGCGGATGCGGGAGCCTTGGCGCCCTTGAACAGCACCTTCCAGACATCTTCGTAAGTAGTGTCGAAGAGCCCGCTCAGAGTCTGGTGCTGCGCCGGATCGAACTCCCACATGTTGAAACCCCGTCGTTGGCACGGGAGAATCCGGCGGATGAGAATGACCTGGACTATGTTGACAAGCTTGAGCTTCTTGTCCACCAGCTTTTGGATACAGGCTTGGAGTCCGGTCAGCTCCTTCGAATCACCCTAGATCCGGCCACTCTCTTTCCAGGAGGTGAGCCGTGTAGGGATGCCGGATCTGAATTCGGGGGCCGCTGCCCATTCAGGGTCACGCAGCTCGGTGATGTAGAACCACCCCGATTGCCACCCCTTAATGGTTTCCACAAAAGTGCCCTCCAGCCAAGTAACATGGGACATCCTGCCCACCATGGCGCCTCCACACTCCGCTTGGCTGCCCTTCACAACCTTCGGCTTGACACTGGAGGTCTTGAGCCACAAGCCGAAGTGGGGCTGGATGCAGAGGAAGGCCTCACACACGACGATAAACGCCGAGATGTTGAGGATGAAATTCGGGGCCAGATCATGGAAATCCAGGCCGTAGTAGAACATGAGCCCCCGGACAAAGGGATGGAGTGGGAAGCCCAGTCAGCGGAGGAAATGGGGAAGAAATACTACCCTCTCATGGGGCCTGGGGGTGGGGATGAGCTCTCCCTCGTCGGGGAGCCGGTGCGCGATGTCACTGGACAAATATCCGGCGTTGCGCAGCTTCTGGATCTGCCCCTCCGTGACGGAGGAGGCCATCCACTTGCCTCCCGCTCCGGACATAGTTGGAGAAGGTTGAGGTGAGAAGTGTGGACTTGGGCGCTGGAGCTCGAGTTCGCGGAGATGGATAAGCCAAGGAGGAAGAAGGCACAGGTAAAAGGGTTGGATCTTTATCCCCTTATATGGGCGGACAAAAACATGTGTCCCCACCGGCCTGGTAAAACTTGCTTATCTCCCAAGCGCCGCAATCAATGGCGCGGTTGGGTTACCCACGTCCGTATTGATGGGAATCCCGGAATAAGGGGAACACGATCTCTGCTTCGACAAGACGTGCCAAGGAAACCACTTCGCTAAACGCGCTGAGGTGGTACAATAAAAACGATTCGAGTAAAGGCTTGGTAGTGGTGTGACGTCACGCTAGGGGTGGAAAGTGGTAGCGGATAATCCGAAATATTCGATATTCGTATTCAAGAAAATGCCTATTCGTATCCGAAACATCCGCATCCGAACAAAAATGGAAATGGAAATTAACCGTATCCGAATTTGTTAAACAAATAAAAAATAAAATATGGTAGGAGATTTTGACACAAATATGGATATGGAAGTGGATATATCCGTATCCGAATAAGATTATAGGAGGTAAATTTCAAAATTCTAGACCTAATATTCCAATTATCCAACATAAAAGCCAAATAAGTAGTCAAATTTTACTCTTTATATGATTAAACTTATAAATTATTATGCATTACAATAGTATTTACTCATAAACCTATTTATCCTTGAATTATTGTTTGTCACAAGTTGATTATTTCAGGTCACATAGCTATCGACTAATTTACTTAAGCAATATGTTGATATTATTCGTATCCGTTCCGAATCAAGAAAATATCCGATGCGTATCCGTATCCAAATAATATTACACCAGTTCAATCTGCTGACGTGTTTTGTGGCATGACGGTCATGCCACAAAACACGTCAGCAGATTGAACTGGTGTAATATTATTCTCTCTACGGTGGTATGTGGAATTTATTTTTGCAGAGCCGGACACTATCCTAGTGTTCACAATCTTCTATAAATTATTCGGAGGAAGAACCCGCCTTGCAATGCTGAAGACAACATGCACGCCGGACTCGTCGTCATTGAAGGCTGGTTCAGGGGCTACTGAGGGAGTTCCGGACTAGGGGGTGTCCGGATAGCCGAACTATCATCATCGGCCGGACTCCAAGACTATGAAGATACAAGATTGAAGACTTCGTCCCGTGTCCGGATGGGACTTTCCTTGGCGTGGAAGGCAAGCTTGGCGATACGGATATGTAGATCTCCTACCATTGTAACCGACTCTATGTAACCCTAGCCCTCTCCGGTGTCTATATAAACCGGATGGCTTTAGTCCATAGGACGAACAACAATCATACCATAGGCTAGCTTCTAGGGTTTAGCCTCCTTGATCTCGTGGTAGATCTACTCTTGTAACACACATCATCAATATTAATCAAGCAGGACGTAGGGTTTTACCTCCATCAAGAGGGCCCGAACCTGGGTAAAACATCGTGTCCCTTGTCTCCTGTTACCATCCGCCTAGACGCACAATTTGGGACCCCCTACCCAAGATCCGCCGATTTTGACACCGACAGTACCATAATCTCAACAACGGGCACACAAGGTTATGTCTGCTTATCGGGCCAGGGTACCGCATGCCCATAACCTTCCCTCGTTGGAGGCACCGACCAGAGGCATGACAACGGACCGAATAAAGGCCTTCCCATAAAGGCAAATGTGGTTGCACTGGGAAAAACTCGATTCAGTGGCACCATGACCCGGTCAACGATATATTCAAGTTGAGTTATCATCAGGTTCAACTTAAAGTGAAAATAACCGGTGTCATAGTATGCCATGAGATGCAACATGAACATATGCATCACAATTTAACGGAAATGACCGAGTCAACTATATTCATACTAAGCATAAACCTCAACAACTCATGACACTTCTCTGGTTAGGATTAAAGCTCACTTTAAACAGAATCTTTTCTAGCAAATTTTACCATTTTTACTCATGCAAGAAAATAACTCCAACTAATTATTTATATTCATAACCATATTACTTCCTTCATAACAAAAATTAGTTCTAGTTTCTTAACCAACTTAGTTAGTGATACATCCATTTTGCATCATGCTTTTATATCGATATTTATTGCATTATGGGCTGTTATTACACGTTATGTCACAATACTTATGGCTATTCTCTCTTATTTTACAAGGATTATCATGAAGAGGGAGAATGCCGGCAGCTGGGACTCTAGGCTGGAAAAGAAGCAAATATTGGAAACCTATTCTGCACAGCTCCAAAAGTCCTGAAACTCCACGAAAGTCATTTTTGGAATTAATGATAATTATTGAGCGAAAGAAGTACCAGAGGGGGCCCAGACCCTGGCCACGAGGGTGGGGAGGTGCTCCCCCTGCCTCGTGGGCCCACTGGTGGCCCTCCGGTTCCCATCTTCTACTATATGAAGTCTCTTACCCTGGAAAAATCATAAGCAAGCTTACGGGACAAAACTCCGCTGCCACGAGGCGGAACCTTGGCGGAACCAATCTAGGGCTCCGGCGGAGCTGTTCTGCCGGGGAAACTTCCCTCCGGGAGGGGGGAATCATCACCATCATCATAACCAACTATCCTCTCATCGGGAGGGGGTCAATCTCCATCAGCATCTTCACCAGCACCATCTCCTCTCAAACCCTACTTCATCTCTTGTATCCAATCTTTGTATCCAAACCTCAAATTGGTACCTATGGGTTGCTAGTAGTGTTGATTACTCCTTGTAGTTGATGCTAGTTGGTTTATCCGGTGGAAGATCATTTGTTCAGATCCTTAATGCATATTAATACTCCTCTGATCATGAACATGAATATGCTTTGTGAGTAGTTACGTTTGTTCCCGAGGACATGGGTGAAGTCTTGCTATTAGTAGTCATGTGAATTTGGTATTCGTTTGATATTTTGATGAGATGTATGTTGCCTCTCCTCTAGTGGTGTTATGTGAACGTCGACTGCATGACACTTCACCATTATTTGGGCCTAGAGGAAGGCATTGGTAAGTAATAAGCAGATGATGGGTTGCTAGAGTGACAGAAGCTTAAACCCTATTTTATGCGTTGCTTCGTAAGGGGATGATTTGGATCCATATGTCTCATGCCGTGGTTAGGTTTACCTTAATACCTCTTTTGTAGTTGCGGATGCTTGCAATAGGGGTTAATCATAAGTGGGATGCTTGTCCAAGAAAGGCAGCACCCAAGCACTGGTCCACCCATATATCAAATTATCAAAGTAACGAACGTGAATCACATGAGTGTGATGAAAACTAGCTTGACGGTAATTCCTATGTGTCCTCGGGAGCGCCTTTCTCATTATAAGAATTTGTCCAGGCTTGTCCTTTGCTACAAAAAGGATTGGTCCACCTTGCTGCATCTTATTTACTTTCATTGCTTGTTACCCGTTACAAATTATCCTATCACAAAACTATCTACTACCTACAATTTCAGTGCTTGCAGAGAATACCTTACTGAAAACCGCTTGTCATTTCCTTCTGCTCCTCGTTGGGTTCGACACTCTTACTTATCAATAGGACTACGATAGATCCTCTATACTTGTGGGTCATCAAGAATCTTTTCTGGCACCGTTGCCGGGAAGTGAAGCGCCTTTGGTGAGTGGAACTTGGTAAGGAAACATTTAAATAGTGTGCTGAAATTTACAGTCACTTGTTACTATGGAAACTAGTCCTTTGAGGGGCTTGTTCGGGGCATCTTCGCCCCGACCAGTAGAGCAAAGAGTTTCTCCTCAATCTATTGAACCTACTGAAAATGTTCTCTTTGAGATTCCTTCGGGTATGATAGAGAAACTGCTAGCTAATCCCTTTGCAGGAGATGGAACATTGCATCCCAATTTACACCTTATCTATGTGGATGAAGTTTGTGGATTATTTAAGCTTGTAGGTATACCCGATGATGTTATTAAGAGGAAGGTCTTCCCTTTATCTTTGAAGGGATACGCATTGACATGGTATAGGCTATGCGATGATACGGAATCTTGGAACTATAAACAATTGAAGCTGGAATTTCATCAGAAGTTCTATCCTATGCATCTTGTTCATCGTGATCGTAATTACATATATAATTTCTGGCCTCGGGAAGGAGAAAGCATCGCTCAAGCTTGGGGGAGGCTTAAGTCAATGTTATATTCATGCCCCAATCATGAGCTCTCAAGAGAAATGATTATTCAAAATTTTATGCTCGGCTTTCTCTCAATGATCGCACCATGCTCGATACTTCTTGTGCTGGTTCTTGTATGCTGAAGACTATTGAATTCAAGTGGGATTTATTGGAAATAATGAAATGCAACTCTGAAGATTGGGGTTCTGACGATGGTAAGGAGTCAGGTATGACACCTAAGTTTGATCGTGTTTAGTCTTTTGTGGATACCGATGCTTTTCGTGGATTGAGCACTAAATATGGACTTGACTCTGAGATAGTAGCTTCTTTGTGCGAATCATTTGCTACTCACGTTGATCTCCCTAAGGAGAAGTGGTTTAAATACAATCCTCCCATTGAAGTAAAAGTAGTTGCATGTGTTATAATTGAGGAAAAGATTATCACTTATAATGATCCTCTTGTTCCTACTACTTATGTTGAGAAACCACCTTTCCCTGTTAGGATAAAGGATCATGCTAAAGCTTCAACTGTTGTTCGTAAGAGTAATACTAGAACATATACACCTCCTGAGCAAATTAAAGTTGAACCTAGTATTGCTATGGTTAAAGATCTCTTGGCTGATAATATAGATGGGCATGTTATTTACTTTTGTGAGGAAGCTGCTAATATTGCTAAACCCGATGCCAAGATACATAGACCTGTTGTAGGCATGCCTGTTATTTCTGTTAAAATAGGAGATCATTGTTATCATGGCTTATGTGATATGGGTGCTAGTGCTAGTGCAATACCTATTTCCTTATATAATGAAATTATGCATGATATTGCACCCGCCGAGTTAGAAGATATTGATGTTACAATTAAGCTTGCGAATAGAGATACTATTTCACCATTTAGCATTGTTAGAGATGTTGAAGTCTTGTGTGGTAAAGTTAAATATCCTGCTGATTTTCTTGTTCTTGGTTCCCCACAAGATAGCTTTTGTCCCATTATATTTGGTAGACCCTTCTTGAATACTGTCAATGCTAGGATTGATTGCAAAAATGATGTTGTTACAATTGGCTTGGGGGATATGAAACATGAGTTTAATTTTGCTAAATTTCGTAGACAACCCCATGATAAAGAATTACCTAGTAAGGATGAAATAATTGGTCTTGCTTCTATTGCCGTACCTCCTACTGATCCGTTAGAACAATATTTGCTAGACCGTGAAAATGATATGATTATGAATGAAAGAAGGGAAATAGATGAAGTATTGCTTAAACAGGGTCCTATTCTGAAACACAACCTGCCTGTTTAAATCCTAGGGGATCCTCCTCCACCCAAGGGTGATCCCGTGTTTGAGCTTAAACCTTTACCTGATAATCTTAAATGTGCTTATCTTGATGAAAAGAAGATATATCATGTTATTATTAGTGCTAACCTTTCAGAGCAGGAAGAGGAAAGATTATTATAAACTCTGAAGAAGCACCGTTCTGTTATTGGATATACTCTGGATAATCTTAAGGGCATTAGTCCCACTCTATGCCAACACAAAATAAATTGGATGAAGATGCCAAACCAGTTAGAGATCATCAACGACGATTAAATCCTAAGATGAAAGTAGTGGTAAGAAAGGAGATACTAAAGCTCCTTGAGGCAGGTATAATTTATCCCGTTGCTGATAGTGATTGGGTAAGTCCTGTCCATTGCATCCCTAAGAAGGGATGTATTACTGTTGTCCCTAATGATAAAGATGAATTGAGTCTGCAAAGAATTATTACAGGTTATAGGATGTAATTGATTTCTATAAATTAAATAAAGCTACTAAGAAAGATCATTACCCTTTACCTTTTATTGATCAAATGCTAGAAAGACTATCCAAACATACACATTTCTGCTTTCTAGATGGTTATTCTGGTTTCTCTCAAATACCTGTGTCAGCGGACAATCAATCAAAAACTACTTTTACTTGCCCTTTCGGTACCTTTGCTTATAGCCGTATGCCTTTTGGTTTATGTAATGCGCCTACTACCTTTCAAAGATGCATGATGGCTATATTCTCTGACTTTTGTGAAAAGATTTGTGAGGTATTCATGGATGATTTCTCCATTTATGGATCCTCTTTTGATGATTGCTTGAGCAACCTCGATCGAGTTTTGCAGAGATGTGAAGACACTAGTCTCGTCTTGAATTGGGAAAAGTGCCACTTTATTTTTAATGAAGGCATTGTCTTGGGGCATAAAATTTCTGAAAGAGGTATTGAAGTTGATAAAGCTAAAGTTGAGGCTACTAAAAAGATGCCATGTCCCAAGGACATTAAATGTATACGAAGTTTCCTTGGTCATGCCGGTTATTATATGAGGTTCATTAAGGACTTTTCTAAAATCTCTAGGCCTCTGACTAATTTATTGCATAAAGATATTCCTTTTGTCTTTGATGATGATTGTGTAGAAGCATTTGAAATACTTAAGAAAGCTTTGATCACTTCACCTATTGTTCAGCCACCTGATTGGAATTTACCCTTTGAAATTATGTGTGATGCTAGCGATTATGCTGTAGGTGCTGTTCTAGGGCAAAGAGTTGATAAGAAACTAAATGTTATTCAATATGCTAGTAAAACTCTAGACACTGCTCAAAGAAATTCTGCTACTACTGAAAAAGAATTCTTAGCAGTTGTATTTGCATGTGATAAATTTAGACCTTATATTGTTGATTCTAAAGTAACTATTCACACTGATCATGCTTCTATTAAATATCTTATGGAAAAGAAAGATGCTAAGCCTAGACTTATTAGATGGGTTCTCTTGCTACAAGAATTTGATTTGCATATTATTGATAGAAAGGGAGCTGAGAACCCCATTGCAGACAACTTGTCTAGGTTAGAGAATGTTCTTGATGACCCACTACCTATTGATGAAAACTAGCTTGACGATAATTCCCATGTGTCCTCGGGAGCGCTTTTCTCATTATAAGAATTTGTCCAGGCTTGTCCTTTGCTACAAAAAGGATTGGGCCACCTTGCTGCAACTTATTTACTTTCATTGCTTGTTACCCGTTACAAATTATCCTATCACAAAACTATCTGTTACCTACAATTCTAGTGCTTGCAGAGAATACCTTACTGAAAACCGCTTGTCATTTCCTTCTGCTCCTCGTTGGGTTCGACACTCTTACTTATCGAAAGGACTATGATAGAGCCCCTATACTTGTGGGTCATCAGTTAGCTTTAAACTTTCTGTAAACCAAGCATATTAACTTAAACAAGCAACTAACAGAATGCAAATAACATGATAGTGATTTAAATGCATGGATTAAATCATTCATTCAAGTAGGAAAATCACAACTATTGTAATGGCACCATGAAAATGTTGCTGTGGCTTGCCTTAGTGCAGATGAGGTTCACAAGCCTCCTGATGATCCTCAAGACAAGCCTCACTCTCTGGAATTCACCAGAAAATCTAGACAACAAAGAAAAATCTCATTTTTGGTGAGCTGCTAGATTTCTTTACAAAGAACACAATGCAAAAAGAATCAATTCATTTGGACTTATGGTTAAAGAGTTTTGGCTGTTTGAAACTCTCTAGAATACTATGAATTTGAATTTAAATAAAAATAGGGGGGTGACGTCGAAGGCTTAAAGCCTCGCATGCGCCACCACTCGTATTGCTTCACGCGCGTACTGAGTGGTTGACTAGCAGGCCCCGCTAGTCAGGTGAGGTGGAGGGGGAGAAGAAAATAGAGGACAGCGCGGCTTCACCGGAGCACACGCCGGTGACGAGGGCTTCATGGCCAAAACAAGAGGGAGGGATCGAGAGAGGAGACGGAGGCGCACCTACCCATACCTGTAGAGTAGCTAGGGGTGGTCGGACGGTGTTTGAATCAACCTCTCTAGCGGAGGCAGAGAGCGGAGGTCACCGGAGACGAAGACGACGGCGAACAGAGGCGACTCGAGGGTCTCCAACCAGGTGGAACAGCGCCACCGACGAGCGGCGGAGGCCCTGGAAGGGTTGCCTAGGCCTGAGAGGGACTGGAACCGCGGAGACGACCCGAGAGGATCACCGGTGAGCTCGGGGACGACGGCCCGCGGCCTGCCCGGCCGGGCTACGGCTTCTACAAGATCGTGGAGTATGTGGGAGTGGTGGATGGTGCTTGAGGAGGCTGGGGAGGGCTCCATTTATAGCCGAGCATCGAGGGGTGATCGGGCTCCGCCGGTGGACACCTGGACATGGCACCCAGCGATGAACGTCGTCAGTGGGAGGGGGAGAAGGCGACGTTACTGAAGCAGGAACTGTGGGCGAGCGGGGACGAGCACAGGAGCAAGGGGAAGGCGACGAGCATAGTGCAGAGTGCACTGTTACGTTGGCCGGACCGCGCCTGTGCTCGCTGCGGTGAGCTCCGGCGTCGGCGAGTGCCAGGGGAGAGTTAAGAGAGTTTGGACAAAGATTGTGGCGAGGTTTGACACGCTCAGGCAGTCAGGGAAGAGAGCACGCGCGAAACAGAGCGGTCGACGGCACTCAGAGCGCAGTGACAAGCAGGTTGGCATCATGTACACGCGTGGTCACCGCGTGAACTTTGCCCTCAGTCTGAACTAAGTCCAAAATTCATGTCTGGCTTGTTGTTCATGGTAGTTTTAGTGGTTACCACACTTGGGTTTGGTCTCAGGTGCAGTAGAAAAGATTTCACACGCCTGGTAAGTTTCTGGACAGTAACTTTGAGAGCTTACTGTGGTCAAACTACTGGGAGTTGGGAGCTGGGCTTTGGAGGTTAGCAATCATCTACTAAGGTGATGATGCACAAGAAAAATCAGCCACAATGGAGCAAGTAAAATGGTAATTGCTGTAGAAACTACCATTTTTGTCCAGAACAGAAAATATTTTCTGTAGCAAAAATATTCCAAAAGTGGTGAAATATTTTTGCTCAAGAAGGTGCCCTAGGGTTCAAAGAATATTTGTGAACATTCTCAGAATTGTGTGGGCAAGAAAAATTGGGGTTGCTTTGGAGCACATTGAGCTAGTTAGGGTTTAAGAGAGGGAAATGAATATTTTTCATTAAATAAAAATATTCAAAATATTATTTTGAGTTGAACCAAAGAGGAAATGATGGTTAGAAAGGGAAAGGAGGCACTTGGGTGAAAGTCAAGGGGTAACCAAGTGTTTAAGTCCATATGAAAAGATTCAAAACCCAAATTTCAAAATCAAACCAACTGAAAAATCAGGCAAAGAGAAGAGGGCAAAAACCAGGCTGACACAAACCTCCGTCACTTAGAATGAATCTCATCCTCGAGATTTGGTTGCTTGGGAAAACCATTCTGGATAATGTGCCTTTAGAAATGCTTCCCGTTCCCAAGTTGATTCTGACTCTGTGTGATGCTCCCACTAGACATTGTAGAACTTCCTTGCTTTACTACGAGTGACCCTTTCCATCTGATCCAAAATTCTAACCGGCCTCTCTTCATATGTTAAATCCTTTGCCAACTCTATTTTAGTCATAGCAGTCTTATTCTTACGTGGAGATATGCATCGCCTCAACTGTGAAACATGAAACACATTGTGCACTTCCGACAATTCAGGGGGTAGTTCCAACTGATATGCAACAGTACCCACTCGGGACATAACTGGAAATGGACCAATAAATATGGGTGACAACTTTCCACGAGTCTGGAATCTCTTGACTCCTTTCATAGGAGTGACTCGGAGGTATACATGTTCTCCGGGTTCAAAACTGATCTGTCGGTGCTTTGCATCATAATAACTCTTCTGTCGAGATTTGGCCAATTGAAATATGTCTTGGATTTCCTTAACTTGTTTCTCAGCTTCCATCATGAGTTCCGTTCCGAAAATACGGCTATCTCCAGTTTGGGACCAATTTAAAGGAGTGCAGCACTTACGACCATACAAAGCCTCATATGGTGACATCTTTAAACTGGTCTGGAAGCTGTTGTTATACGAGAACTCAGCATACGGAAGACAGTCTTCCCATTTAGACCCTTGGGCCAAAGCATAGGCTCGTAGCATATCTTCGAGTATTTGATTTACCCGCTCTGTCTGTCCATCAGTCTGAGGATGATAAGCGGTACTATATTTCAGCGCTGTCCCCAAGGCTTGATGGAGACGTGACCAAAAAGCGGAGGTAAAAAGTGAACCTCGGTCAGAAGTGATGGTTCGGGGTAGTCCATGCAGACTGACTATTCTAGATACATACAGCTGTGCCAGTTGATCTGCTTGATACGTGGTTCTGATTGAAATAAAGTGAGCTACCTTGGTTAAGGTGTCCACTATGATCCAGATTGCATCATTGCCTCACTGAGTCTTAGGTAGTCCTGTGATGAAATCCATGCAGACGTCATCCCATTTCCATTGCGAAACTGGCAGCAGTTGGAGAAGTCCGGCTGGCTTCTGATGCTCTGCCTTCACCTTGTTGCATATGTCGCAACATGCCACAAAGTAGGCAATGTCTTTCTTCATTCCATCCCACCAGAATATTTGTCGAAGGTCTTCATACATTTTCGTACCTCCAAGGTGAATAGAATACGAGGATTCGTGTGCTTCTGACAGGATTTTCTGCTTCAAATCCACTTGATTGGGTACACAAATCCTTCCACGGAATCGGAGGGTACCGAATTGGTCCTTTGAGAAATCTGGAGTCTGTCCTACTACCACATTCTTGGCACGTTTCTGCAGGACGGTATCAGCTGGCTCGGCCTTGCGGATCTCTTCCTCAAGTGTGGGGGCAACATCCAAAATATTAGCAAGGCCAGCATCAACTATGACTAGGTTGAGCTGCGCAATCTCCTCTTGAAGTTCAGGAGGCAATGATTTCAATATGACATTTAGGCTGACAGGCTTTCGACTGAGTGCATCGGCAACCATGTTGGCCTTACCCGGGTGGTAATTTATTCCAAGATCATAATCCTTGACTAACTCAAGCCATCTTCATTGACGGAGATTTAAATCTGGCTGAGTAAATATATACTTGAGACTTTTGTGATCGGTAAAAAATTGGCACCTCTTCCCGATGAGATAGTGTCTCCAAATTTTTAGGGCATGAACCACCGCGGCCAATTCCAGATCATGAGTAGGATAATTTTCCTCGTGGGGTCGTAGCTGTCGTGATGCATATGCTACTACCTTGCTGTCTTGCATAAGTACACATCCAAGTCCTTGTCTGGAGGCATCGCGGTACACATCAAAACTGCGGTAGATATCTGGAAGAGTTAACACAGGTGCGGTCGTCAGCCGTATCTTTAGCTCAATGAAACTCTTCTCGCAGTCTTCAGTCCATTCAAACTTCTTATCCTTTTTGAGCAGCTCTGTCATGGGTTTAGCAATCTTGGAAAAACCTTCAATGAAACGACGGTAGTATCCGGCTAATCCAAGAGAACTCTGGATCTATGATACGTTTGTGGGCGGCAACCAATCGATCACATCCTTTACTTTGCTCGGGTCCATGGCTATACCTTCAGCAGATAGCACATGTCCAAGAAATCCAACTTGCTTGAGCCAAAACTCACATTTACTGAATTTGGCGTATAGCTGATGGTCGCGGAGTCGCTCTAGCACTGCTCGGAGGTGTTCTTTGTGATCTTCTTCACTTTTTGAGTATATAAGTATGTCATCGGTGAAGACTACCACGAACTTATCGAGGAAGTCCATGAATACTTTATTCATCATATGCATGAAGAAGGCAGGGGCATTGGTGAGACCAAAGGACGTAACTGTATATTCATAAAGACCGTATCGAGTGGTGAATGCGGTCTTAGGAATATCTTCCTTTTTAATATTGAGCTGATGATATCCAGTCCGTAAATCAATCCTGGAGAATACCTTGGCCCCACTGAGCTAATCAAACAAGTCATCAATCCTTGGCAGCGGATATTTATTTTTGATGGTAACATCATTCAGCTGACGATAATCCACACACATGCGGAGGCTGCCATCCTTCTTGTCCACGAAGATAGCAGGTGATCCCCATGGTGAAGAGCTGAAACGGATATATCCTTTCTGGAGCATTTCATCAAGCTGTTTCTTTAGCTCCACTAATTCTGATGAGGGTGTTCGGTAATACTTCTTGTATAACGGTGCGGTTCCAGGCACAAGATCTATTGCAAACTCAAGCTCTCGATCTGGCGGCATGCATGGCAGTTCTTCTGGAAATACATCAGGAAACTCACTGACCACAGGAATTAATTCCAACTCGGCCACAACGGTGAAGACCATTTCTTTCTTGGGTATGCTTCTGCGAGCATAGAATTTTGTAGTCTACCCTTTCTGGCTGGTCAAAGTGACCTCTCGGGTCGCACAATTTATGCGGACTTGGTATTGGGTCAACCAATTCATACCCAAGATAACATGCAACTTTACATACTCGATGATTATCAAAGAAGTTGAAAAGCAGACTCCGTTGATATTGATTTCCAGATTACGGCAGACCAGATTGCTCTTGATTAAGGATCCCGGGGTTTGTACCAGTATGTTCTTTCCCAAAAGCGAACAAGGAAATTTGTTTTGCGCAACAAAACTCCAAGAAATAAAAGAGTGGGAAGCCCCAGAGTCAAATAAAATTACTACATGTATGTTATTAACAGAAAACATACCAATGATGACTTCGGGGTTCTCTTGAGCTTCATCTGCGGAGAGGTGATGAACGTGCCCAGTAATGTTTTGCTGGTTTGTGCATGACTCCATAAAGTTGACTTGTGGCCTGAATAGGGCATTCGCCTTGCTGTTCTTGGGACATTGTCTGGCATAATGTCTGGTTTGCCCCACAACTGAAGCAAGAAATGTTGCGCTGGCGCTCCTCGTGCACTGGGTTGGTCACGACATTCTTGACTTGGGTGGTGGTCTTGTTAACATTCTGTTGCCAATTGGGCTTGTATTCCACCTGAGTCTGCTGCCAGGTATGAGCCTTTTGCACTGGTTGCCCTTCCTTCCTTGGCTCAAACTTGCGCTTGTGATCGTTATTAGCAGGCCTATCGTCTGATACGAGCTTGTGCTCCCTTGCAGCAATGAAAGCTTTGTTCACCAGAGTTTGGAAATCTGGGAAATCAAACATACTAAGGGTGCATCGGAGTTGCGGGTTTAATCCACCAAGAAATCTGTCAATCTTTCTTTCTTCGGTGGCCACGTCATATAGGGAGTAATGAGCCAGATGATTGAATTTTTGCAAATATTCACCCACAGACTGATTTCCTTGGAGGAGTGCAAGAAATTCACGCTGTTTAGTCTTCATAATTCCAGTAGGGATGTGATATTTCCGGAAATGATCCTTGAATTTTGACCAGGTGTTTTCTTCATCAACAGGCCACATGGCTTTTGCATTTTCCCACCATATGGCAGCAGCGCCTTCAAGATAATGAGTTGCAAATGGAACCTTATCATCTTCTTCAGTACGAGCAATCTCAAGTTTCCTCTCAATAGTTCGCAACCAATCGTCTGCATCCAAGGGGTCAATAACCTGACTGAAACTGGGAGGCTTGGTTCTCTGAAAATCTGACAGCTTGGAATGATGACCGTTCTGATTCCCATTCTGTCCAACCACAGCTTGAACAGTACTTAATATTTCGATCAGATCACTATTCCACCTTTCCTCAAACATACGCAGAATTTGCTCGGTGGTAGGCGGATTTGGCCGTGGAGGTGGTGGTGGAATGTACGGCTCGGGGGAGTGTCTTGTCTGTCGTGCGGAATGACGAACATGAGTACCCTCACGAACGTTGCTACTGCTGCCTCCCCGCGGCATCCTATTGTGGATTTTTCCCAAGGCAACGCAACCGAGATGAGAATCACTCAAAAAAAAAAATTGGGGAAAAGCCAGCAACAAACCCGAGAAAAACCGAAATAACGAAGAAAATACGGCGAATAAAATAGAGTTCCAACATAATTATACATAGACTCATACATGAAAGGTAAACAACATGCTAGGTTTAACTACTCTCATACAGGAAATGAAACATCATGACTCGTACGACTACATCCATACACCATCCGGACGACTGCGAATACTCAGAAACTCTACTGCTCTGCTGGTGCTGCGGGGTCCTCTCCTGAAGCGGACTTGGATCCTGAACTGACGAGGTTAACTGAGACCTCCGGGTTAAAAGTAACACGACGAGGCTGCCTCGAGGGCTCTCCCTCAGGGGCAGGTGTAGGGTGAAGCATCGGGGCTACATGAGTAGTGAGAAGTGAAATCACTGAGAGGATTCACGGTCGAGGCGCCTGAGCTACTCGGAGGAGTAACCGGTGAAACAGGGGAACTAGAACTGGCTAGAATATAAGGAGTAAATCCCAGGAAGGATGGAGCAGTGATAGATCTAGTAGAGGCTAAAGCAGTACGAGCACGAGTCAGCTCTCGAGCTAGCTCGTGGATCATAAGATAGCTAGCAGTGATATAACGGGAAAGGTGGCTAGCAACACTATTAGACTCCGGATCAATGATAGGGATACGAACACGAGCATTGTCATGTAGAGAAGGATAGTAGTGGAAACCTGGGTGGTTCTGCATCTGGACCTCGTTGTAACGAAGCTCGACAAGGACCTCGAATGCAGTAAACTAGACAGCCTGAGAAGCGGTAGAAGCGCTCCGAGATGTACGAGTGTAAGTGCTGGAATCGGAACTGGTGCACAGAGTAACCACTGCGTGATACTCATACACTGAGTCTTCTAGACGCTCCCGGTACACACGATAGACTGGGTCGTCGCCGAGGGGGTACAACCGACGCCACACGTTACGAAGGAGATGCGGCGATGTGTATGGCATCAGCTACAACTGGCACGGATATGGCACCGGATCCATCTACACTCAAAACCATTAGCAGGTCAGCATAAAAATACATCAAGTGCATGCAATGCAACAACCAGCTACAAAAGCTACCGGCACTCAACTTAAACTCGTACCTAACATCCAGTTAACACGTCGTAGTCTAGCATGGCCTACAGTAAGTGCGACTCTGATACCAAGCGTTGTGGCACCCTGGCTCAGAGCAACCGGTTTACCATGCATTGCCAGCCCAGAGACCATGTCTTCTGGCAACACACAACATCTTGGTACAGAAAACAACCGCTTTATTGATGCTAGCGGATCAAAGTTTATATTACAATAGGTGGCGAGGCCAAGCGGCACACACGGTGCGGCTGAACAATATGTACATTATTTAGTGAACATAAAGGGGACTCGATCATAACAACTACGCAGCAGCGGAACAACGTCGTAGCGGAAACTCCATAGCACAGGGACACCGATGTGGACACAATCTAGACTCGGATGGCACTCCTTTCCAACGAGAATTTCCTGAAATCTGGCATGACATGCCAGGTCAGTACATTGAATGTACTTGCAAGATCGCAACAAACATAAACATAATGACAAACAATATCATGATAGTTAACCAATTATTAACAATGCAACAATATATGCAACATGCAGTGATCCTGCTTTTATGAGAAAAATCCCTCGGACTGGCTTACCAACGGTGATCGCTCTTGGATCACAACCGTACCAACCTCGAGATCTTAACTCAATTTACCTCGTGATATTTTCGGCGATCACAACCACGACCAACACTTGGTCCCGAACATCAAGATGGCCTTCCCACCATCATCAACCATGCAAAGTTTATCACTTAGTGTGCAAGATTTATTAAATGTTGACCCATGGTGTGACCTACTTTCGTGCGTGTCCGTAACCGTGGACTCGGCTATCGATAGATTAATACACTCCACAGAGGCAGCGCATTGTAACCACACCACGGAACCCATGGCCTCGCACTCCCATTCGGGTGGACCAACGACATTCTGACGAAACCCCTCAATTGACATGACACTCTCCCAGCCACTCCGACTCACTTCCCATCAGGCAAGTCCTGGGTGGCCCCATGTCTACCAAAGACACCAACGACCACCGTCGTGGCCAAAACATAAACGTCCCACATGGGGACACAGTACCATAATCTCAACAACGGGCACACAAGGTTATGTATGCTTACCGGGCCAGAGTACCGCATGCCCATAACCTTCCCTCGTTGGAGGCACCGACCAGAGGCATGACAACGGACCGAATAAAGGCCTTCCCATAAAGGCAAATGCGGTTGCACTGGGGAAAACTCGATTCAGTGGCACCATGACTCGGTCGACGATTTATTCAAGTTGAGTTATTATCAGGTTCAACTTAAAGTGAAAATAACAGGTGTCATAGTATGCCATGAAATGCAACATGAACATATGCATCACAATTTAACGGAAATGACTGAGTCAATTATATTCATACTAAGCATAAACCTCAACAACTCATGACACTTCTCTGGTTAGGAATAAACCTCACTTTAAACAGAATCTTTTCTAGCAAATTTTACCATTTTTACTCATGCAAGAAAATAACTCCAACTAATTATTTATATTCATAACCATATTACTTCCTTCATAACAAAAATCAGTTCTAGTTTCTTAACCAACTTAGTTAGTGATACGTCCATTTTGCATCATGCTTTTATATCGATATTTATTGCATTATGGGCTGTTATTACACGTTATGTCACAATACTTATGGCTATTCTCACTTATTTTACAAGGATTATCATGAAGAGGGAGAATGCCAGCAGCTAGGACTCTAGGCTGGAAAAGAAGCAAATATTGGAAACCTATTCTGCACAGCTCCAAAAGTCCTGAAACTCCAAGAAAGTCATTTTTGGAATTAATGATAATTATTGAGCGAAAGAAGTACCAGAGGGGGCCCACACCCTGGCCACGAGGGTGGGGGGCGTGCCCCTTGCCTCATGGGTCCCCTGGTGGCCCTCCGGTGTCCATCTTCTACTATATGAAGTCTCTTACCCTGGAAAAAAATCATAAGCAAGCTTACGGGACAAAACTCCGCCGCCACGAGGCGGAACCTTGGCGGAACCAATCTAGGGCTCCGACGGAGCTGTTTTGTCGGGGAAACTTCCCTCCGGGAGGGGGAAATCATCACCATCATGATCACCAACGATCCTCTCATCGGGAGGGGGTCAATCTCCATCAACATCTTCACTAGCACCATCTCCTCTCAAACCCTAGTTCATCTCTTGTATCCAATCTTTGTATCCAAACCTCAGATTGGTACCTATGGGTTGCTACTAGTGTTGACTACTCCTTGTAGTTGCTGCTAGTTGGTTTATCCGGTGGAAGATCATTTGTTCAGATCCTTAATGCATATTAAAATTCCTCTGATCATGAACATGAATATGCTTTGTGAGTAGTTACGTTTGTTCCTGATGACATGGGTGAAGTCTTGCTATAAGTAGTCATGTGAATTTGGTATTCGTTCGATATTTTGATGAGATGTATGTTGTCTCTCCTCTTGTGGTGTTATGTGAATGTCGACTGCATGACACTTCACCATTATTTGGGCCTAGAGGAAGGCATTGGGAAGTAATAAGTAGATGATGGGTTGCTAGAGTGACAGAAGCTTAAACCCTAGTTTATGCGTTGCTTCATAAGGGGCTGATTTGGATCCATATGTCTCATGCTGTGGTTAGGTTTACCTTAATACTTCTTTTGTAGTGCTGATGCTTGCAATAGGGGTTAATCATAAGTGGGATGCTTGTCCAAGAAAGGGCAGCACCCAAGCAGTGGTCCACCCACATATCAAATTATCAAAGTAACAAACGCGAATCATATGAGTGTGATGAAAACTAGCTTGACGATAATTCCTATGTGTCCTCGGGAGCGCTTTTCTCATTATAAGAATTTCTCCAGGCTTGTCCTTTGCTACAAAAAGGATTGGGCCACCTTGCTGCACCCTATTTACTTTCATTGCTTATTACCCGTTACGAATTATCCTATCACAAAACAATCTGTTACCTACAATTTCAGTGCTTGCAGAGAATACCTTACTGAAAACCGCTTGTCATTTCCTTCTGCTCCTCGTTGGGTTCGACACTCTTACTTATCGAAAGGACTATGATAGATCCCCTATACTTGTGGGTCATCAAGATTCTTTTCTGGCGCCGTTGTCGGGAAGTGGAGCGCCTTTGGTGAGTGGAACTTGGTAAGGAAACATTTAAATAGTGTTATGAAATTTACAGTCACTTGTTACTATGGAAACTAATCCTTTGAGGGACTTGTTTGGGGCATCTTTGCCCCGACCAGTAGAGCAAAAAGTTGCTCCTCAACCTAGTGAACCTACTAAAAATGTTCACTTTGAGATTCCTTCGGGTATGATAGAGAAACTGCTAGCTAATCCCTTAGCAGGAGATGGAACATTGCATCCCAATTTACACCTTATCTATGTGGATGAAGTTTGTGGATTATTTAAGCTTGCAGGTATACCCGATGATGTTATTAAGAGGAAGGTCTTCCCTTTATCTTTGAAGGGAGACGCATTGACATGGTATAGGCTATGCGATGATACGGAGTCTTGGAACTATAAACGATTGAAGCTGGAATTACATCAGAAGTTCTATCCTATGCATCTTGTTCATCGTGATCGTAATTACATATATAATTTCTGGCCTCGCGAAGGAGAAAGCATCCCTCAAGCTTGGGGGAGGCTTAAGTCAATGTTATATTCATGCCCCAATCATGAGCTCTCAAGAGAAATGATTATTCAAAATTTTATGCTCGGCTTTCTCTCAATGATCGCACCATGCTCGATACTTCTTGTGCTGGTTCTTTTATGCTGAAGATTATTGAATTCAAGTGGGATTTATTGGAAAGAATTAAACGCAACTCTGAAGATTGGGGTTCCGACGATGGTAAGGAGTCCGGTATGACACCTAAGTTTGATCGTGTTAAGTCTTTTATGGATACCGATGCTTTTCGTGGATTTGGCACTAAATATGGACTTGACTCTGAGATAGTAGCCTCCTTCTGCGAATCATTTACTACTCATGTTGATCTCCCTAAGGAGAAGTGGTTTAAATATAATCCTCCCATTGAAGTACAAGTAGTTGCACCTGTTACAGTTGAGGAAAAGATTATCACTTATAATGATCCTATTGTTCCTACTACTTATGTTGAGAAACCACCTTTCCCTGTTAGGATAAAGGATCATGCTAAATCTTCAACTGTTGTTCGTAAGAGTAATACTAGAACATATACACCTCCTGAGCAAATTAAAGTTTAACCTAGTATTGCTATGGTTAAAGATCTCTTGGCTGATCTTATAGATGGGCATGTTATTTAATTATGTGAGGAAGCTGCTAATATTGCTAAACCCGATGCCAAGATACATAGACCTGTTGTAGGCATGCCTGTTATTTTTTTTAAAATAGGAGATCATTGTTATCATGGCTTATGTGATATGGGTGCTAGTGCTAGTGCAATACCTATTTACTTATATAATGAAATTATGCATGATATTGCACCCGCTGAGTTAGAAGATATTGATGTTACAATTAAGCTTGAGAATAGAGATACTATTTCACCATTTGGCATTGTTAGAGATTTTGAAGTCTTGTGTGGGAAAGTTAAATATCCTGCTGATTTTCTTGTTCTTGGTTCCCCACAAGATAGCTTTTGTCCCATTATATTTGGCAGACCCTTCTTGAATACTGTCAGTGCTAGGATTGATTGCAAAAAGGATGTTGTTACAATTGGCTTGGGGGATATGAAACATGACTTTAATTTTGCTATATTTCATAGACAACCCCATGATAAAGAATTACCTAGTAAGGATGAAATAATTGGTCTTGCTTCTATTGCCGTACCTCCTACTGATCCGTTAGAACAATATTTGCTAGACCATGAAATTGATATGTTTATGAATGAAAGAAGGGAAATAGATGAAGTATTCCTTAAACAGGGTCCTATTCTGAAACACAACCTGCCTGTTTAAATCCTAGGGGATCCTCCTCCACCCAAGGGTGATCCCGTGTTTGAGCTTAAACCTTTACCTGATAATCTTAAATGTGCTTATCTTGATGAAAAGAAGATATATCATGTTATTATTAGTGCTAACCTTTCAGAGCAGGAAGAGGAAAGATTATTATAAACTCTGAAGAAGCACCGTTCTGTTATTGGATATACTCTGGATAATCTTAAGGGCATTAGTCCCACTCTATGCCAACACAAAATAAATTGGATGAAGATGCCAAACCAGTTAGAGATCATCAACGACGATTAAATCCTAAGATGAAAGAAGTGGTAAGAAAGGAGATACTAAAGCTCCTTGAGGCAGTTATAATTTATCTCGTTGTTGATAGTGATTGGGTAAGTCCTGTCCATTGCATCCCTAAGAAGGGAGGTATTACTGTTGTCCCTAATGGTAAAGATTAATTGATTCCGCAAAGAATTATTACATGTTAGAGGATGTAATTGATTTTTTGTAAATTAAATAAAGCTAGTAAGAAAGATCATTACCCTTTACCTTTTATTGATCAAATGCTAGAAAGACTATCCAAACATACACATTTCTGCTTTCTAGATGGTTATTCTGGTTTCTCTCAAATACTTGTGTCCGTGGACGATCAATCAAAAACTACTTTTACTTGCCCTTTTGGTACCTTTGCTTATAGTCGTATGCCTTTTGGTTTATGTAATGCACCTGCTACCTTTCAAAGATGCATGATGGCTATATTCTCCGACTTTTGCGAAAAGATTTGTGAGGTATTCATGGATGATTTCTCCATTTATGGATCCTCTTTTGATGATTGCCTGAGCAACCTTGATCAAGTTTTGCAGAGATGTGAAGACACTAGTCTCATCTTGAATTGGGAAAAGTGCCACTTTATGGTTAATGAAGGCATTGTCTTGGGGCATAAGATTTCTGAAAGAGGTATTGAAGTTGATAAAGCTAAAGTTGATGCTATTGAAAAGATGCCATGTCCCAAGGACATTAAAGGTATACAAAGTTTCCTTGGTCATGCCGGTTATTATAGGAGGTTCATTAAGGACTTTTCTAAAATCTCTAGGCCTCTGCCTAATTTATTGCAGAAAGATATTCCTTTTGTCTTTGATGATGATTGTGTAGAAGCATTTGAAATACTTAAGAAAGCTTTGATCACTGCACCTATTGTTCAGCCACATGATTGGAATTTACCCTTTGAAACTACGTGTGATGCTAGCGATTATGCTATAGGTGCTATTCTAGGGCAAAGAGTTGATAAGAAACTAAATGTTATTCAATATGCTAGTAAAACTCTAGACACTGCTCAAATAAATTATGCTACTACTAAAAAAGAATTCTTAGCAGTTGTATTTGCATGTGATAAGTTCAGACCTTATATTGTTGATTCTAAAGTAACTATTCACACAGTTCATGCTGCTATGAAATATCTTATGGAAAAGAAAGATGCTAAGCCTAGACTTATTAGATGGGTTCTCTTGCTACAAGAATTTGATTTGCATATTATTGATAGAAAGGGAGCTGAGAACCCCGTTGCAGACAACTTGTCTAGGTTAGAGAATGTTCTTGATGACCCACTACCTATTGATGATAGCTTTCCTGATGAACAATTAGCGGTCATTAATGCTTCTCGTACTGCTCCATGGTATGCTGATTATGCTAATTACATTGTTGCTAAATTTATACCATCTAGTTTCACATACCAGCAAAAGAAAAAGTTCTTTTATGATTTAAGACATTACTTCTGGGATGACCCACACCTTTATAAGGAAGGAGTAGATGGTGTTATTAGACGTTGTGTACCTGAGCATGAACAGGAACATATCCTACGCAAGTGTCACTCCGAACCATATGGAGGGCACCACGCTGGAGACAGAACTGCACATAAGGTATTGCAATCCGGTTTTTATTGGCCTACTCTCTTCAAAGATGCTCGTAAGTTTGTCTTGTCTTGTGACGAATGTCAAAGAATTGGTAACATTAGTAGATGTCAAGAAACGACTATGAATTATTCTCTTGTTATTGAACCATTTGATGTTTGGGGCTTTGATATATGGGACCTTTTCCTGCCTCTAATGGATATACACATATGTTAGTTTCTGTTGATTACATTACTAAGTGGGTAGAAGCTATTCCAACTAGTAGTGCTGATCATAACACCTCTATTAAGATGCTTAAAGAAGTTATTTTTCTGAGGTTTGGAGTCCCTAGATACTTAATGACTGATGGTGGTTCACATTTTATTCATGGTGCTTTTCGTAAGATGCTTGCTAAGTATGATGTTAATCATATAATTGCATCCCCTTATCACCCGCAGTCTAGTGGTCAAGTAGAATTGAGTAATAGAGAGGTCAAATTAATTTTGCAAAAGACTGTTAATAGATCTAGAAAGAATTGGTCCAAGAAACTTGATGATGCATTATGGGCCTATAGAACTGCATATAAAAATCCTATGGGTATGTCTCCGTATAAGATGGTTTATGGAAAAGCATGTCACTTACCTCTCGAACTTGAACATAAGGCATATTGGGCCATTAAAGAGCTCAACTATGATTTTAAACTTGCCGGTGAGAAGAGGTTATTTGATATTAGCTCACTTGATGAATGGAGAACCCAAGCCTATGAGAATGCCAAGCTATTTAAAGAAAAAGTTAAAAGATGGCATGACAAAAGGACACAAAAGCGTGTGTTCAACGTAGGTGATTATGTTTTGCTTTTCAACTCTCGTTTAAGATTTTTTGCAAGAAAACTTCTCTCTAAATGGGAAGGTCCTTACGTTATCGAGGAGGTCCATCATTCCGGTGCCATTAAAATCATCAACTTCGAAGGCACAAATCCGAAGGTGGTGAACGGTCAAAGAATCAAACATTATATCTCAGGTAATCCTATAAATGTTGAGATTAATATTATTGAGACCGTAACCCTGAAGGAATACATAAGGGACACCTTCCAGAACGTGTCAGACTTCGAAAAGGAATAGGTATGTGGTACGGTAAGTAAACCGACTCCAAAACAATTCTAATGGCAATTTTCTCTATTTTGGAATATTTAAGAAAATAGGAAAATAAGAAGTAGTCCAGGAAGGACACGAGGCCTCCACGAGGGTGGAGGGCGCGCCCATCCCTACTGGGCGCCCCCCTGCCTCATGGGCACCTCGTGTGCTCTCCGGACTCTGTTTTCTTGCACGATACTTCTTTTGGTCGGTAAAAATTCATTATATAATCTCCCAAAGGTTTTGACTACCATATCACACAAACATCTTCTGTCTTTGTTTCGAGCTGTTTCTGCCGTAGATTAGAGCAATATGTCGTCCCAGGATTTGGAGGGAGAAAGCTATGTGGTTGATTACCTTGCAGACCCTAAGGTCAACAGGGACTTTGAGCATTGTGGCTGGACCACTGAGGAAGAAGAAGACTATGAGCTTAAGAGAAAGGAGGAGACGAGCTCAGATGAAGATGAAGTCCCGTTACCTCAACCTAGAGACATGCATGTGGAGTTTAAAACGTCAAGCCTCCATGACATAGCAAAGAAACCAAAGATCGAGTTTATCCCTTTTCGTCTGTTGCAGGAAAACAAACAGGAACTATGCAAAAGGATATTAAGCCTTGAGCGGGAGATCGATGATCTAAGGGAGCAAAATTCCATCCTCAAGCGTAAATTGAGGAAGAAGCCTACATCATCAACAACTCCATCATCACCACCTCCGAGGACATAATCACATGGGTATGGGCACTCCCCTTGGCAACGGCCAAGCGTGGGGGAGGTGCCCCGGTATCGTATCACCATCACACTCCTATCTCTACCATTTTTCTTAGTTCGATCCTTTTGGTAATATCTTGATCTAGTAGAATAAAGTTTTGGTATGAATTAGTTTTGAGTTTTGCTGTGTGATTCCTCTGTGTAATCGAGTCCGTGAGCTATATAATAAATATTAGTGTTGAGTCAAGGGCTTTGCTATCTTGCTACGATCTTGAGAAAATAGAAAGAATAAAAAGAATAAAAGAGTTCATATTGATCTTATGGATAGTAATGACTTCACATATAAATAGTATGAGGCTTAAAAGTTGTTTAGAGTTGACAAACATAGTTTTGGTCATCGTTGCAATTAATAGGAAGTAATAAAGAAAGAGAGGTTTTCACATATAAATATACTATCTTGGACATCTTTTATGATTGTGAGCACTCATTAAAGTATGACATGCTAAAGAGTTGATGTTGGACAAGGAAGACAACGTAATGCTTTATGTTTTCTCACATCTCAGTTAAAGTATATTGTCATGGATCATTCAAACATGTTGAGCTTGCCTTTCCCCCTCATGCTAGCCAAATTCCTTGCACCAAGTAGAGATACTACTTGTGCTTCCAAATATCCTTAAACCTAGTTTTTCCATGAGAGTCCACCATACCTACCTATGGATTGAGTAAGACCCTTCAAGTAAGTTGTCAAGTTGCAAGCAATAAAAATTGCTCTCTAAATATGTATGACTTATTAGTGCGGAGAAAATAAGCTTTATACGATCGTGTGATATGGAAGTAATAAAAGTGATGGACTGCATAATAAAGGTTCATATCACAAGTGGAAATATAAAGTGACGTTCTTTTGCATTAAGATTTTGTGCATCCAACCCTAAAAGCACATGACAACCTCTGCTTCCCTCTGCGAAGGGCCTATATTTTACTTTATGTCTTCTACATTATGCAAGAGTCAAGGTGTTCCTCACCTTTCCCTTTTTCATTTTATCCTTTGGCAAGCACCTCGTGTTGGAAAATTCTGATATATATGTATCCAATTGGATGTAAGTTAGCATGAACTATTACCGTTGACATTACCCTTGAGGTAAGACGTTGGGAGGCAACACTATAAGCCCCTATCTTTCTCTGTGTCCGATTGAAACTCCATAACCATAAGTATTGCGTGAGTGTTAGCAATTGTAGAAGACTATATCATAGTTGAGTATGTGGACTTGCTGAAAATCTCTATTCTTGACTATTTCCGATGTTATGATAAATTGCAATTGCTTCAATGACTGAGATTATAGTTTATTAGTTCTCAATGAAGTTTCTAAACCATACTTGACATTGTGAATAGATTGTTACTGGAGAATAAGGAATCATATGACAAATATATATATATATATGTTGCTGTTATAAGAATGATCATGATGCCCTCATGTCCGTATTTTATTTTTTATCGACACCTCTATCTCTAAACATGTGGACATATTTTTTGATATCGGCTTCCGCTTGAGGACAAGCGAGGTCTAAGCTTGGGGGAGCTGATACGTCCATTTTGCATCATGCTTTTATATCGATATTTATTGCATTATGGGCTGTTATTACATGTCATGTCACAATACTTATGGCTATTCTCTCTTATTTTAAAAGGATTATCATGAAGAGGGAGAATGCTGGCAGCTGGGACTCTAGGCTGGAAAAGATGCAAATATTTGAAACCTATTCTGCACAGCTCCCAAAGTCCTGAGACTCCAGGAAAGTCATTTTTGGAATTAATGATAATTATTGAGCGAAAGAAGTACCAGAGGGGGCCCACACCTTGGCCACGAGGGTGGGGGGCGCACCCACCCCTACTGGGCACGCCCCCTGCCTCGTGGGCCCCCTGGTGGCCCTCCGGTGCCCATCTTCCGCTATATGAAGTCTCTGACCTTGGAAAAAATTATAAGAAAGCTTACGGGATGAAACTCCGCCGCCACGAGGCGGAACCTTGGCGGAACCAATCTAGGGGTCCGGCGGAGCTGTTCTGCCGGGGAAACTTCCCTCCGAGAGGGGGTAATCATCACCAACGATCCTCTCATCGGGAGGGGGTCAATCTCCATCAACATCTTCACCAGCACCATCTTCTCTCAAACCCTAGTTCATCTCTTGTATCCAATCTTTGTATCCAAACATCAGATTGGTACCTGTGGGTTGCTAGTAGTGTTGATTACTCCTTGTAGTTGATGCTAGTTGGTTTATCCGGTGGAAGATCATTTGTTCAGATCCTTAATGCATATTAATACTCCTCTGATCATGAACATGAATATGCTTTGTGAGTAGTTACGTTTGTTCCTGAGGAAATGGGTGAAGTCTTGCTATTAGTAGTCATGTGAATTTGGCATTCATTCGATATTTTGATGAGATGTATGTTGTCTCTCCTCTAGTGGTGTTATGTGAACATAGACTACATGACACTTCACCATTATTTGGGCCTAGAGGAAGGCATTGGGAAGTAATAAGTAGATGATGGGTTGGTAGAGTGACAGAAGCTTAAACCCTAGTTTATGCGTTGCTTCGTAAGGGGCTGATTTGGATCCATATGTCTCATGTTGTGGTTAGGTTTACCTTAATAATTCTTTTGTAGTTGTGGATGCTTGCAATAGTGGTTAATCATAAGTGGGATGCTTGTCCAAGAAAGGGCAGCACCCAAGCACTGGTCCACTCACATATCAAATTATCAAAGTAACGAACGTGAATCATATGAGCGTGATGAAAACTAGCTTGACGATAATTCCCATGTGTCCTCGGGAGCGCTTTTATCATTATAGGAATTTGTCTAGGCTTGTCCTTTGCTACAAAAAGGATTGGGCCACCTTGCTGCACCTTATTTACTTTCACTGCTTGTTACCCATTACAAATTATCCTATCACAAAACTATCTGTTACCTACAATTTCAGTGCTTGCAAAGAATACCTTACTGAAAACCGCTTGTCATTTCCTTCTGCTCCTCGTTGGGTTCGACACTCTTACTTATCGAAAGGACTACGATAGATCTCCTATACTTGTGGGTCATCAGTTAGCTTTAAACTTTCTGTAAACCAAGCATATTAACTTAAACAAGCAAGTAACAGAATGCAAATAACATGATAGTGATTTAAATGCATTGATTAAATCATTCATTCAAGTAGGAAAATAACAACTATTGTAATGGCACCATGAAAATGTTGTTCTGGCTTGGCTTAGTGCAGATGAGGTTCACAAGCCTCCTGGTGATCCTCAAGACAAACCTCACTCTCTGAAAATAATATTAAACACAAGAAGAAAATATAAAAAACCCTTCTGAAAAAATTCACCAGAAAATGTAGACACCAAAGAAAAATCTCATTTTTGGTGAGCTACTAGATTTCTTTACAAAGAACACAATGCAAAAAGAATCAATTCATTTGGACTTATGGTTAAAGAGTTTTGGCTATTTGAAACTCTCTGGAATAATATGAATTTTAATTTAAATAAAAACAGACTGGGGGTGGGGGGGTGACGTCGAAGGCGTAAAGCCTCGCGGGCGCCACCACTCGTACCGCTTCGCACGCGTACTGAGTGCCTGACTAGCAGGCTCCGCTAGTCAGGTGAGGTGGAGGGGGAGAAGAAAACAGAGGATGGCGCGGCTTCGTCGGAGCACACACCGGCGACGAGGGCTTCTTGGTCAAAATGAGACGGAGGGATCGAGAGAGGAGACGGAGGCACAGCTGCCCATACTCGTAGAGTAGCTAGGGGTGGTCGGGCGGCGTCGTAATCAACCTCTCTAGCATAGGCATAGAGCGTAGGTCGCCGGAGATGAAGACGACGGCGAACAGAGGCGACTCCAGGGGCTCCAACTAGGCGGAACAGCACCACCGACGAGCGGCAGAGGCCCTGGAAGGGTTGCCCAGGCCTGGGAGGGACTGGAACCGCGGAGACGACCCCAGAGGATCGCCGGCGAGCTCGAGCTCGGGGACGGCGGCCAGCGGCCTGCCCAGCTGGGCTACGGCTTCTACAAGATCGTGGAGTGTGTGGGAGTGGTGGGTGGTGCTCGAGGAGGCTGGGATCTATTTATAGCTGAGCGTTGAGGGGGGATCGGGCTCCGCCGGTGGACACCTGGACATGGCGCCCGTCGACGAACGACGTCAGTGAGAGGGGGAGAAGGCGACGCTACTCACACGGGAACTGTGGGCGAGCGGGGACGAGCACATGAGCGAGGGGAAGGCGATGCGCACAGTGTAGAGAGCACTGTTGCGTTGGCCAGACCGCGCCCGTGCTCGCTGCGGCGAGCTTCGGTGTCGGTGAGAGCCAGGGGAGAGTTAAGAGAGTTTGGACGAAGATTGTGGCGAGGTTTGGCACGCTTAGGCAGTCGGGGAAGCGAGCACGCGCGAAATAGAGCGCTCGGTGGCACTCAGAGGCGACAAGCAGGTTGGCATTGTGTACACGCGTGGTTGATACGTCTCTGTCGTATATATAATTTTTGATTGTTCCATGCCAATATTCTTCAACTTTCATATACTTTTGGCAACTTTTTATACTATTTTTGGGACTAACATATTGAGCCAGTGCCCAGTGCCAGTGCCCAGTGCAGAAAATCAATATCAAACGGAATCCAAACGGGATAAAAACGGACGAAGAATTATTTTGGAATATTTGGGATTTTCCGGAGGAAGAATCAACACGAAACGGTATCCGGGGTGGCCACGAGATAGGGGGGCGCGCCCCTACCCCTGGGCGTGCCCTGGGCTCTCGTGGGCCACCCTTAAGGCGGTTGACGCTCTTCTTTTGCCGCAAGAAAGCTAATTTTATAAGAAAAATCTGGGCGAAAGATTCACCCCAATCGGAGTTACGGATCTCCAGATATAAAGGAAACGCTGAAGGGGAAGAAACAGAGAACGCAAATACAGAGAGATAGATCCAATCTCGGAGGGGCTCTCGCCCCTCCCATGCCATGGGAGCCAAGGACCAGAGGGGAAACCCTTCTCCCATCTAGGGAGAAGGTCAAGGAAGAAGAAGAACAAGGGGGGCTCTCTCCCCCTTGCTTCCGGTGGCGCCGGAACACCGCCGGGGGCCATCATCATCACCACGATCTTCACCAACACCGTCGTCATCTTCACCAACATCTCCATCACCTTCCCCCTTCTATATCCAGCGGTCCACTTTCCCGCAACCCTCTGTACCCTCTACTTGAACATGGTTCTTTATGCTTCATATTATTATCCAATGATGTGTTGCCATCCTATGATATCTGAGTAGATTTTCGTTGTCCTATCGGTGATTGATGAATTGCTATGATTGGTTTGAGTTGCATGTTTTATTATTGGTGCTGTCCTATGGTGCCCTCTGTGTCGCGCAAGCGTGAGGGATTCCCTCTGTAGGGTGTTGCAATGCGTACATGATTCGCTTATAGTGGGTTGCGTGAGTGACTAAAACACAAACCCGAGTAAGTAGATTGTTGCGTATGGGATAAAGAGGACTTGATGCTTTAATGCTATGGTTGGGTTTTACCTTAATGAATCTTTAGTAGTTGCGGATGCTTGCTAGAGTTCCAATCATATGTGCATATGATCCAAGTAGAGAAAGTATGTTAGCTTATGCCTCTCCCTCAAATAGAATTGCAATAGTGATTACCGGTCTAGTAACATAGTCAATTGCTTAGGGACAATTTCACAACTCCTACCACCACTTTTCCACACTCTCTATATTTACTTTCTTGCATCTTTATCTAAACAGCCCCTAGCTTTTATTTACGTGCTCTTTATTATCTTGCAAACTTATCCTACAACACCTACAAAGTACTTCTAGTTTCATACTTGTTCTAGGTAAAGCGAACATTAAGCGTGTGTAGAGTCGTATCAGTGGCCGATAGGACTTGTGAGAGTATTTTTTATACCTTTAGCTCCTCATTGGGTTCGGCACTCTTACTTATCGAAAGAGGCTACAACTATTCCGTATACTTGCCGGTTATCAGTGGTCACCGCGTGAACTTTGCCCTCGGGCCGAACTAAGTCCAAAATTCATGTCTGGCTTGTTGTTCGTGGTAGTTTTAGTGGTTACCACACTTGGGTTTGGTCTTACGTGCAGTAGAAAAGCTTTCACACGCCTGGTAAGTTTCTGGACAGTAACTTTGAGAGCTTACTATGGTCAAACTACTGGGAGTTGGGAGCTGGGCTTTGGAGGTGAGCAATCATCTACTAAGGTGATGATGCACAAGAAAAATCAGCCACAATGGAGCAAGTAAAATGGTAATTGTTGTAGAAACTACCATTTCTGTCCAGAACAGAAAATATTTTCTGTAGCAAAAATATTCCAAAAAGTGGTGAAATGTTTTTGCTCAAGAAGGTGACCTAGTGTTCAAAGAATATTTGTGAATTTTCTTAGTTTTTTTTGGGCAAGAAAATTGGGGTTGCTTTGGAGCACATTGAGCTAGTTAGGGTTTAAGAGAGGGAAATGAATTTTTTTCATTAAAGAAAAATATTCAAAATATTATTTTGAGTTGAACCAGAGAGGAAATGATGGTTAGAAAGGGAAATGAGGCACTTGGTTGAAAGTCAAGGGTACCCGTGTTTAAGTCCATATGAAAAGATTCAAAACCCAAAGTTCAAAATCAAACCAACTGAAAAATCAGGCAAAGAGAAGAGGGCAAAAACCAGGCTGTCACAATAATTCCATCTTCTGCTTAAGTATAGTCACAAGTATGGACAATGGAGTGTGTGTTCTCCACGGATAGCCCAAGGACTAAATTAAACTGACGAAATAGAAGCATTCTTATCATTCAGTCAATCATAGTAGTATCGTCAAATTTTTACCAGATTTGGCCGCCATACCCTGAGGTGTCGAGGACAGATTGACACTGTTCGCTTCCTTGATTGGCCGGGAGGGGAGATAACCAAGTCCGGCCTCTGTCGATTGCAGCCTGTAGGGCCAAGTTGGGGGAAGCCCGAAACCATGGTGGTGCACAACTTGTGAGGGAGTCCTGGATTAGGGGGTGTCCGGATGGCCGGACTAAGACCTTTGTCCGGACTCCTGGACTATGAAGATACAAGATTGAAGACTCCGTCCCGAGTCCGGATGGGACTTTCCTTGGCGTGGAAGGCAAGCTTGGCGATACGATATGAAGATCTCCTCCCATTGTAACCGACTCTGTGTAACCCTAGCCCTCTCCGGTGTCTATATAAACCGGAGAGTTTTAGTCCATAGGACGAACAACAATCATACCATAGGCTAGCTTCTAGGGTTTAGCCACTCCGATCTCGTGGTAGATCTACTCTTGTACTACCCATATCATCAATATTAATCAAGCAGGAGTAGGGTTTTACCTCCACCGAGAGGGCCCGAACCTGGGTAAAAACATCGTGTCCCTTATCTCCTGTTACCATCCGCCTAGACGCACAGTTCGGGACCCCCTACCCGAGATCCGCCGGTTTTTACACCGACATTGGTGCTTTCATTGAGAGTTCCTCCGTGTCGTCGCCTTTAGGCCCGATGGCTTCTTCGGTCGTCAATCGCGACGCAGTCCGGGATGAGACTTTTCTCCCCGGACAGATCTTCGTATTCGGCGGCTTCGCACTGCGGGCCAACTCGTTTGGCCATCTGGAGCAGATCGAAAGCTACGGCCCTGGCCATCAGGTCAGGTTTGGAAGCTTGAACTACATGGCCGACATCCGCGGGGACTTGATCTTCGATTTGGATTCGAGCCACAACCGGGCGCGCCGCACTGTCACGATGGGCATGACTTAGCTCTGCCGCCGGACAGCGCCCAGAGCGTCGCTCAGGTGTCTGCTCCGACCATTAGCTCGGAGCCCACTGTGCTAGTCGGGGATGGACGGTTGGACGCCGCCCCGGAAGCTGCAACCTCTATGGTGATAGAGCCGGATACCAGCCTAGTCCTTCGCAGGGCCCATGACTCCAAGGTGCCGGACTCCGCTCTGGACTCCGTATATCCTGCACCTCTTCCGATCGAGCCCGATTGGGCTCCGGTCACGGAGTTCACTGCCTCGGACGTCCTTCAGCACTCACCCTTTGGCGATATTCTAAATTCACTAAAGTCTCTCTCTCTTTGTCGAGAGAACCCCGGCCGGACTACGGTCGGGGTAGTTGGGATGCGGACGACGAAGAAATTCGAACCCCACCCACCACCCACTTGGTAGCCACTGTCGACGATCTAACCGACATGCTCGATTTTGACTCCGAAGATATCGACGGTATGGACGCCGATAAAGGAGACGATCAGGAACCAGCACCTATAGGGCGCCGGAAAGCCACCTCATCATACGATGTATACATGGTGGACACACCCAACAGAAACGACAACGAGGATCAAAAGGATGCGGCCAGGGATCGCTCCCTCGAAAAACAATCAAAGCGGCGGCGTAAGCGCAAGGCCAAGCCCCACCTCGACAAAGACCCAGCCATAGAGCAGGGTGAATCAACATAAGACGAACATGCCGTCGAGCATCCGTCCGAACAGGGCAGACAATCCGAACAACCAATCCCCGGGAAAGATAATAGCTCGGACGACCTCACGCCGGACAAATTGCTGGAACATCAGAACCTCCACCAAAGGCACGTTGCCACTGCACGTAGCCTGAAAAAGCAGAAGCGGAGGCTCAAGACAGCAGAAGATGCACTCAGGATCAGATGGGGCAAAGTACTCAATACCGCACACAAGTACGGCAGCAGTCGTCACACAAAGAGCTATCCGAAGCGGAAACTACTACCGGAATTTGATGAAGAGGCCATAAAGCCCCCACAGACAAAAAATAAGGAAGCCACAAGGTCGGATAGACGACCCTATGATCAATCTCACGCATCAAAGGACGCCACACTCAATATGGCGCGTGACCCATTCAAGAATTCGCATTAGAAAACTGGCCCAACCAGATCCATCTATAGGCCAAGAAAGCAAGCTCTAGTGAGTGATGCAATGCAAAACATACCCGAACATTGCGGCACGCCTAAATACAGGGGCGTCGCACACCCCCTATGTTTTACCGATGAGGTGCTGGACCATGAATTTCTAGCCGGATTCAAGCCCGTGAACATAGAAGCATACGACGGAACAACAGACCCTAGAGTCTGGATCGAGGACTACATCCTCCACATACACATGTCCAGAGGAGACGACCTCCACGCCATAAAATACTTACCCCTTAAGCTCAAAGGGCCAGCCTGACATTGGCTTAAAAGCCTTCCCGAAAACACCATGGGAAGTTGGGAAGTGCTTGAGGATGCTTTCCGGGCAAATTTTCAAGGGACCTATGTCCGACCCCCGGATGCAGATGATCTGAGTCATATAACTCAGCAACCCGGAGAGTCAACCCGGAAGCTCTGGAACAGATTCGTTATCAAAAAGAATCAGATAGTCGACTGTCCGGATGCAGAGGCCCTAGCAGCTTTCAAACATAGCGTCCAAGACGAATGGCTCGCCAGACACCTCGGCCAAGAAAAACCGCGAACAATGGTCGCGTTAACAAGCCTCATGACCTGCTTTTGTGCAGGAGAGGATAGCTGGTTGGCAAGAAGCAGCACCAGTGACCCAAATACGTCCGAACCCAGAGATGGGAATGAGAAGCCGTGCCGTAACAAAGAACCGCGCCGGATCAAGGACAACATCCCGATGAGCACGGCAGTAAATGCCGGATTCAAAAGCTCTCGGCAAAATCATAAAAAGCCGCCCCCCAAAGACGATAGGGACGAGCTATCCAACCTCAACAAAATCTTGGACAAAATATGTCAAATCCACAACACTCCTGGGAGACCTGCAAACCATACCCACAGAGATTGTTGGGTCTTTAAGCAGTCCGGCAAACTCAACACCGAACACAAGGGGCTCAACGCACCAAGCGAAGATGACGATGCACCCCACAAGCAGAACACCGGAGAACAAAAGAAGTTCCCACAAGAAGTCAAGATAGTAAACCTACTTCATGTGACAAAAGGGAAGAGCAGAACGGCATCTACGAAGACACGCGCCGTACGGCCAGCCCCAGAGGAGCAACGCCACTGGTTGTTACAACCTATCACCTTCGATCATCAGGATTACTTTAGAGGAGACCAGAACACAGGCTGGACTGCCTTGGTCGTAAATCCAATTATTAACGGACTCCAATTTACAAACGCCCTTATGGACGGCGGCAGCGACTTGAACCTGTTATATCAGGACACAGTTCGGAAAGTCGGGGTAAACCCAGTTATAATCCACCTTGGCAACACTTCCTTTCAAGGAGTCACGCCAGGCCCGGATACCCCAAGTATGGGTTCCCTTACGTTAGAAGTCACGTTCGGATCACCCGAAAACTTCCGAAGCGAAAAGCTAACATTCCACATCGCCCCATTCATAAGTCGCTATCAAGTGCTACTGGGACGTGGAGCTTTCGCCCGCTTTAACGCAATACTACATTACGCATCCCTTACACTCAAAATGCCCGTCCCAAAGGGCATCATTTCATTACAGGGGAACATAAATTGACCCCCAAAGTACGGGCAAAGGTGCGGCTGCCTGGACAGCCGCCCACAAATCCAGCCCTACTATCCCGGACACGGCTCGACGAGTCCGGCGTAAACATGCTTAATAGCCGCATATCCCCGTACAAGGGGCTCCGTGTGCTCACGCCCGGAGACAATATGGCTCAACTCTTGCTCCAACTATATTTTGTTTATTTCAATATAGATTCCTCACACGCTTATTTTTTACTAAGTTCCTCTCTTTCGCAGACGAACATCGTGCTACGCCCGTCCAGGATACGGCACAACGGAGACACAGGCACAGACGTGCAACAGGGACCCGTTTCAAGGATTCTTTTCAGATTAAGACCCTGCATAAACCTTTTTACTGTCTCTTGTTGATAACATCCCCCGGTTTTCTCTATAACCGAGGAGGAGGCTGGCGTCTTGGCATGTGGCCACGCCAGAATTTTTGCACGTACCTGGACACTAGGGTCTTTTTTACCAAGGGCTCTATTTCGGCCCGTCTTCATAAAGACCGAATACCTTAGGGAGTGTTCGGCGTCGCGAGTTTGGCCCTATATGCATCAGCTCCGAATCATGTCTTTGGTCAAATGTTGGGTTTGCCCGGCTCCTATGTTTTGCTGCCTTACGTTCCATTATATCGGCTAACGCGGCACCAGGAGAACTACTGCGATTGTGCCCCGGTTCGGCCAGGTGAGCACCTCGGTAGAGAAAGCCGAAAACTGACTGTCATGATATAGCGAGAGACTGGTCAACCACTCGATGACTTTCGGAATCTTTAGGATTCCCCCGCATTAACGAAGGGCCGCTTCCCGGTCAGGCACACTCGCGCCCCGAATTCGGGCGAGCGCAGTGCCCCTAGGGGCTATTCAGTAGCCCCACTGTCAAACTCCTATGGCTAAGTGAAAGTGATAAAGCATTATAGTCTGGTTGCCTAGTTCGCCGCGCCACCACCTCCTTTGTAGGACCAAGACGTTGAATTAAGTGTGAAAAGGCGCCTTTTTGCGAACACCCCCGCATTCTATGCGTGGGGGCTGAAGCCAACGACTGCCATCTTTCAGGTTATATAGAAACATATACATTAAACGGCCGCACAGGAGGCATCATGATTCTTGCAAGCACAAGTATAAAAAGCTTTTTTCATAAAAACAAAATTCGTTTTACAAATAGTATAAGCTATTCGAACACAACATCCTTCGAGCACTGCAACTCTATTATATGAGCGCCAGGAAGAACTTCCTCAAAATAGTGCTTGGCAGGTACTCGGCTTTCGTCCGAATCCCGGGACGCAACAATACTGGCCTTCATATCTGCCCAGTATGTTTTGACATGGGCAAGCGCCATCTGTGCGCCCTCTATGCACGCCGACCTCTTCATTGCATCAACATGCGGCACCGAACCAAGGAACTGCTACACCAAGCCAAAATAACTCTTCGGCTCCGGCTTCTCCGGCCACAGACGACTCGCAACATACCTCATGGCGAGTCCGGATAACCTGTTAAGCTCTGCCGAGGCGGCCAAACGGTCGGATACTGACAGTGGGCATTCTGGATTATGGTACTGCGACCAAAAAAGCTCTTCCAATCCATGGTCACGTCGGCCGCGGAAGTGTTCGGTCGCGTCCGCCGCACTTGCTGCCAAATCCAGATAAGCGTTTTCCGCACTCCACTGCCGGTCTAATGGAGCATACTTGGGGTCTCTGAACTTCATCCGCAGCATATAAGGCTTTCCAGCTGTGATATCTCCGACCTGACGCAGCTCCTCCTTCATCGCTCTCATTGCAGAGCGAGTATCCTTGGCTTCGGCAGTGATCTTTTCAAGGTCATTCTGAGCCGCCCTATCTTCTTCTTCAAGAAATTTACAGCGGTCGGTAGCATCCTTCAGTTTTATGGCCATCTCGGCTATTACCTTCTTGCTCTGGCAGTGAGCAGCCTATTCGGCTTTTAGCTCTTCAGCCGCTTTAACGGTAGCCGCATCACTTTTCCTTGCTTGCTCATTGGCTCGGGCAAGTTCCGCCCGAAGGTTCTCCACGGCAGCAGCACCATCTACATAAAGCATATATATATAAGGCCTGAGCATCGAGCTCCTATTACCGGGTGTCTTTTGAACATACCTTGAGCCTCGTCTAGCCGCTTATTTACAAGCGCGATGTTGGCATCTGCTACATCAAGTTGCCGCTTTAGTTCGACAGATTCATCAGTCCGGCTAGCCACCGAACGCCTCGCCACCTTCATGGAATAGGCGGCATATTATACCTAGGGTTATGATCCTCTGTGCACCGTCACTCGTGACGACACACAGAGTCTCAGGGGCTACTATTCATACAGGGCACATTTAATATGCGGCTCTACCAAAAGGTACACCTTTTTACGTACCTCAAAGCCTGTTAGTAAACTCCTGGCAGCCTCGTACAATCCACTTTCCGCAGATGAAATCCTTCCAATCACCGTATTCATCAACATACGGTGTTCTTTTGAGATGGACGCCCTACCAAGCAGATCCTTCAGCCCCTCCGCCGGCGTGCAAGAGGGTGCCGGACTAGCCTGACGACCTTTTCCAGGGTCCGGACTTGGAAAAACCCTCCGGGAGGATACCTCGGGGTCGCCAACCTTGTGAGACGGTGCAACAAGGGGAGGCGTTTCGCTCTCTATCATCTCTGGACGAAGATCCCCTGAAGATGAGCTCTGCTGAGAAGGGTTGAGATCCGAACTGCAAGATAATGTTTCAGTTATTTTCCTCAGGAATAAAACAGGAAGTGTGATTCATTATGGAAACCCTCCCTTCACTTACGTCTCGGGGGAGAGCGGGTCCCCTTTAGGGGGCGATTCGGCCGGGGCGTTCTCTGGTGCCGAACCCTCTGACGAAGATTTCTTTCCCCGTTTTGAGGTTATCACCTCCGGGTCTTCAGAGGCAGTCCTTTTCTTTCCCTGGTCGGGGGAATTTTCGATTCTTCCCTTCCTGATAGCCTCCTTCGCGGAGGCGGTAGCTCCTTGGTTCCCCCCTTCGCCTTCCGCCGAAGGCGCGACCTCCAACATCCTGGTCAGCATGGGATTCGGCACGGTCTCGGGCAGGGGGGCTGGACACTTGATAAGCTTTGCCTTCGCCATCCACTCCTGTTCAAAGGACAACTCTGCTAAAGTGTAATTTTGATAAAAATATGGAAGGTGTGTCCAAACACGGGGCTACTTACTTTAGCATCCGGGTGATTGCAGCTCAGACCTACGTCCTCGGACAAATCCGTACACCTTGCTTGTGATCCGAAGAACAATTTGTACATCTCCACGGGTGTCATTCCCATGAAATGTTGTAGGACTCGTGGTCCCTCCGGATTGAACTCCCACAGGCGGAGAGGTCGATGTTTGCAGGGCAGTGTGCGGCGAATCACCATGACTTGCGCCACTACGGTCAAATTAATATCTCTTTCTAGAAGATCTCGAATACGGCCCTGCAGCAAGGGCACGTCTTTGGGCGGCCCCCCAGATAAGTCCTTCATTAACCCATGACGCCAGCCGTCGTGGGGGACCCGAGCGAAAAGTAGGTGGTGCCACCCATGTGGTGCCCCTGGGGGCTGTGATATAAAACCAGTCCCGTTGCCATAAGCCGAGCTCCTCTTGAAAAGAGCCTTCGGGCCGTGGAGCGTCGTCCATCTTGCTTATTATAGCTCCTCCGCACTCAGCGTCCTGCCCCTCGATCATTTTCGGTTCCACTTTGAAAGTTTTTAGACACAATCCGAAGTGAGGAGTGATATGGAGGAAGGCCTCGCACACGACAATGAATGATGAGATCTGGAGGATGGACTCCGGAGCTAGGTCGTGGAACTCCAGCCCGTAGTAAAATGTAAGCCCCCTCACAAAGGGATCGATCGGGAAGCCTAGCCCCCAAAGGAAGTGAGATGCGAACACCACGCTTTCACCGGGATGCAGAGCGGGAATAGCTTGCCCTTGAGCAGGCAGTCTATGCGAGATTTCGCCAGTTAGATACCTGGCATCTCTCAGCTTTCGCACATCTTCTTCCGTAATGGAGGAAGGCATCCACCGGCCTTGAAGGTCGGAGCCGGACATCGTCAAAAGTCCAAAGCGCCTAAAACTAGAGCTTTGGGTGTTGGAACTCGAAGCGAGGGGTGGATTTGATTGGTTTGAGAAGAAGGGAGTCGGGCCTTGGTTCCTTTATAAAGGAGGTGAATACCAAGAGCCCTCCTCGTAACCGTTTGAGACTCGCTTTCAATTAGGGAGTCATACCTAAGTCACGGTTGGGTTACCCACGCCCGTATTGATGAGAATCCCAGAATAAGGGGACACGATCTCTGCTTTGACAAGACGTGCCAGGGAAACCGCCTCGCTAAACGCGCTGAGGTGGAACAGTAAAATGATTCGAATGAAGGCCTGTCCTTGACGTCATGGAATACGTCAGCAGATCCGATTGATGCAGATATTATTCTCTCTACGGTGGAATGTGGAACTTATTTTGCAGAGCCGGACACTACCCTGGTGTTCAACATCTTCTATGGAATATTCGGAGGAGGAACCCGCCTTGCAATGCCGAAGACAACTTGCGCGCCGGACTCGTCGTCATTGAAGCCTGGTTCAGGGGCTACTGAGGGAGTCCTGGATTAGGGGGTGTCCGGATGGCCGGACTAAGACCTTTGGCTGGACTCCCGGACTATGAAGATACAAGATTGAAGACTTCGTCCCATGTCCGGATGGGACTTTCCTTGGCGTGGAACGCAAGCTTGGCGATACGATATGAAGATCTCCTCCCATTGTAACCGACTCTGTGTAACCCTAGCCCTCTCCGGTGTCTATATAAACTGAAGAGTTTTAGTCCATAGGACGAACAACAATCATACCATAGGCTAGCTTCTAGGGTTTAGCCACTTCGGTCTCGTGGTAGATCTACTCTTGTACTACCCATATCATCAATATTAATCAAGCAGGAGTAGGGTTTTACCTCCATCGAGAGGGCCCGAACCTGGGTAAAAACATCGTGTCCCTTGTCTCCTATTACCATCCGCCTAGACGCATAGTTAGGGACCCCCTACCCGAGATCCGCCGGTTTTGACACCGACAACTTGTCTCGTGGCATACGACACGCTTGGCCCAGAGTTACGTCCACCCCGACGACAAGCGCAAGGGCGCTCGCAGCCATGGACCCAGCAAGCCGACCAATGAGTCGAGCTTGCATGGAAAGAGAAGCGGGGAATGGGTTGTGTATGGTGGCTCACGACGGGTTCGCTCCTGAGGAACTGTCCACGTGCCCGGGGTGGATTGTTTGAGCGAGTGACCTCGGAGGGAGTGCACCAAGACAAATCGACGCAAGTGAGGAGCTTAGGGCGCACTGTGGCTGGGCTTGATGGCTCGGAGGCGACCGACCGAGTGGAACTGGAGGAAGAAGGTGAAGATTAATGGCCGGAGAAGATTAGGGGTGGATGGGGAGGGGGAGGAGTACAGGGAGGTGGATGACCGGAGAAGAAGACTGGCCGGCGACCGCGTATGGACACGGAAGAAGACCGGCCGGCGGCGGCGGTGCCATGCCTGTGTGGAATCGAAAAGGACCGCGGGTTGAATAAACCAAAGTACAAGGTATGTTTTTGCAAAACAGAACATTTTCTCAAATAATCCACTTAAGAAGGGACGTGGGTTGAATTCCTAAAAACCATAGGGAGCTTAGAGTAAAAATGTCGCAATGTGGCCACGAGTCTGGCGGAGAAGGGAGCAGGTGCGATTGTTCGATGGACATGATGTGGTTCTCCGAATTAGTACCACCTCGAATATGTTTTAAATTCAAACTAAAAAGCGTAAAAATCACGGGAAGAAGCGTATTATGATGGTGAACCCACAGAGTCAATCCGTGCTTTATTACTAGGGAAAGATTTCTAATAAGTCATTGGCTCGCTCCATTGTTCCAGAGAACGGAGTTCTAGTCATCTTTCCCATGAGGCATGGTTCGCAAGTATCAAATTATTCATAATCAAGTGATTCCAAAATCCCATCAACATGGAGTTTCTTCATGCGCTTTACACCAATATGACCTAAACGGCAGTGCCACAAATATGTTGCACTACCATTATAAACTTTGCATCTTTTGGGATTGATACGTCTCCATCCTATCTATAAATTTTGATTGTTCCACGCCAATATTCTACAACTTTCATATACTTTTGGCAACTTTTTATACTACTTTTGGCACTAACATATTGATCCAGTGCCCAGTGCCAGTTCTTGTTTGTTGCATGTTTTTTGTTTCGCAGAAAATCCATATCAAACGGAGTCCAAACGGGATAAAAACAGACGGAGATTTTTTTTGGAATATTTATGAATTTTGGGAAGAAGAATCAACATGAGACGATGCTCGAGGGGGCCATGAGGCAGGGGGCGCGCCCCAGGGGGTCAGGCGCACCCTGGGCCCTCGTGGCCACCCCGTAAGGCGGTTGGTGCCCTTCTTTCGCCGCAAGAAAGCTAATATCCGGATAGAAATCGTGTTAAAATTTCAGCCCAATCGGAGTTACGGATCTGCGGGAATATAAGAAACGGAGAAAGGCCAGAAACTGGAACGCAGAAACAGAGAGAGACAGAAAGACAGATCCAATCTCGGAGGGGCTCTCACCCCTCCCACACCATGGAGACCATGGACCAGAGGGGAGACCCTTCTCCCAGCTAGGGAGAAGGTCAAGGAAGAAGAAGAAGAAGGGGGGCTCTCTCCCCCTCTCTCCCGGTGGCGCCGGAACGCGCCGGGGCCATCATCATCACTGCGATCTACACCAAAACCTCCGTCATCTTCACCAACATCGTCATCACCTTCCCCCATCTATATTCAGCTGCCCACTCTCCCGCAACCCGCTGTACCCTCTACTTGAACATGGTGCTTTATGCTTCATATTATTATCCAATGATGTATTGCCATCTTATGATGTCTGAATAGATTTTCGTTGTCCTATCGGTAATTGGTGAATTGCTATGATTGGTTTAATTTGCTTGTGGTTATGTTGCTGTCCTTTGGTGCCCATCATATGAGCGCGCGCGTGGATCACACCATAGGGTAAGTTGTATGTTGATAGGACTATGTATTGGAGGGCAAGAGTGACAGAAGCTTCAACCTAGCATAGAAATTGATGCATACGGGATTGAAGGGGACCAATATATTTTAATGCTATGGTTGGGTTTTACCTTAATGAATGTTAGTAGTTGCGCATGCTTGCTAATAGTTCCAATCATAAGTGCATAGAATTCCAAGTCAGGGATGACATGCTAGCAGTGGCCTCTCCCACATAAAACTTGCTATCGGTCTAGTAAAGTAGTCAATTGCTTAGGGACAATTTCGCAACTCCTACCACCACTTTTCCACACTCGCTATACTAACTTTATTGCTTCTTTATCTAGACAGCCCCTAGCTTTTATTTACGTGCTCTTTATATTGTTGCAAAACCTATCCAACAACACCTACAAAGTACTTATAGTTTCATACTTGTTTTAGGTAAAGCGAATGTTAAGCGTGCGTAGAGTTGTATCGGTGGTCGATGGAACTTGAGGGAATATTTGTTCTACCTTTATCTCCTCGTTGGGTTCGACACTCTTACTTATCGAAAGAGGCTACAATTGATCCCCTATACTTGTGGGTTATCAAGAACTTTTTCTGGCGCCGTTGCCGACGAGTTATAGCGTGGGGTGAATATTCTCGTGTGTGCTTGTTTGCTTTATCACTAAGTAATTTTTATTTGCTGTTCTTAGTTGTTTTCTATCTTTAGTTATGGGTAGGAAACGCAAAATACCCCAAAAATTAGTTGTACCTACTACACCAATGGTTGAAGAACCACTCAAAATCTATCACACTCCTGAAGCTTTTTACTTGGATCATCTTCCATCCCTATGTGCTCATGCTGAAACCCCAACTAGCTTAGTTGAGGCAAATCTTTATATGAGCAAGCTTGTTATGTGTGACACCGCTTTTCTCAAAAAGGGAAACTTTTACTGGATCAAATTCATCTTTTGCAATGCTATGCTTGGAATTTATGTGAAATATATGATTTTACTTGTTGTTCTGAAGACCCTAAGAAACACCTTCCCTACCAATGTGAGTTTAGTGATAATGGAATCATATCTTAGTATGCTAAGGGTGTTTATAATTACTATGATGTCCAACAAATTGAAGAATTTGTTGCTTTTAAGGGTGGTTATGAAATTGCTTCTTTTATTGGAAAGTATGATGCTACTCTTTACAAATCTAATTTTTTTGCCATACTTAAATATTGTTATGATAATTATGCTTCTAATGCCTATGTAACCATATATTGAGGACTCCTCCGCTGTCCAAGAAGAGACTAATATTTTGCGGGAGTTTATGGAAGAAGAAATTGATGAAACTGTGAGCTCATTGGATGAAAAAGATGAGGAGGAGATCGAAGAACAAGAGGAGGAAGAGCGGATTGATCACCCGTGCCCACCTTCTAATGAGAGTAACTATTCAACTCATACATTGTTTAGTTTCCCTTCGTGCTTACCGAAGGATGATTGTTATGATGATTGTTATGATCCTGTTGATTCTCTTGAAATACCCCTTTTTGATGATGCTTGCTATGCTTGTGCCATGATGCCAATATGAATGATGCTTATGGAGATGAACTTGCTATATTTCCTTATGTTAAACATGAAATTGTTGCTATTGCACCCACACATAATAGTCCTATTATCTTTTTGAATTCTCCAAACTACACTATACCGGAGAAGTTTGTGCTTATTAAGGATTATATTGATGGGTTGCCTTTTACCGTTGCACATGATGATTTTGATAGATATAACATGCATGTGCTTGCTGCTCCAGCTTGCAATTATTATGAGAGAGGAACTACATCTCCGCCTCTTTATGTTTCCAACACGATAGAATTGCAAGAAACTGCTTATACTATGCATTGGCCTTTACTTGGTGTGCATGAATTGTTCTTTTATGACATGCCGATGCATAGGAAGAGAGCTAGACTTCTTTGTTGCATGATATATGTTACTTTGTGCTCACTACTAAATCACAAATCATTGTTAATTAAAATTGACTTTGATATACCTTGGGATTCGGGTGGATCCATTACTTGAGCACTATATGCCTAGCTTAATGGTTTTAAAGAAAGCACTGCCAGGGAGACAACCTGGAAGTTTTAGAGAGTCATTTATTTCTGTTGAGTGCTTTTATAAAGTACAATTCCATTATATAATAAAAATAATGTGCCAAGGTTTGCCTTTAGGATGTTTACAATGCTTGTTGGTTTGTGCGGTACAGGACAGAAACTTTGGTTGTAATGCTCGATTTTACATTTTTTTACTGGAACGTCAAACAGCTATGAAACTTTTTTCACTGTCTTTATATACAAATTATTTATTTTCCCTAATTTTTTCAGAATTTTTGGAGTACCATAAATATGGTGAATGTTCAGATTACTGCAGACTGTCCTGTTTAAGACATATTCTGTTTTTGATGCATAGTTTGCTTGTTTTGATGAAACTATCAATTTCTATCAGTGGATTAAGCCATGGAAAATTTATATTACAGTAGCTAAAATGCAAAAACAAACTATGAATTGGTTTGCAATAGTATTTAGAGTAGTGATTTGCTTTATTATACGAACGGATCTTACCGAGTTTTCTGTTGAATTTTGTGTGGATGAAGTGTTCGAAGATCGAGGAGGTCTCAATATGATTAAAAGGAGGAGAGGCAGGAGCTCAAGATTGGGGATTCCCAAGGCACCCCAAGTGAACATTCAAGGAGACTCAAGCGTCTAAGCTTGGGGATGCCCCGGAAGGCATTCCCTCTTCCTTTAACAAGTATCGATATGTTTTCGGATTCGTTTCGTTCATGTGATATTTGCAAATCTTGGAGCATCTTTCGCATTTAGTTTTCACTTTTCTTTTATGCGCCATGCTGGTATGAGACAGTCCTTGGTTGATTTATAGAATGCTCATTGCACTTCACTTATATCTTTTGAGTATGGCCTTATAGAATGCTTCATATGCTTCACTTATATCTTTTGAAGTTTGGATTGCCTGTTTCTCTTCACATAGAAAACCACCATTTGTAGAATGCTCTTTTCCTTCACTTATATTTGTTAGAGAATGGGCATATATTTTGTAGAAAGAATAAAAATCTCTTGCTTCACTTATATCTATTTAGAGAGATGACAGGAATTGGTCATTCACATGGTTATCATAAAATCCTACATAAACTTGTAGATCGCTGAATATGATATGTTTGATTCCTTGCAATAGTTTTGCGATATAGAGATGCTAATATGTGGGAGGAACTAGCGAATGATTGTGGTTTAGTGAAAATATTGGTGTTAAGGTTTTTTGATTCCCGAAGCATGCACGTATGGTCTCCGAACAATGTAATCAAATTGGAGCGCATTGTATTTTGATTGTTTATCTTTGTGTGAAGGTCGGGGACGTGTGATGGTTAACTCCTACCAACCTTCCCCCTAGGAGCATGCGTCGTAGTATTTTTCTTCGAGGGATAATAGATTTTTCGCAATAAGTATGTGAGTTCTTTATGACTAATGTTGAGTCCATGGATTATACGCACTCTCACCCTTCCACCTTGCTAGCCACTCTAGTACCGCACAATTTTCGCCGGTGCATCAAACCACCTTATACCCTTCCTCAAAACAGCCACCATACCTACTATCGGTGTCAAAACCGGCGGATCTCGGGTAGGGGGTCCCGAACTGTGCGTCTAGGCGGATGGTAACAGGAGACAAGGGACACGATGTTTTTACCCAGGTTCGGGCCCTCTCGATGGAGGTAAAACCCTACTCCTGCTTGATTAATATTGATGATATGGGTAGTACAAGAGTAGATCTACCACAAGATCGGAGTGGCTAAACCCTAGAAGCTAGCCTATGGTATGATTGTCCTTTGTCCTATGGACTAAAACTCTCCTGTTTATATAGACACCGGAGAGGGCTAGGGTTACACAGAGTCGGTTACAATGGGAGGAGATCTTCATATCATATCGCCAAGCTTGCCTTCCACGCCAAGGAAAGTCCCATCCGGACACGGGACAGAGTCTTCAATCTTGTATCTTCATAGTCCGAGAGTCCGGCCAAAGGTCTTAGTCTGGCCATCCGGACACCCCCTAATCCGGGACTCCCTCAGTAGCCCCTGAACCAGGCTTCAATGACGACGAGTCCGGGGCACAAGTTGTCTTCAGCATTGCAAGGCGGGTTCCTCCTCCGAATATTCCATAGAAGATGTTGAACACCAGGGTAGTGTCCGGCTCTGCAAAATAAGTTCCACATTCCACCATAGAGAGAATAACATTTGCATCAATCGGATCTGCTGACGTATTCCACGACGTGACATCATGCCACGGCCAGGCTTTTGTTCATTTTACTATTCCACCTCAGCGCGTTTAGCGAGGCGGTTTCCTTGGCACGTCTTGTCAAAGCAGAGATCGTGTCCCCTTATTCCGGGATTCTCATCAATACGGGCGTGGGTAACCCAACCGTGCCATTAACCGCGGCGCTTGGGAGATAAGCGAGTTTTATTAGGCCGGTGGGAGCTCGTAGTTTTGGCCGCCCATATAAGGGGATAAGAATCCGCCCTTTCCATTCTCGCCTTCTTCCTCCTTTGCTTATCCGTCCCTGCGCGCTCGAGATCCAACGCCCAAGCCCGCACTTCCTACCTCAACCTTCTCCGATCATGTCCGGAGCGGGAGGTAGATGGATGGCCTCCTCCGTCATGGAAGGGCAAATCAAAAAGCTGAGGAAGGCCGGATACTTGTCTGACGACATCGCGCACCGGCTTCTAGATGTGGGGCAACTCATCCCCACCCCCAGGCCCCATGAGAGGGTTGTTTTACTTCCCCATTTCCTCCGTGGACTGGGTTTTCCTCTTCACCCGTTCGTCCGGGGGCTCATGTTCTACTACGGCCTGGACTTCCACGATCTAGCCCCAAACTTTATCCTCAACATCTCGGCGTTCATCGTCGTGTGCGAGGCCTTCCTCTGCATCCAACCCCACTTCGGCTTATGGCTGAAGACTTTTAATGTCAAGCCGAAAGTGGTGAGCGGCCGCCAAGCGGAGTGCGGAGGTGCCATGGTGGGCCGGATGGCCAATGTCCTATGGCTCGAGGGCTCCTTTGTGGAGACAATAAAAGGATGGCAATCGGGGTGGTTCTACATCACCGAGCCAAGCGACCCCAAATGGGAAGCGCCCCCCGAATTCCGATCTGGTTTTCCCACACTGCTCACCTCCTGGAAAGAGACGGGCCTAACATGGGGAGATTCGGAAGAGCTGACCGGACTCCAAACCTGTGTCAAAAAGCTGGTGAGCAAGAACCTCAAGCTCGTCAACGTAGTCCAGGTCATGCTTATCCGCCTGGTCCTCCCATGCCAACAACGGGCCTTCAAATTGTGGGAGTTTGATCCGGCACAGCACCCAACCTTGAGCGGGCTCTTCGACACCACGTATGAAGATGCATGGAAGGTGCTGTTCAAGGGCGCCGAGGCCCCCGCGTCCGCTATCGAGGATCGCGGATTCAGCTCGCGGTGCCAGGCCAACGAGGTAAGCTATTCTACCCTTTACGTGACTTTTTGTCTTTCATAGTTTGACTCTATGCGGGATCTAAAGTCCCATACCTTTGACAGGACTGGATGAAGAAGTCCGGGCAGGTTATCTGTCCGGCTCCCCTACCAGAAGACCCAGCGGATGCCCAATTGACAGGGCTACTGGTTCCGGCACCCCACGTGGTGCCGGAAAAGAAGGCCAAGAATAAGGCCACAGGGACTCGAAAGAGTTCCCGGCGCCTGGCAGTGTCGGATTCGCCCGACAACCCCGACGCACCCTCCGCCTCCAAAGACGAGGAGGAGGAAGAAGAAGAAGATGCCTCTCCCCCTCCAACAGGGGGAGGAAAGAAAAGAAAGGCCGCCCCAACTGGGGAAGCCGGAGGGTCCAAGAAGGGGAAGACCCTTTGCCGGACTACGCCCCCGACGCCGAAGACGGCGGGGAGGAATGGCCATCCAGGGTCAAGCCCCTGGCAAAATCGTAAGTGTCCGACTACCCGAATGACTTATTGCACTCCTCTATTATTCGATAGCTTCTGACGCCGAATTTAATTATGCAGTACGCCCAGAGCTTAGCTCGGCGATTCATCGAGTGGTTCCCTGAATTCGTCGGACGTGAATAGCGCTTCACTTCCGACGGCCTCCTCCCCGCTCCCTGCGGACGACGCCGAGGTGGGGTCCCGAAAGGGACTAAACCAGGATGAGGTGGTCCTGCAGGCGTCGCAAGGTGATCTCCCGGACTCCAGGCCCGAAGGGGGTAAAGCCCTGGAGGGATCTAAGGCCGGCCCCGGGCCGGCACTGCTCCGGAACCATCAACGGTTCTAGAGACCGACAGGCGGCGCCTTCATAAAAAGGGCAAGCCTACGACGCCGGCAACCCCCGTCCATCCGGAGGCGCCGGACAATTTGTTGGAGGCGCTTAACGGCGCTTCCATCGATGAGGAACACCTCACTGTTATGAGTGCGATGATTCAGAAGGTTCAGTCCGCCAAGAGCGGGCTGACAGAAGCCTGTACAAGCCTGTTAACAGGCTTTGAGGTATGTGTTAAAAAACATATAAAAATGTTACCGCATAGACAGTAGCCCCTGATGCTCAGTTCGGCGTTCGGAAAGAAAAGCCGAGCTGAGGATCTAAAAAGATATACACAGGAGTCTAATAAAAATATGTCAATATGGGAATGCAGGCTGCGCTGCTAACCTCTGCCGCACTGACCACGAAGGTCAATGCCTTGAAGGAGAATCTCGAGCGGTCCGAGAACAAGCTCGGCCGTGCCAAGAAGCGGCTCGAGGACAAGGAGGGTATGTAATACCGCATATAAATGTATATAGAAATACTTGGTTGCAAATAATGACAGGACCAACTTAAATGTTGCAGGGGCCACAGCGGAGGTGGCGACCCTGAAGGAGGTGGTCTCCGAGGCCGAAAACAGTGCGGCCCTACAGCACCGAGCGAGAGAAGCAGGAGGCGCAGGTGGCGGAGGTGCAGCAAGAGCTCCAGGCTCTCGTGGAAAAACATGAGAGCTTGGAGCGTGACTCGAAGACTCGAGAGTCCGAGCTCGCCCTGGCTCGTGAGAGTGCCAAAAATGCTAAGGCTGAAGCCCAGAAGGCCCTCCAGGAGATCGAGGCGATGAAGAAGATAGTGGCGGGTAAGGCATTCTTTATGTAAAGCAAGAATATAAAAGTGAATTATCTGCTACTTACCCGAATCCGGATCTCTCCAGGAGCATTCGCCGACCTGCCCCGTAGTGTGTCTGATGCCGCCGCATACTACCGAGCCGAAGAGGGGAGCTCGGCAGAAAAAGTGATTTGGTCTCAGTATGCTGATGCCGAACATCCGGTGCCCCTGAGCGACCAGCTGAAGCAGCTGGTCGAGCTCCACAAGGTGGCCGAACAGGCCATGAAGGGCCTCATAGCTCGGCTGTGGCCTGGAGAAGCCATGCCTGGGAGCTACTTCGGTATGGTGCGGCGGCTGGTGGACGCGTGTCCGTGGATTGAGGTCGTCAAGCGCTCCGTTTGTATCAAAGGTGCCCGTCGGGCCCTTGCCCGTGCTAAGGTGCACTGGGGCAAGCTGGACGCTGAGAAGCTTTTGACGGACGCGCCACCCCCGGGCAAGGAGTATCGCACGCCCGAGATGTATTATAAGGGTGTCCTGAAGGGTGCTCGCCGTATAGCGGAAGAGTGCTCCAAAGATGTAATTTTTGAGTAGACTCGCATTTGTTATCCTGTACGCTGAAACTTTGTTCATATGCGTTAAGCAACGCTTGTTAATTTAAAATATTACCTTCTGTGCGGCTTTTTATCAAATCTGAGAGATGCAAGTTGTCGGCTTCGACCCCCCATGCCACGAGTGCTGGGGTGTTCGGGATAAACCTGAGCACTCTTGTTCCCATTCTTGGGTCCATCTAGGGAGGCGTTCAGCACAACGAACTAGGCCATCGGACTTGTAATGCTTTATCACTCTCACTTAGGCATAGAATTCTATAATTTTAAATTTCGGCGAAGCCCCTAGTATTCGGAAGACCGAGTTCGGGGCGCTATCCACGCCTAGGCCGGATAAGTCCGGTTCCTCGCTCGAAGCGGCATAAGTCTTTAAGGACTCGAAAAAACTTCGCGAACAGCGACCGATCTCTCGCACTATCATGACGGTCAGTTTTAGCTTTCTCTACCGAGGTGTTAACCCAGCTCAACTGGGGCACAATCGCAGTAGTTCTCCCAGCGCTACCTTAGCCAACAATGCGGAACGTAAGGTACCAAAACATGGGAGCCGGGCAAACCCAACTATTGACCAAAGACATGATTCAGAGCCGATGCATATAGTGCTATAAGTTCGGGGTGCCGCACTCATGAGAGTGTTCGGTCTTCTCACACCATGTTATGGGGTGTTTTAAGCCCCTGGTGTATTGTCCGTACCAAAGTGTACGGTTGCAGAATGTCATGACTGAACATATTTGTATATAAAAATAGATATGTACAATAATAGAGAGGAGCTATATATTGTTTATTGAAAAAGGGCTGCTGCGAAAGCAGAACGATGTGCAATAAGCAAGAGGTGGGAGTATTTAACATGCTCCCCTCCAGGGGCAAGCTGCGGGATTGTAAGTAAAAACAGGTATTAAACTTGTTATAGAGACCACCTGGACGTTTGACGTGGCTTGCTCTTTCCCTGGCTGTTGCATCGTGTGTTCGGCGAGTGTATTGTCGGACAGGCCTTCCGAATAGTTGGGTCCTGAAAGAAGGAAAACGGCGAAATAGGGAGCCCCTTAGTGCGGTTGAGCCGCATTCTGGGCGTGCCGTAGTTGTGCCCCTTCCCTTATGCCCTTGGTATCTCTAAGGCATAATTATGTACGCGTGGTACCAGTATCGCCATTTGGCGGGGGCTGGGGTTGGGGCCGCACTGCTATGCTTGCTCGAAACGTGCCAGCCAGATTTGTTGTAGGTTACTTCGGGCTCGCTTGACGTTGTCCGGACGTTTGACGCCCGGATTGGAGAGCTGCCTTGAGAGGCTACTCTGTACTTCCGCCGCCAGGGCCGCCGTGTGCTCCTCCGTTCGGAGAGAGCGTTTGGTGTTTCCGTTTACCGTGATGACTCCGCGAGGTCCTGGCATCTTGAGCTTGAGATATGCGTAGTGCGGCACAACATTGAATTTTGCAAATGTGGTTCGTCCAAGCAGGGCGTGATAGCCGCTGCGGAATGGGACTATGTCAAAGATTAACTCCTCACTCCAGAAGTTATCCGGGGATCCGAAGACCACTTCGAGTGTAACCGAGCCTGTACAGGTGGCCTCTACACCTGGTATGACACCTTTGAAGGTTGTCTTTGTGGGTTTAATCCTTGAAGGATCGATGCCCATTTTTCGGACTGTGTCCTGGTAAAGCAGGTTCAGGCTACTCCCGCCGTCCATTAGGACTCTGGTAAGGTGAAATCCGTCAATAATTGGGTCTAGGACCAATGCGGCGAATCCGCCGTGACGGATGCTGGTGGGATGGTCCCTTCGATCGAAGGTGATTGGGCAGGAGGACCATGGGTTGAACTTTGGGGCGACTGGCTCCAACACATAGACGTCCTTGAGAGCATGCTTCCGCTCCCTTTTGGGGATGTGGGTTGCGTATATCATGTTCACCGTCCGAACTTGCGAGGGAAATCCCTTCTGTCCTTTGTTGTTCAGTGGCCGGGGCTCCTCCTCGTCATCACTATGTAGCCCCTTGTCTCTGGTTTCGGCGCTTAACTTGCCTGCCTGCTTGAACACCCAACAATCCCTGTTGGTGTGATTGGCTGGCTGTTCGGGGGTGCCGTGTATCTGGCACGAGCGATCGAGTATCCGGTCTAAGCTGGATGGGCCCAGGGGGTTTCTTTTGAATGGCTTCTTCTGCTGACCGGGTTTAGAGCCTCTGAATCCGGCATTGACTGCCGTATCTTCAGTATTGTCGCCGTTAATGCGGCGCTTATGTTTGTTGCGACGTGACCTGCCGTTGTTGTCCTTGGTATCCGAATTGCCGGGGCTCTTGGTTATATTATTGCTACGAGCTAGCCAGCTATCTTCTCCTGCACAAAAGCGGGCCATGAGTGTCGTGAGGGCTGCCATAGATTTGGGCTTTTCTTATCCTAGGTGCCGTGCAAGCCATTCGTCTCGGATGTTGTGCCTGAAGGCTGCAAGGGCCTCGGCATCCGGACAGTCGACTATTTGATTTTTCTTGGTTAGGAACCGTGTCCAGAATTGTCTGGCCGATTCCTCTGGCTGCTGGATTATGTGGCTTAGGTCATCGGCGTCTGGTGGTCACACATAAGTGCCCTGGAAGTTGTCAAGGAATGCGGATTCCAGGTCCTCCCAACAACTAATTGACTCTGCTGGTAGGCTGTTAAGCCAATGTCGAGCTGGTCCTTTAAGCTTGAGCGGGAGGTATTTGATGGCGTGTAGATCATCACCACGGGCCATGTGGATATGAAGGAGATAATCCTCGATCCATACCGCAGGATCTGTTGTGCCATCGTATGATTCGATATTTACGGGTTTGAAGCCCTCGGGGATTTGGTGATCCATTACTTCGTTTGTGAAGCATAGTGGGTGTGCGGTGCCCCTATACTGGGCTATATCACGATGCAGCTCGGATGATCTTGGTCTGTTGTATTCGGCCGGGCCGTACTTATTATGTCCGGCGTGACGGTTAGCGTCACGTGAAGCGGGGCGCCCATGCGATCCGTACATCGATCTTGTTTGCCTTGCCTTATTCTCCAAGGTGTCTCGCAGGTCTGTTGCGTCTCCCTGTACTCTGGTATGTTTTGAGCGGTGCCGGGGTGCGGCTTGGGTCGAGGGCCCGAAGGCCTCTCTATCGTGGCCACGGGGTGGCCGATCGGGCGCATCGTACGCTGGTGATGTAGGTTTAGTTGCTTCCTCCTCAAGTTGGGGTAGCAGCCTGCGCTTTGGGTAGCTCTTGGAGGGGCGTTCTAGTTTATACTATTCGGCCGCCAGGACTTTGGTCCATCTGTCGGCTAGCAAATCTTGGTCAGCTCTAAGCTGCTGCTGTTTCTTCTTGAGGCTGCTTGCCGTGGCCACAAGCCTGCGTTTGAAACGCTCTTGTTTGATGGGATCCTCTGGCACGACGAATTCGTCGTCGTCGAGGCTTGCCTCGTCTTCAGAGGGAGGCATATAATTGTCGTCCTCAACCTCTCTGTTGGCCGCTCTCTCATGAGGGCTGGCTCCTTCGTCCTCCTGCACTGAATCCTGCTAGAGGGGGTTGTCTTTGGCACTGTCCGGCGTGTTGTTATCTCCGGTGCCGGAATCGTCGTTTTTGCTTTGGCAGGACTTAGAGCGGCGCCGCTGACGTCGGCGCTTGGGTTGCTTCTTGGAGGGATCATCCTCCGTTTTTTCCTCGCCATCCCCCGCTTTAGGGGTGTCCACCATGTATATGTCATACGACGAGGTGGCTTTCCAGTTCCCTATAGGTGCTGGTTCTTGATCTTCTCCTTCATCGGCGTCCATGCCATCGATGTCTTCGAAGTCAAAGTCGAGCATGTCGGTTAAATCGTCGACATTGGCTACGAAGTGGGTGGTGGGTGGGCTTCGAATTTCTTCGTCGTCCGCATCCCAACCGTGTTGGCCGTAGTTCGGCCAGGGCTCTCCTGACAAAGGGAGAGACTTTAATGAATTCAGGATATCGCCAAAACGCGAGTGCTGAAAGACGTCCGTGGCGGTGAACTCCATGACCGGAGCCCAATCGGGCTTAATCGGAAGAGGTGCGGGATTTACGGAGTCCGGAGCGGAGTCCGGCACCTTGGAGTCACGGGCCTTGCAAAGGACTAGGCTGGTATCCGACTCTATCGCCGTAGAGGTTGCAGCTTTCAGGGCGGCGTCCAACCGTCCATCCCCGACTAGCGTAGTGGGCTCCGAGCTAATGGTCGGAGCGGACACCTGAGCGACGCTCTGGGCGTTGTCCGGCGGCAGAGCTAAATCATGCCCATCGTGACAGTGCGGCGCGCCCGGTTGCGGCTCGAATCCGTCGAAGATCAAGTCCCCGCCGATGTCAGCCGTGTAGTTTAAGCTTCCAAACCTGACCTGATGGCCAGGGGCGTAGCTTTCGATCTGCTCCAGATGGCCAAACGAGTTGGCCCGCTGTGCGAAGCCGCCGAATACGAAGATCTGTCCGGGGAGAAAAGTCTCATCCTGGACCATGTCGCGATTGACGAGCGAAGCAGCCATCGGGCCTAAAGGCGACGACACAGAGGAACTCTCAATGAAAGCACCAATGTCGGTGTCAAAACCAGCGGATCTCGGGTAGGGGGTCCCGAACTGTGCGTCTAGGCGGATGGTAACAGGAGACAAGGGACACGATGTTTTTACCCAGGTTCGGGCCCTCTCGATGGAGGTAAAACCCTACTCCTGCTTGATTAATATTGATGATATGGGTAGTACAAGAGTAGATCTACCACGAGATCGGAGTGGCTAAACCCTAGAAGCTAGCCTATGGTATGATTGTCCTTCGTCCTATGGACTAAAACTCTCCGGTTTATATAGAAGCCGGAGAGGGCTAGGGTTACACAGAGTCGGTTACAATGGGAGGAGATCTTCATATCGTATCGCCAAGCTTGCCTTCCACGCCAAGGAAAGTCCCACCCGGACACGGGACTGAGTCTTCAATCTTGTATCTTCATAGTCCGGGAGTCCGGCCAAAGGTCTTAGTCCAGCCATCCGGACACCCCCTAATCCAGGACTCCCTCACCTACCTATTATGGCATATCCATAGCCATTCCAAGATACATTGCCATGTAACTCCACTGTTCCGTTTGTTATGACACGCACCATCATTGTCATATTGCTTTGCATGATCGTAAGACAACTAGCATGATGTTTTCATGGCTTGCCCGTTTTTTGATGTCATTGCTATGCTAGATCATCGCACATCCTGGTACACCGCCGGAGGCATTCATATAGAGTCATATTTTTGTTCTAATATCGAGTTGTAATATCGAGTTGTCAGCAAATAAAAGTGTGATGATCAACATTATTAGAGCATTGCCCCATGTGAAAAAAGAGAGAGTCCAAAGAAGCCTAAATAAAAAAAGGGGGGGCCAAAGAAGCCCGCCCAAAAAAAAAGAAAAAAATAAAAAAAAATAAAAGGGGCAATGTTACTATCCTTTTACCACACTTGTGCTTCAGAGTAGCACCATGTTCTTCATATAGAGAGTCTCCTATATCGTCACTTTCATATACTAGTGGGAATTTTTTGTTATAAAACTTGGCTTGTATATTCCAACGATGGGCTTCCTCAAATTGCCCTAGGTCTTCATGAGCAAGCAAGTTGATGCACACCCACTAGTTTACCTTTGAGCTTTCATACAGTTATAGCTCTAGTGCATCTGTTACATGGCAATCCCTACTCACTCACATTGATATCAATTGATGGACATCTCCATAGTCCATTAATTTGCCTAGTCGATGTGAGACTTTCTCCATACTTTTGTCTACTACCACCTTCTATTCCACCCATAGTGCTATGTCCATGGCTCATGCTCATGTATTGCGTGAAGAGTTGAAAAGGTTCGACAAATTAAGGTATGAAAACAATTGCTTGGCTGGCACCGGGATGGGCGTGAGGGGTACGTTGTGTTAGGAAAAGGGAGCATAAAAGACTATACGATTTTGTAGGGATAACGTTCTTTAGCATTGATATTTTGAAAGACATGATTGTTTGTTGGGATGCCCGAGTATTAAATTATTTTATGTCAAACGATAGACTATTGCTTTGAATCACTCGTGTATTAATATTCATGCCATGATTAGATTACATGATCAAGATTATGCTAGGTAGCATTCCACATCAAAAATTATATTTTTTATCATTTACCTACTCAAGGACGAGAAGGAATTAAGCTTGGGGATGCTGATATGTCTCCGTCGTATCTATAATTTTTGATTGTTCCATGCCAATATTCTACAACTTTCATATACTTTTGGCAAGTTTTTATACTACTTTTGGGACTAACATATTGATCTAGTGCCCGGTGCCAGTTCCTGTTTGTTTCATGTTTTTTGTTTCGCAAAAAATCCATATCAAACAGAATACAAACGGGATAAAAACTAACAGATATTTTGTTGGAATATTTATGAATTTTGGGAAGAAGAGTCAATGCGAGATGATGCTCGAGGGGGCCACAAGGCAGGGGAGCATGCCCCAGGGGGTCAGGCGCGCCCTGGGCCCTCGTGGTGTCACAACCCTAGCTCAGTCCAAGTTGTCTTGTTTGACCCTCATGTTGCATCATGTTTAAATTCAAAAGACTTTGAAATGGGGATGACAACCCCTAGCACCAAATGAAATCAAATAGTGTCAATCATAAATATTTTCAATGAACCCAGAATGCTTTTGAGAAAAGTTCATCATTTTTGGTCTAGAACCTCTGCCAAAAATGGTGCACATTTTTCTAGGTCACTCTGGATTTTTGAATTAGTGCATTAAGTATTTGCATTTGGGCATTTAATTAATATATATATATTAATTGCCCAAATAATACTGATAATGTTTGAGGGCTGCTGAAAAATATTTCGATAGTGCCCAGAACTTATCTCAGTATTTTTAGGAAAGGTTTAGTATTTTTAGTAATTCGAAAAACAACAGCAGAAATAGAAAACTAGAAACTAAATGGGGAAAAAACGAAGAGGCAGAAGACTTACCTGGCCTACCTGCTACAGTAGCTGGCCTGCTAGGCCCAGCCCACCCCATCACGCGTCGTCTTCCTCGCGCCTACTGGCGTTGCACGTGGCGCGCGCACAGCCGAGCCGCAGCAACCTCCTGCTAGCCACACAGCTGCCCCCCCTTGCCCTGGACGATGCCACGCCACCCCACAGAACCCCCTCGATCCCGCCCTCGTTCTCACGCCTCATCTGCCTCTCTTCCCTGCTCTTCTCGCTCGCGTCCGAGAGCGCCGACGAGCACCACCGCGTCCACCGGGCTCCCCTCGTCCCTCTGCCTGCTCCAATGGATCTGCCTCGACCACCTCTTCCTCCTCGCCAAGGAACGCACCGTGGGAAGCTCTGCATCGCCTCCACGCCATCGTCTTCAACCCCGGGCGCCGCCGATTGCCGACTCCGATTCGCCGTCTCCAAGCCTTCCCCGAGTCCACGTCGACGACCTCTGCAACCACCGTGAGCTCCCGCGTCATAACCCTCTCTCCCCGAGATCATTTATGCCCTGTAGCCATCGCCCCCTTACCGACCGAATCGCGCCGCCACCTGGCCTCGTCGCTGACGTGGCCCTGGTGACCATTTGGTCATGGGTGTGCACCCGTTGAACTCGCCGCGACCCGTAGAGCCCCCCTAGCGCCTAACTGTAACGCCCCGGATACAACTTTCCATATTCGTAACTCCAACCTTGCTTTTTCCGGAGATGCAATATGTTATTTTCTTTGTGGTTGGGTTTTTGTCATTTGTTTTGCATTTTATTAATGTCTTGCTTTTCATCTCATCGCATCATGAGCATTGCATCTGCATGTTTTTCACAAAACTCGTAGCCGTTCGTAGTTACCGCTTCTCTCTTTCTCTTCGTTGACCTGTTGTCATACCGCTTGTCTTCATTGACCGTTCTAAGACCAACCACCCACTCGCACGTGATTGCCTTGTTCCTCTGGTCAGCCACCGACCACCTCCGCAACCTAGTCCGAAAACTTCTCCCGGACCCGACCCGCTCGGTCATCACCGTTGGATTCGGATCATCCCCCAAATATTTTTGGTTTCTTATTTGATCTACCCTAACCTAATTGTCCCTGGCTATTCGATTATAATCGAAGGGTCCAGATTACCCTCATACTCCCTCTTATCATCCACCTACTATATATAGAGGCCTCCCCTATTCCATTTCTAGCTAACCTAAACCCTAGGCAGACCAACTCCCTCCAATCCCGCAGCCGCCACCGCTCTCCTCGCAATCCACACGCACCCAGTCCCCTGCCTCCACTTGGCCAGATCCACCAGCCCAACCCCACCCGATCTGGACCGCCAGATCTCAGATCCGACGGCCCAGAGAGCCTCCCATAGCACTCGATCCGATCTGGATCGAGGCAGCCGTCTCCTCCCGCCTCTGCTCGTCTCCACGGCTCCGGCGACCGCGAGCGACCGGAGCACCAGGACCCCACGCAGCGGGCGCATCTCCGGCAAGCCATCGGCGACCAGGTCCATTGCCATGGCCCCGTCGTCAAGCCACTCCGACCCGCAGGTCCTCCTCACCGCGTCTCCTCTCCGTTTCTCGTTGTTCTTCTCCTACTGCTGCCGCTAACCGCGTGGTCGCCGTGTTTCTCCTGCAAGGGCTGCGCACCAAGTCAAGAACATCGACGGCCTCATCAACTCTCCTTGCTGCCTCCGTTTCGAACCGCTTCTGCCTTCGTCTGCTCGCGCCTGAGCCAAGGGACCCGACGCCCTGTTGGACCTTCAGCCGCAAGCCCCGGCGCCGTGCGCCCATGCCTTCCTCCCTTGCCAGATCTGAACCCAGGTGCCACGGCTTCCCCGCGCTTCGTTCCGCCCGTGCTGGCTGCTTCCGCGTCATCCCCGTCGCCAAGACCGCCGGATCTCGCCACCCCGCCATGTTCCTGGAGCCGCGACGCCCGCTCGTCCTCAGCTTCGAGCGACCGCATGCACCCGAGGCTCTGAGCTCCTCCAGCTCGACCCCGTCCACCGAGCTCCCTGCCGCGCCGGAGTCCCGCCGCTTCCCTCCCTGCGCCGAATCCCTCGCCGGAGTGAGCTCGTCCCCGAGCCCTCATCGCCGGCCTCCCCTGCTGCTGTTTCTGTTCTTTAGAGACGATCAGTAGCGGCTCGCTACGAGTGAGCGTTGACCGCGCCCTCGACCGCACGCGCCTGGGCCACCTCCCCATCGCCAGATTTAGCCCAACCGCTCCTGTGCTTCAGCCCGGCAGCGCCCTGCCGGCCTGCCTCTTCCACCGACCGGGCGAGGCCCAATGTGAGCAGAACCCCAGCCCAGCACCCAGCAGTTTCAGCCTAGTGTTGTTTTTTTCCTGTTGCAGCGAATTTGTCTATTATTCCAGTGATTTACAGATTTGCAGAAAAACCCCTAGACTCCATGCATATAATACCTCATGAACCGTGCATCATATGTAAATAATTTATATATGTAAAATGCTTAGAATTTTGTGTAGATTAATAATATGCCACTTTCATCCATGTTTAAAATGCTATTTGATTAAATTTGCTTAAATGCCATGTTTAAATGATTTATTTCATAACTAAATAACCGTAGCTCGGTTTTAAATAAACTTTATATGTAAATGGGGTGGAAAAATGCCTAGTTTAACATGGTGCACTTTATTTTCCTGTTTAACAACTCTAAAATATGTTTTAAGGCAGAACAGTACCAAATCTAAAATATGCACATGAGGATTTTCCGGAATTGTTGTTTGTTATTTCCGGCCTCATTTAAACTTGCCTAAATAGGTAGTTTAATTATGCTTCACCTCTTGCCATGTTAACCAACATTTAATATTGTTGAGTACCTAACCGGGAGTGAACTAAATAATTGATGTGGTGTTTTGCATTTTGAGCTCCACTTAATTTGTAGTATTGTTTGTGCACTTTGCCATGCCATGCCTTTTAAACCGGACATGCATCATACTTGTTTGTGCATCATGCCATGTTTATGCTTGTGCATTTACCATGTTATTTGTTTCTTTCCGGTGTTGCTTCTTAGTTCCAGTAACGTTGCGTTTGTGAGGATTCGTTCGACTTCATCCGTTCGTCTTCTTCATGGACTCGTTCTTCTTCGTAGCGGGATTTCAGGCAAGATGACCGCTACCCTGGATCTCACTACTATCATTGCTATGCTAGTTGCTTCATTCTATCGCTATGCTGTGCTACCTATCACTTGCTCTTCAAGCCTCCCAAATTGCCATGTCAGCCTCTAACCTTTTCACCCTTCCTAGCAAACCATTGTTTGGCTATGTTACCGCTTTGCTCAGCCCCTCTTATAGCATTGTTAGTTGCAGGTGAATTTGAAGATTGCCCCATGATGGACAGGATTATGTTGGGATATCACAGTATCTCTTATATTATTAATGCATCTATATACTTGGTAAAGGGTGGAAGACTCGGCCTTATGCCTGGTGTTTTGTTCCACTCTTGCCGCTCTAGTTTCCGTCATACCGGTGTTATGTTCCCGGATTTTGCGTTCCTTACGCGGTTGGGTGATTTATGGAACCCCCTTGACAGTTCGCTTTGAATAAAACTTCTCCAGCAAGGCCCAACCTTGGTTTTACCATTTGCCTCGCCTAGCCCTTTTTCCCTTGGGTTTCCGGAGCCCGAGGGTCATCTTTATATTAGCCCCCCCGGGCCAGTGCTTGTCTAAGTGTTGGTCCGAACTGAGCTGCCTGCAGGGCCACCTCGGGGCAACTTGAGGGTTGGTTTTACTCATAGCTAGTCTCATCCGGTGTTGCCCTGAGAACGAGATATGTGCGGCTCCTATCGGGATTTGTCGGCGCATCGGGCGGCTTTGCTGGTCTTGTTTTACCATTGTCGAAATGTCTTGTAAACCAAGATTCCGAGTCTGATCGGGTCTTCCTGGGAGAAGGTATATCCTTCGTTGATCGCGAGAGCTTATCATGGGCTAAGTTGGGACACCCCTGCAGGGTATTAAACTTTCGAAAGTCGTGCCTGCGGTTATAGGCAGATGGGAATTTGTTAATGTCCGATTGTAGATAACTTGACACCTGATTCGAATTAAAACGCATCAACCGGGTATGTAGCCATGATGGTCTCTTTTCGGTAGAGTCCGGAAAGTGAACACGGTTTTGGGTTATGTTTGACGTAAGTAGGAGTTCAGGATCACTTCTTGATCATTGCTAGCTTCACGACCGTTCCATTTGCTCTCTTCTCGCTCTTATTTGCGTATGTTAGCCACCATATATGCTTAGTCGCTGCTGCAACCTCACCACTTTACCCCTTCCTTTCCCATTAAGCTTTGCTAGTCTTGATACCCATGGTAATGGGATTGCTGAGTCCTCGTGGCTCACAGATTACTACAACAACAGTTGCAGGTACAGGTTATGCGATGATCATGATGCGAGAGCGATGCTTGCTTGCGTTGAGTTCTTCTTCTGCTTCTTCGATCAGGGGATAGGTTCCAGGTCGACAGCCTGGGCTAGCAGGGTGGATGTCGTTTGAGTTTCTGTTTGTGTTTCATCCATAGTCGGATGGTGCTCTTATGTAAGATGATGTTGTATTCGTGTGGCATTGTATGCCTCTTGTATGCATACCCATCTATTATGTAATGTTGATGTAATGATATCCACCTTGCAAAAGCGTTTCAATATGCGGTTCTATCCTTGGTGGGACCTTCGAGTCTCTTTAGGATAGTATCGAATATTGAGCGTGACAAGTTGGTATCAGAGCCTCGACCGACCATAGGAGCCCCCTTGATTGTTGGCCGTTGTTGAGTCTAGAAGAAAACTATTTTTGAGTCTCAGGATTATATATATCGGAGAGTAGGATTCTTTTTACTCCTCAGTCCCTTCGTCGCTCTGGTGAGGTCTCCTGACGTCGATGTTTTGCCTTTCCTCTCCTCAAATTTCACTAATTTTTTTTAGGATCACGCGGGTATCTTGGAATCGTTCCGATGATTTTGTGATGAGAACATTGTTCTTGGTGCCTCCTGTCTTTTATGTGGCATTGACCCGGGGAGTTGAGCTCCGAGGTGTTGTCGTCACAATTTTATCGTTGCAGTTCTGGAATACCTGAGTTTTGCCGACATTGAAAATCTCTTTTATGCAGTTGTTGGTGAGATAACCTCGACGCCACCCAGTACTGGGCGGGAGTTCGGGAGTATTGCCATAACTCGTATAACGGATGCTTTTCGAAGGTTGAGGTACACGATTTTCGAAGGTTTCTTGGTTATGTGTTGATGGATGGATACAGCTGGATGTAGGTATTGTTAGTTTGGGTGAGATATATTGCTTCCCCTGTATCCCCAACACCAGATTGCATAACCAGAAAGTTTCGGGAGTTTTATAGGTGGGAATTCAAGTAGCTCCTAGAATATCTTTCCGGCAGATGCATGATATGGGATTGGGTAAATCTCTATCATATGTATTTGTTCCGGCTTATTCTGCCAGCCAAATCCTTTGTTTTGTTTTATTTGTGGTATTCGAGTTGCTTCGAAGTCAAATGTTGAATCTATACCTTTCCTAAACGGTGTTCTCATATTGCTATATGAATACTAATCCTTTTGATCATTGAGGTTGTCATGTTAATTCTTTTCCAACCGGTGCGCTTCTCTTCGAGATGATCCCATCATTCTTCCCATCCGCAAGATCAATTCTAAGTTTTCTCAACGGTGTTTGTTTCGTTCATCCCAAGTTGTCTTTGTTTTTTCCCACCCTCCCACCCTTTTCTTCAAGGACTCATTTTTTTAATCTAGTATCCATTTATTCATGTGAAGTCACTTCACTCTTTTCAATCAATGTTCTGATCCGGTGATCCCTCGTGAAGATGCTCACGAGCTTCAAGTTTATCATCCTTCGTTCTTTTTTCTTCTCTGGTGGTTTCAATTCAAGCCTTGTCGATCATATCCTTTCCTCGTTTCAAATGTTTTTCTCATGCCGGTGTATCTCTTAATCGTTCACCTCTCGCTTTCCATTTGTTCCGGTGTGCTGAAGATATCTCAGAAGATTCGTGTTATCATTCCTAATCTGTTCAAGATATCTCGAGGTTGTTATCTCTTTTGAGCCATTTAAATCTTACCGGCGCAATCCCTCTTCTAAATCGTTCAACGGCGTATCTTCTGAGTGGGCCCTAACCCACAGGCCTTTTTCCAGGATCTTACCTGACTCTTCTAATTTTCTCGGAGCCATTCGCAAATTCTTTTCCAAGTTTGACGTAAGAACGAATTCTCATCAGTCATATTTCCTTCTCCAAGATCGCTTTCAAATCATTTTCATCTTTGGCTCAATCTTTCCTCTTTTAATCCTTCCGGAGTGCCTCAACAATTTGGTGGTGTTTCTCCTTGTCATTCTCGGATTTTGAAGACAGAAGAAGAGTTCCTCTTAAATCCTTACCCGTTCTTCCAGAGATTCATGGTTCTAGCTTCATGCCATCCTCTCATAATTGTTTTCGATTGTGAGAATTCTTTCACCCATCCGACGCATTTCAAGGGTTGCTTTCTTTTCTCGATCATCTGAAGGCCATTATTTCAGAAGATCTCTTGATTCTGAATTGATGCCTCTTTGTTCGTCTCCATATTCTTCCGATGCTTCGTTCAAGTATTCTTTAATCAGTTCGTGATCTCTTTGTTCTCTTGTATCTAAATCCCCTCAAGTATCTTCATTCGTTTTCCAATTCTTCCCGGTGAATTGTGCCTTTGCTACTTTCATTCTCAATTCTTACGGTGGTTCGTTCAAGATTTCACTTCCTTCGTTATCATATCAAATATTCGTTGTTTCCAAACCCCACCGGTGGTTCCATCAATACATTCTAAAGTTTGCGCTATATCTCTTTTAATCCTTTCTACGAGAATAAGTAATATGCAAAATCCATTGCTTGCCATCAATTTAATTCGATGAAGGATAAGCATACAATAAATCTTATTCTTATTTCCTCGAGGTGATTCAATTCTTTTCTTTCGGAGATTGTTCATGATGAAGTAATTCTCCGTTCTAGTGTTTCATCTTCTACTTTTCCGGAGTTCCATGCTCTCAATTATCTCGTCGCGAAGCTCCATCTAAACTATCGCAAGGCTTCACCTTGTGTTGTCAACTTCTCTTTCTTTTTATCATCCTTTTATTACCAGAGTTCTTCATGGAGGCTCTACATGGTGGTTCGTCAAGGATTCTTTTCATTGTTCAATTGTTCTTCAAGATTTCTCTTGAAGTTATGATCCGCCAGACTATACTCAAAATTAAACATCGTGCTCAACACATGTCTTGTTTTCAGGAGTTCAAGTATTCTTCATCGTGCATCCCAAAGTGCAACTCTTTCTACCTTATCTTTTGAGGTGGTGTTATGTCATTCTTGACAATTTGAGTTCGTGTTTCGTGATTCACATGTTGTCAAGAATGAGGTATTTTAAATCCATCAATCTCTTCTTTGGAGTTATCTTGGTATAGATTTCACCTAAAGCCTTCTCTAAGGAATGTTGCTATTTGTGGTGCTTATCAATGATCCGAGTTTTCTCCTATCCTCTCGGCGAAAGAAGTTTTCATCTCTTCTTTGATCTTAAACAAGCAATTGTTTTTCGTTAGTGGTAGAATTTCACCTCAAGTGTTGAGATGTTTCCATAAGCCCACTACAAGCTTATTCTTTTCGTTGTTAGTTTTCCAACAACTTCGTTATAACCTTCTCGGAAGGGTGCTTTCCAAGCTCATTTGTGGCAGAAGTTGGCATTTTCTTCTCCATTACATTATTCCAATGATCTATCTTCTATTCTTTCTTCCGGAGGCACAGTGATGTTGCTCTCTTCACTCATCATCTCGAATTGTGAGGACCGTGTTTTTTTTCATTGCTTATCCATTTAAGCGGAATGTTGTGCCTATCATTCCTCTTTTAACCGGAGTCTCATCCAAGTGCTTTCATTTTTCCAAGTTCATGTTCTAGTCCTTCCATGTTCAACCGGAGTGCTGCCGAATTCTTCCTCTCTCATCTTGTTTTAACCAGAGCGGTCTCGAATTCTATCTTGTCCATTAAACTCTTGATTCATGTCTTTGCAACCTTCAAGTTATCGTAATGTTCCTCGATCCTCTTTTCTAACCGATTGTTTGCAATCTCGTTCATCTCTGTTGTACTCTTTCTTTTAAATTGCTCAACCTCTCAAGGTTCGTGGTTTCACTCGTTCGTCAAAGAAGCAACTTAGTTTTACCTCTTATCTTCCTCTTCCTTTTCCCTCCGGTGCCATCCTAGATCTCGGGACGAGATCCTCTTATAGTGGTGGAGTGTTGTAACGCCCCGGATACAACTTTCCATATTCGTAACTCCAACTCTTGCTTTTTCCGGAGATGCGATATGTTATTTTCTTCGTGGTTGGGTTTTTGTCGTTCGTTTTGCATTTTATTAATGTCTTGCTTTTCATCTCATCGCATCATTAGCATTGCATCCGCATGTTTTTCACAAAACTCGTAGCCGTTCGTAGTTACCGCTTCTCTCTTTATCTTCGTTGACCTGTTGTCATACCGCTTGTCTTCATTGACCGTTCTGAGACCAACCACCCACTCGCACGCGATTGCCTTGTTCCTCTGGTCAGCCACCGACCACCTCCGCAACCTAGTCCGAAAACTTCTCCCGGACCCGACCCGCTCGGTCATCACCGTTGGATTCGGATCATCCCCCAAATATTTTTGGTTTCTTATTTGATCTACCCTAACCTAATTGTCCCGGGCTATTCGATTATAATCGAAGGGTCCAGATTACCCTCATACTCCCTCTTATCATCCACCTACTATATATAGAGGCCTCCCCTATTCCATTTCTAGCTAACCTAAACCCTAGGCAGACCAACTCCCTCCAATCCCGCAGCCGCCGCCGCTCTCCTCGCAATCCACACGCACCCAGTCCCCTGCCTCCACTTGGCCAGACCCACCAGCCCAACCCCACCCGATCTAGACTGCCAAATCTCAGATCCGACGGCCCAGAGAGCCTCCCACAGCACTTGATCCGATCTGGATCAAGGCAGCCGTCTCCTCCCGCCTCTGCTCGTCTCCACGCCTCCGGCGACCGCGAGCCACCGGAGCACCAGGACCCCGCGCAGCGGGCGCATCTCCGGCAAGCCACCGGCGACCAGGTCCATCGCCATGGCCCCGTCGTCAAGCCACTCCGACCCGCAGGTCCTCCTCACCGTGTCTCCTCTCCGTTTCTCGTTGTTCTTCTCCTACTGCTGCCGCTAACCGCGTGGTCGCCGTGTTTCTCCTGCAAGGGCTGCGCCACCAAGTCAAGAACGTCGACGGCCTCATCAACTCTCCTTGCTGCCTCCGTTTCGAACCGCTTCTGCCTTCGTCTGCTCGCGCCTGAGCCAAGGGACCCGACGCCCTGTTGGACCTTCAGCCGCAAGCCCCGGCGCCGTGTGCCCATGCCTTCCTCCCTTGCCGGATCTGAACCCAGGTGCCACGGCTTCCCCGCGCTTCGTTCCGCCCGTTCCGGCTGCTTCCGCGTCATCCCCATCGCCAAGACCGCCGGATCTCGCCACCCCGCCATGTTCCTGGAGCCACGACGCCCGCTCATCCTCAGCTTCGAGCTACCGCACGCACCTGATGCTCTGAGCTCCTCCAGCTCGACCCCATCCGCCGAGCTCCCTGCCGCGCCGGAGTCCCGCCGCTTCCCTCCCTGCGCCGAATCCCTCGCCGGAGTGAGCTCGTCCTCGAGCCCTCATCGCCGGCCTCCCCTGCTGCTGTTTCTGTTCTTCAGAGACGATCAGTAGCGGCTCGCTACGAGTGAGCGTTGACCGCGCCCTCGACCGCACGCGCCTGGGCCACCTCCCCATCGCCAGATTTAGCCCAACCGCTCCTGTGCTTCAGCCCGGCAGCGCCCTGCCGGCCTGCCTCTTCCACCGACCGGGCCAGGCCCAATGTGAGCAGAACCCCAGCCCAGCACCCAGCAGTTTCAGCCCAATGTTGTTTTTATCCTGTTGCAGCGAATTTGTCTATTATTCCAGTGATTTACAGATTTGCAGAAAAACCCCTAGACTCCATGCATATAATACCTCATGAACCGTGCATCATATGTAAATAATTTATATATGTAAAATGGTTAGAATTTTGTGTAGATTAATAATATGCCACTTTCATCCATGTTTAAAATGTTTAAAATGCTATTTGATTAAATTTGCTTAAATGCAATGTTTAAATGATTTATTTCATAACTAAATAACCGTAGCTCGGTTTTAAATAAACTTTATATGTAAATGGGGTGGAAAAATGCCTAGTTTAACATGGTGCACTTTTTTTTCCTGTTTAACAATATGTTTTAGGGCAGAACAGTACCAAATCTAAAATATGCACATGAGGATTTTCCGGAATTGTTGTTTGTTATTTCCGGCCTCATTTAAACTTGCCTAAATAGGTAGTTTAATTATGCTTCACCTCTTGCCATGTTAACCAACATTTAATATTGTTGAGTACCTAACCGGGAGTGAACTAAATAATTGATGTGGTGTTTTGCATTTTGAGCTCCACTTAATTTGTCGTATTGTTTGTGCACTTTGCCATGCCATGCCTTTTAAACCGGACATGCATCATACTTGTTTGTGCATCATGCCATGTTTATGCTTGTGCATTTACCGTGTTATTTGTTTCTTTCCGGTGTTGCTTCTTAGTTCCAATAATGTTGCGTTTGTGAGGATTCGTTTGACTTCATCCGTTTGTCTTCTTCATGGACTCGTTCTTCTTCCTAGCGGGATTTCAGGCAAGATGACCGCTACCCTGGATCTCACTACTATCATTGCTATGCTAGTTGCTTCGTTCTATCGCTATGCTGTGCTACCTATCACTTTCTCTTCAAGCCTCCCAAATTGCCATGTCAGCCTCTAACCGTTTCACCCTTCCTAGCAAACCATTGTTTGGCTATGTTACCGCTTTGCTCAGCCCCTATTATAGCGTTGTTAGTTGTAGGTGAAGTTGAAGATTGCCCCATGATGGACAGGATTATGTTGGGATATCAGAATATCTCTTATATTATTAATGCATCTATATACTTGGTAAAGGGTGGAAGACTCGGCCTTATGCCTGGTGTTTTGTTCCACTCTTTCCGCCCTAGTTTCCGTCATACCGGTGTTATGTTCCCGGATTTTGCGTTCCTTACGCGGTTGGGTGATTTATGGGACCCCCTTGACAGTTCGCTTTGAATAAAACTCCTCCAGCAAGTCCCAACCTTGGTTTTACCATTTGCCTCACCCAGCCCTTTTTCCCTTGGGTTTCCGGAGCCCGAGGGTCATCTTTATTTTAGCCCCCCCGGGCCAGTCCTTGTCTAAGTGTTGGTCCGAACTGAGCTGCCTGCGGGGCCACCTCGTGGCAACTTGAGGGTTGGTTTTACTCGTAGCTAGTCTCATCCGGTGTTGCCCTGAGAACGAGATATGTGCAGCTCCTATCGGGATTTTTCGGCACATCGGGCGGCTTTGCTGGTCTTGTTTTACCATTGTCGAAATGTCTTGTAAACCGGGATTCCGAGTCTGATCGGGTCTTCCTGGGAGAAGGTATATCCTTCGTTGATCACGAGAGATTATCATGGGCTAAGTTGGGACACCCCTGCAGGGTATTAAACTTTCGAAAGCCGTGCCTGCGGTTATAGGCAGATGGGAATTTGTTAATGTCCGGTTGTAGATAACTTGACACCTGATTCAAATTAAAACGCATCAACCGTGTGTGTAGCCGTGATGGTCTCTTTTCGGCGGAGTCCGGAAAGTGAACACGGTTTTGGGTTATGTTTGACGTAAGTAGGAGTTCAGGATCACTTCTTGATCATTGCTAGCTTCATGACCGTTCCATTTGCTCTCTTCTCGCTCTTATTTGCGTATCTTAGCCACCATATATGCTTAGTCGCTGCTGCAACCTCACCACTTTACCCCTTCCTTTCCCATTAAGCTTTGCTAGTCTTGATACTCATGGTAATGGGATTGCTGAGTCCTCGTGGCTCACAGATTACTACAACAACAGTTGCAGGTACAGGTTATGCGATGATCATGATGCGAGAGCGATGCTTGCTTGCGTTGAGTTCTGCTTCTGCTTCTTCTATCAGGGGATAGCTTCCAGGTCGGCAGCCTGGGCTAGCAGGGTGGATGTCCTTTGAGTTTCTGTTTGTGTTTCATCCATAGTCGGATGGTGCTCTTATGTAAGATGATGCTGTATTTGTGTGGCATTATATGCCTCTTGTATGTATACCCATCTATTATGTAATGTTGATGTAATGATATCCACCTTGCAAAAGCGTTTCAATATGCGGTTCTATCCTTGGTGGGACCTTCGAGTCTCTTTAGGATAGTATCAAATACTGGGCATGACACTAACCTCGCTCGTTTGCATGCTGCGACGCCACCTCCGCCGTTGCCCGTGCTCCGGCAGTCACCTTTGCCGTCGTTGTGGCTGACTTGCTTCACCTTGGCTCCAGCTGCGGCCACCGTTGGATGCGCCACAAAGCGGGCGTTCCAACGAGCCCAACCCCGCCTCCTCCTATCGTCTGAAATGCCGGGACGATCGACGCCGCCGCGTCTGTGTGCCACTGGCGGTTAGCCACCAACGTGGCAACATCATTAGTGGCTAACGACGCCTCTAGTTAACACCCTGAGCAGCTGACAGGTGGGTCCCAGAGTCAGCTAGTTAACTAATTAGGTTAGTTTAATTCTGCTAATTAACCGAGCAGCTGACATGTGGGTCCCACGGGTCATATTTGACCTGGACTAGCTGTGTTGACCATGCTGACGTCACCCTGACATAGTGCTGACACAGTATACATTTTCTGGGATTTTAAATAAATTAGAAATGATTTATAAAATTCAGAAAATGTTCAAAACTTCTAAAAATCATAGAAATTCAACCATAGCTAAGAATAAAACAATTTATATATGAAAAATGATCGTAAAAATCCAATCTATCCATTTGTACTGGTTTCATGCATGTTTAAGCAACTTAACCTTTCTGTTTAGTGCAAAACATGAGAAGGCACTATTTAAATTCATAAGTTGAGTTTGGGATTGAACCTTTGGTTCAAAATGACCCAAACACTTATGGTTTTAGTTGCATTAGCTCAATCCATAGCATATTTCCATGTCATGATCATGCATCATATTGTGCATTGCATTGATTGTGTTTCCTTCTCTGTTGTCGGTATTTGTCCCCTCTCGATAGACGTGGTGCCGACGACGTGATCGATGACACCGATGAAGAACTATACTATCTTCAGAAGTGCTAGGCAAGCAAAACCCCCTTGTTCATTCCGATACAGTCCCACTATCTCGCTCCTGCTCTCTTTTACTGCATTAGGACAACAACGATTCAACTGTTACATGCTGTGGTAGTTGAACCCCTTTCCTCTGCATGAGCTGTCATTGCCACAGTAAATAGATGAAACCCACTAGCATGAGTAGGAGTTGTTTGAGCCCTAATGTGCCTACTCATTCATGATTGTTTGTCATGCTTGCTATTGCTTAGAGTTGTGTCAGGTCTGATTCATCGGGGATGAATTGGAATGTGGTGAACATGTCCTACTGTTGAGAGCTAAGTGTGTGAACACGATTTGGTAAATGTAGCGATGAGAGGCCATGTAGGAGTACATGGTGGGTTGTCTCATTGAAACCGTCCTTAGGAACTGAGTTTTGTGTTTGTGATCCATGAACAGTTTCTACCACACATTGGGTTCCGGTAACTCAAACCCTCTCGACTTATTAATCAACATGATCTCTGTCTAGGAGTTGCAACTAGTTTCTGGTGTTTGTAGGTAGTGCTAGTAGTCTACCAAGTGGCACCCGGTACAGGTGGGCTTGGGACAGACTAGGTGCAGTGGCATGGTGTACCAAGTGGCACCCGGATGGTGGGCTTGGGAACCCTGCTCACATCGTTTGGGGCCGTGAGCAACACCCCGGCCGAATCTCCTTACGGGTGGAACCCGAATAGGCGATAAACCTGGACGAGAGACTTGCGTGGTTAGTCAGGTCGTGGTCGACACCCTCGCCAGGCTTCTGCTTGAAGGTTGCCGAGATACATGACGAGTACATAGCGGTAAGTGGTGAGAGCGTGTGTGGAGAAGTACACCCCTGCAGGGTTAACATCATCTATTTGAATAGCCGCGTTCGCAGTAATGGACCTCTGGGTTGCCTATACAGTTCATAGACAAGTGAAAGTGGATACTCTAAAATGCGCAAGATAAGCGTGAGTGCTATGGATGGCATTCTCGTTGGGAGACGGGAGCGGATCCATAGTGGTGTATTGATATGGTGAATATGTGGACTCGTGTGCGCCACCTCGAAAGAGTTACTTGCAGTCGTAGTTCAGGATAGCCACCGAGTCATAGCTGGCTTGCTGCAGTTAAACCCCACCACCCCCTTTGTTGATAATGATGCATATGTAGCTAGTTCTGATGTACGTCTTGCTAGGTACATTTGTACTCACGTTTTCCTATTTTATGTTTTGCAGAGAGACTTCAGTCTCACTAGTAGTTCAACATGGACTTGGACGTTTAGTTTGTTACCCCAGCTACGATCTTGTGCCCTCGGCATGATCTAGTAGATAGTCAGGCTTCTCAGCCTTTTTCATTTGTAGATGTCTGTACTCAGACATGTTAAGCTTCCGCATGTTCTTGACTTGTATGCTCTGAATGTTGGGTCGAGAGACCCATGTTTGTAATATCTCGCTCCTCGGAGCCTATTGAATAAATACTTTGAGTCATAAAGTTATGTTGTGATGCCATGTTGTATTTGCACATATCGAGCATATTGTGTGTATGATTTGAAATGCTTGGTATGTGTGGGATCTGACTATCTAGTTGTTTATCCTTGGTAGCCTCTCTTACTAGGAAATGTCTCCTAGTGCTTCCACTGAGCCCTGGTAGCTTGCTACTGCTCCGGAACACTTAGGCTGGCCGACATGTGTCCTGTTCATTCCTGTGTCTGTCCCTTCGGGGAAATGTCACGCGGTGTCTACCGGAGTCCTGTTAGCCTGCTACAGCCCGGTTTACCGGAGTCCTGCTAGCCCAGTTGCTACAGCCCGGATTCACTCGCTGATGACCGACACGTTCGTTGCTGGGTCATGTACGCCTGTCCCTGTAAGTTAGTGCCACTTTGGGTTCACGACTAGCCATGTCAGCCCGGGCTCCTTGTCATATGGATGCTAGTGACACTATCATATACGTGTGCCAAAAGGCGCAAACGGTCCCGGGCCTGGTAAGGCGACACCCGTGGGAATACCGTGTGTGAGGCCGCAAAGTGATACGAGGTGTTACATGCTAGATTGGTGTGGCATTGAGTCGGGGTCCTGACACGTGGCCACCCCGTAAGGCGGTTGGTGCCCTTCTTTCACCACAAGAAAGCTAATATCCAGATAGAAATCGTGTTAAAATTTCAGCCCGATCGGAGTTATGGATCTCTGGGAATATAAGAAACGGCGAAAGGCCAGAATCTAGAACGCAGAAACAGAGAGAGACAGAGAGACATATCCAATCTCGGAGGGGCTCTCGCCCCTTCCATGCCATGGAGACCATGGACCAGAGGGGAGACCCTTCTCCCACCTAGGGAGAAGGTCAAGGAAGAAGAATAAGAAGGGGCTCTCTCCCCCCCTCTCTCCCGGTGGCACCGGAACACCGCTGGGGCCATCATCATCACCGCGATCTACACCAACACCTCTGTCATCTTCACCAACATCGTCATCACCTTCCCCCATCTATATTCAGTGGTACACTCTCCCGCAACCCGCTGTACCCTCTACTTGAACATGGTGCTTTATGCTTCATATTATTATCCAATGATGTGTTGCCATCCTATGATGTCTGAGTAGATTTTCGTTGTCCTATCGGTAGTAGGTGAATTGCTATAATTGGTTTAATTTGCTTGTGGTTATGTTGCTGTCCTTTGGTGCCCATCATATGAGGGTGCGCGTGGATCACACCATAGGGTTAGTTGTATGTTGATAGGACTATGTATTGGAGGGCAAGAGTGACAGAAGCTTCAACCTAGCATAGAAATTGATGCATACGGGATTGAAGGGGAGCCAATATATCTTAATGCTATGGTTGGGTTTTACCTTAATGAACGTTAGTAGTTGCGGATGCTTGCTAATAGTTCCAATCATAAGTGCATAGAATTCCAAGTCAGGGATGACATGCTAGCAGTGGCCTCTCCCACATAAAACTTGCTATCGGTCTAGTAAAGTAGTCAATTGCTTAGGGACAATTTTGCAATTCTTACTACCACTTTTCCACACTCGCTATACTAACTTTATTGCTTCTTTATCTAAACATCCCCTAGCTTTTATTTACGTGCTCTTTATATTCTTGCAAACCTATCCAACAACACCTACAAAGTACTTATAGTTTCATACTTGTTTTAGGTAAAGCAAACATTAAGCGTGCGTAGAGTTGTATTGGTGGTCGATAGAACTTGAGGGAATATTTGTTCTACCTTTAGCTCCTCGTTGGGTTCGACACTCTTACTTATCGAAAGAGGCTACAATTGATCCCCTATACTTGTGGGTTATTAGGCGTCAATATTATGAATATGTGTATCACTACGATCGAGATTCAATAAACCATTAACATTGGGTGTATGAGCATATAAGGTTGTATTCATGTAAATAGAACAACAATTATTCTCTGTCTTAAATGAATAACTGTATTTCAATAAACACGATCCTATCTTGTTCATGCTCAATGCAAACACCAAATGACATTTATTTAGGTTCAACACTAATCCCAAAAGTATAGGGAGTGTGCGATGATGATCATATCAATCTTGGAACCACTTCTAACACACATCATCACTTCACCCTGAACTAGTCTCCATTTATTCTGCAACTCCTGTTTTGAGTTACTAATCTTAGCAACCGAATAAGCATCGAATACTCAGGGGTTACTACAAGCACTAGTAAGGTACACATAAATAACCTGTATATCAAATATACCTTTGTTCACTTTGCCATCCTTCTTATCTACCAAATATTTGGGGTAGTTCCGCTTCCAGTGACCATTTTCTTTGCAGTAGAAGCACTCAGTTTCAGGCTTAGGTCCACCTTTGGGCTTGTTCACGGGAGTGGCAACTTGCTTGGCACTCTTCTTGAAGCTCCCTTTCTTTCCATTGGCCCTTTTTCTTAATACTAGTGGTCTTGTTAACCATCAACACTTGATGCTCTTTCTTGATTTCTACCTTCGCCGATTTCAGCATCACGGAAAGCTCGGGAATTGTTTTCGTCATGCCTTGCATATTATAGTTCATCACGAAGTTCTAGTAGCTTGGTGATAGTGACTAGAGAACTCTGTCAATCACTATCTTATCGAGAAGATTAACTCCCACTTGACTCAAGCGATTGCAGTGCCCAGACATTCTGAGCACATGATCACTAGCTGAGCTATTCTCCTCCATCTTGTAGGCAAAGTACTTGCCAGAGGTATCATACCTCTTGACACAGGCATGAATCTGAAATACCAATTTTAGCTCTTGGAACATCTCATATGCTCCGTGGTGTTCAAAACGTCTTTGAAGCCCCGATTCTAAGCCGTAAAGCATGGTGCACTAAACTATCAAGTAGTCATCATATCGAGCTTGCCAAACGTTCATAACGTCTGCATCTGCTCCTGCAATAGGTCTATCACCTAGCGGTGCATTAAGGACATAATTCTTCTGCGCAGCAATGAGGATAATCCTCAGATCACGGACCTAGTCTGCATCATTGCTACTATCATGTTTCAACTTAGTTTTCTCTAGGAACATATCAAAAAACATAGGGGAGCTACAACGCAAGCTATTGATCTACAACATAATTTGCAAATACTATCAGGACTACGTTCATGATAAATTAAGTTCAATTAATCAAATTACTTAAGAACTCCCACTTAGATAGACATCCCTCAAGTCATCTAAATGATACATGATCCAAATCAACTAAACCATGTCGGATCATCATGTGAGATGGAGTAGTCATCAATGGTGAACATCTCTATGTTGATCATATCTACTATATGATTCATGTTCGACCTTTCGGTCTCCAGTGTTTCGAGGCCATGTATGTACATGCTAGGCTCGTCAAGTTTAACCCGAGTATTCCGCATGTGCAAAATTGTCTTGCACCTGTTGTATGTGAACTTAGAGCCTATCACTCCCGATCATCACGTGATGTCTTAGCACGAAGAACTATTGCAACGGTGCATACTCAGGGAGAACACTTATACCTTGAAATTTTAGTTAAGGGATCATATTATAATGCTACCGTCGTACTAAGCAAAATAAGATGCATAAAAGATAAATATAACATGAAATAAAAATAAGTGGCATGATATGTCCATCATCATCTTGTGCTTTTGATCTCCACCACCAAAGCAACGTAATGACTGGAGGCATAAACTATGGAGGGGGGTACCGCACACGGTTAACAATAGTTGTTGTGTGTTCTAGGCGCCCCCTCCCCATGTATATATTGGTGGGAGGGGGAGGGGAGCAGCCTTGGGGCACCCCAAGTAGGAGGGATCCTACTTGGGCTCCTGCCCTTGGCCGACGCCCCCTTTTCTTCTTTTGGCACTGAGGGGAAGGAAGGAGGAGGTGGCACCCCCCCCCCTTTTCCTTTCTCCCACCAAGGGGGGAAGGCAGGAAGAGGTGGCGCCCCCTACTTTCCTTCCTCTAGGGCCTGCGGCCAGGGAAAGGGGTGCACCAGCCCCTTGTGGGCTGGTTTGTCCCTCCCTCGGTCGATTAAGCCCATATCTTTGTCGGGGTTGCCCGAAAGTCCTTTCAAGTGACCCGATATGTACCCGGTACCCTCCGGAACACTTCTAGTGTCTGAATACTATCATCCTATATATAAATATTTACCTCTCGACCATTTCGAGACTCTTTTTCATGTCCGTGATCTCATCCGGGACTCCGACCAACATTCAGTCACCAAATCACATAACTCATATAATACAATATCGTCACCGAACGTTAAGCGTGCGGACCCTACGGGTTCAAGAACTATGTAGACATGACTGAGACACCTCTCCGATCAATAATCAATAACGGAACCTGGATTCTCATATTGGCTCCCACATATTCTACGAAGATCTTTGTCAGTCGAACCGTTATGACAACATACATTGTTCCCTTTGTCATCGGTATGTTACTTGCCCGAGATTCGATCGTCGGTATCTTCATACCTAGATCAATCTTCTTACCGACAGTCTCTTTACTCATTCTCTAATGCATCATCCTGCAACAAACTCATTTATTCACTTCGCTTTCAAGGCTTCTTATGATGTGCATTACCGAGAGGGCCCAGAGATACCTCTCCGACACTCGGAGTGACAAATCCTAATCTCGATCTATGCCAACCCAACAAACACCTTCGGAGATACCTGTAGAGCATCTTTATAATCACCCAATTATGTTGTGATGTTTGATAGCACATAAGGCATTCCTCCAGTGTCCGGGAGTTGCATAATCTCATAGTCGAAGGAATATGTATTTGACATGAAGAAAGCAATAGCAATAAAACTGAACGATCATAATGCTAAGCTAACGAATAGGTATTGTCCATCACATCATTCTCGTAATGATGTGATCCCATTTATCAAATGACAACACATGTCTATGGTTAGGAAACTCAACCATCTTTGATCACCGAGCTAGTCTAATAGAGGCTTACTAGGGACACGATATTTTGTCTATGTATCCACACATGTATCAAGTTTCCGGTTAATACAATTCTAGCATGAATAATAAACATTTATCATGAAATAAGGAAATATAAAATAAGAACTTTATTATTGCCTCTAGGGTAGATGTCCTTCATGAACCAATAGCTTGGTGAAGACGATGATTTGGTAGACTAGTTCCAACTGCTGTGACAGTTGTATGTCTGGTTGGAGCGGCCGGGTAGTTAAACCTGAGGACACACAGTCCCGGTGAAAGTGCAACTAATGCCTGGGTGGTTTTTCTAATTCTTAACAACATATAGCTCATTGAACTAATGATCTTTCAAGATGATCATTCCAGAAAGTTCAATGATTGACATGGCATGGACTAGAGATGTGGACCCCTCAAAATGCGAAGGACACATATTGGCAACAAGATCAAGACTCTACATTTTCTAGTGATCCATGATCACATTGAGTCCATAGGAAAGCCAATACTATTAAAAGGGGATGAGGTGTTGCTTAATGGCTTGCTTGCTCAAAATGCTTAGTGATATGATCCAAAACCCTCAACCACTTTCTCATTTCCACATATGTCCTAAACCTAAAAGTCAAACTCGGCCCCACCGATTTGATCTATCCAGCGCCATCGAGTTCATTTGACATAGCCACTGCCACAAACCCTAATCACTTTGTTTTCACAGATAGGGATCTCGGTCTCACCGAGATGGGATTGCAAACTCCTTGTTTCCATTCGTAACGTTCCAGTCTCACCAAACTGAGCGATCGGTCCCACTAAGTTTGCTATGCAAACTCCGTGTTTCCTTTTTGTAACATTTCAGTCCCATCGAAATGAGCTAATCGGTCCCACCGAGTTTGCCTGACCAACTCCCTGTGTGCCTATTACTGGAATCGGTCCCAGAGAGTTCATGTGATCGGTCTCAGCGAGATGAAGTTATGCCCTAACCCTAGTGCATCGGTCCCACCAAGTTGATCATATCGGTCCAACAAAAAACTCTAACATTCACATTTTGACCTGAATCGGTCTGACCGAGTTTCACCATTCGGTCTCACCGAGTTTGGGAATCTGTGTGTAACGGTTATATTTCGTGTGGAGGCTATATATACCCCTCCATCCATTCTTCATTCTTGGAGAGAGCCATCAGAACGTGTCTACACTTCTTGCATTCATTTTCTGAGAGAGAACCACCTACTCATGTGTTGAGACCAAGACATTCCATTCCAACCACAAGAATCTTGATCTCTAGCCTTCCCCAAGTTGCTTTCCACTCAAATCATCTTTCCACCATAGCCAAATCTGCGAGAGAGAGTTGAGTGTTGGGGAGACTATTATTTGAAGCACAAAAGCAAGGAGTTCATCATCAACACACCATCTATTACCTTTTGGAGAGTGGTGTCTCCTAGATTGGTTAGGTGTCACTTGGGAACCTCCATCAAGATTGTGGAGTTGAACCAAGGAGTTTGTTAGGGCAAGGAGATCACCTACTTCGTGAAGATCTACCCAAGTGAGGCAAGTACTTCGTGGGTGATGGCCATGGTGGGATAGACAAGGTTGCTTATTTGTGGACCCTTAGTGGGTGGAGCCCTCCGTGAACTTGCGCAACCGTTACCCTTCGTGGGTTGAAGTCTCCATCAACGTGGATGTATGATAGCACCACCTATCAGAACCACGCCAAAAATTTCCATGTCAACATTGCGTTTGCTCCGTCCAAACTCCTCCCTTTTACCTTCATATGCAATGATTTACATTCCGCTGCTATACTCTTATAATTGCATGTGTAGATTGATTGCTTGACTAGTGCTAAGTTGCTAAAATCTGCCAAGAATTAAAATTGGGAAAAGGCTAGGTTTTTATTTGGTTAAGTAGTATAATCACCCCCCTCTAGACATAATTTCGATCCTACAAGTGGTATCAGAGCTTTGGTCTCCATTTGCCTTGATTTCCATAGCTTTGGTAATCATGGCCTTGGTTTCACAACCTAGGAGAGTACTGCGTCTAGCGAGGGAAATTACCACCATAGAGGCCCTTACTTTGATGATACTAATTTTGCTAGTTGGAAACATAAGATGAAAATGCATATTATTGGACATAACCCTGCAATTTGGGCTATTGTGTGTATTGGTTTGCAAGGTGAATTCTTTGATGGGAGAGAACCGAATCATGATACTATCGCGGAAGAATTGAAGATGTTGCAATACAATGCTCAAGCTTGCGATATCCTCTTCTACAGATTGTGCCCCGAAGAATTTACCAAAATCAGCCTTCTTGAGAATGCAAAGGAAATTTGAGATACTTTGATTGATATGCACGAAGGTACCAACTCCGTCAAGGAATCCAAGTTGGATGTGCTTCAAAGTCAACTTGAAAAGTTCAAAATGAAGGATGGTGAAGGTGTCGCTGAAATGTACTCTAGGCTTGCTCTCATCACAAATGAGATTGCCGGCTTAGGAAGTGAAGAGATGACCGACAAATTCATCATCAAGAAGATCCTAAGAGCCTTAGATGGAAAATATGATACCGTGTGCACTTTGATACAAATGATGCCAAACTACAAAGATCTCAAGCCAACCGAAGTCACTGGTAGAATTGTTGCTCATGAGATGTCACTCAAGGATAAAGAAGAGCTTCACAACAAGTCTAGTGGTGCTTACAAAGCCTCATGTGACACTCCTACATCATCAAGTGAGAAACAAGCCTTCAATGAACAATTGAGCTTAATGGTGAAGAACTTCAACAAATTCTACAAGAGTAGAAGCAAGGAAAGAAGTTCCAAGTCAAGGTTCTACAACAACAAAAGATCTTCTAGTCGTGAGAGAAATTGCTACAATTGTGTAAGACCCGGACACTACTCCAATGAGGGTATGGCTCCATAAAAATGAAGAGAAGACTCACCTAAAATGAGAAGCAAAAGGGAAGAATCACCTCGGAGAGAGAGAAGGGGTAGAGATGATCACTATGAAAGAAGAACCTCTCGAACAAGCAAGGATTCAGAAAGGAAGGACAAGTCATCAAGGAGCTACACAAAACGAAGACATCAAGCTCATGTTGGTGAATGGGTATCAGGCTCCGACTCCGACCACCACTCCGGGAGAAGTTATCACTCCGACTCCGAATATACTCAAGATGAAGGTGTTGCCGGTCTAGCACTTGTGTCAACCAACTCCTATGAAACATTTGAGTCACCAAATGAAGGAATTGGAAGATGCCTCATGGCTAACGGCCCCAAGGTAACACATCCCGAGTATGTTGATTTCAATAGTGATGAAGATGGTTTGCTAGGTGATTATGATTTAGTTGTTGACAACTCTAGTGATGAATACTATGATGAAAATGCTATTAATCATGCTAATCAAGATGAAACGAATGACGTTGATAAGAAGGAGATTGAGCGTCTAACTAAAAAACTAAACACTCTTAAGTTAGCTCGTGACACTACTTTAGAAGATCATCGAGAACTTTTAAAAACTCATGAGAAGCTACGCTTCAAGAAGCTCAATCATGAGCAAGAACATGGGTTCTTAAAGGCCATCAATGATGATCTTCGGAAGAAAAGTTCTTCTTACATTGCCAAGCATTTACTCTTGTCTACTTACATGCCACAAGTAAAATCTAGCAACAAGAGTAAGAAAGATTCTTCTTGTAGTAGTAACAATAACCATGCTAAATCCAATATTGTTGCTTCTAGTAGTTCTCTTGATTCCACTAATGATTCTCTTAGCCAAGTTAACTTGAGCAAGAAAATAGCTTATTGAAGGGAATTATAGATAAAGGTGTTTACAAGAGCCTTGCCGGAAGTAAACAATTTGAGGAAATTGTACGCAAGCAAGGAAGGCACCGGAACAATCAAGGTGTTGGTTTTGTATGAAAGTTCAATGCCAATGGAGTTGAGTGGTAAGAAGATCAATACCCCAAGACAAAGTTTGTTCCTCGACAAGAGAAGTATGATCCTACTTCCTTCAAGGGAACACAAGCTCAAGATGATCTTCCACCACAAGACCACAAGCTAAAAGGCAAGGACAAGCTTCAAGAGGAGATTGATTCATTTGAAGATGCTCCAAAGGCCTTGGTCAAGTGGGTTCCCAAGACTACATCAAGTTCCACTTCATCTAGTACATCTACAACCCAAAGGATTCCCATCAAGATGATGTGGATCCCGAAGAAGAAGAACTAGAGAGTTCTTGAGGGTGACTCCGCCAACATACTTCACTCATATTCATTTTGGCAAGGACAAGCGCAAACAACTTCCACATATTGCACTAATTCAAGGAGTCACAAACCATCTTGTTGGTAAGGCAAGGGACAAGGTAATCTAATGCTTTCATGGACATCATCGTGTGTGTGCTTCACTCTATGTGTATGGATATCCTTGTTTGTTCCTTGTGGGACTAACCCATATAGGTATTGAAAGTGCAACTCACTCCAATGGATTGCTCCAAATGATCTAGATCAACAATGAGCATCCACATCTTCAACACATACATGAAGTCATCATAAAAAAAAACCAAGGTTAGTTCATCCTTCTTAGGGGGGATATCACATATAGGGGGAGATTTATGTCGGATATCGGGTTCCGGCAAAACCCTTAAGGTTCAAACTCTGGGGTGCGCACGAAGATCTTCTTCCTACCGATCTATGCCCCAAAATCTCGCCGCGGATCTAAGCTAGCACGATGAACAACACAAGGGACACGAGGTTTTATACTGGTTTAGGCTACCGTTGTGGTGTAATACCCTACTCTAGTGTGTGGTGTGGTGGATTGCCTTTGGGGCTAAGGATGAACAGTACAGAGGAAGAACAGCCTCGCGAGGGGTGTTCTTGAGCTGGTGCGGTGTTCTACTTGGGAAGGGTTCTCTCCATCTCTGGATCAGATGCCATTCTAGTGCGGTGGCTAGCTCTATTTATAGAGGCCCTAGTCCTCATCCAAAATATTGAGCAGGAAGAGAGCCAACAACGACCATTTTGAAGGGGGGCAGCTAGTACAAGCTATCCTGACTAAAGTTGGTCTTCGTCTGCCAAAGGCACTAGTGAAGACGCCGTCTTGGGCTCCATGATGATCTCCATCCTACCGCTCTGCTGGATCGTCACGGTTTGTCTGCATCTCATGCCTCCGTCAACAGGATCGTCACAGAGGTTCGATTCTTTGTTGACGCCCTGTGGGATGGCCTGGTTCCTCCTTTCTCCGCCTTTTTCAATGCGGTGCTCTCCCACTATCAGATCCATATGATGCACCTTGATCCTCAAACTGTTACCCTTCTTGCTGTCTTCGCCTTTGTCTGCAAAGCCATGGTGGGGATTGCTCTGTCCATTTCACTCTTGCGTCACTTCTTCTCCTTGTGCCTGACTGACCCCTTGTAGTGCTCGGGGGTGCATGAGCTTCCAGGCCGTGGCAGAGACGGCCGCCTCGGGGATTGATTTTAGCCTTTTACCTTCCATGAGCGGGTTCCGGACGCGGTGGCTGCATGTGGATGTCGGGGTGCCCAGCCCCCTGCTCTCGCATCCAACATTGCTCGCCATCCCCAATTCGGGTTGGTGCCACGAGAGGCTCGTGAGCCCCCGGCTTTCCTTGGTTTGGCACCGACTGGAGAGGTTGAGGGATCTCGGCGTGACTGCACCCTAGGTGGTGAAGGAGTTCCCAGTGCCGTGTTGCTCCCCTTCAGCGCCACTCTCGGCCGATGTGGGCCCTAACCGGGCATCAGGACCGCATGAGGCTCTAGGATACGGAGCTGGCGCCTGAAATGTTGAAGAAGGTGCTGGTGGTCTTGACAGGCAACCCCTCGCTGGGCGATATCCGGCATGGGGGCAACCTCCTGTATCTCTGCACGGGCAGAGCCGAGTTTGCGAGGTAGATGCCTCTCTTCGACAAATGGGGGTTGCGCCCAGCCGGCCTCGTGGGGCCTCGCGTTGCCGTGGATCCCCTCCCAGTCACCAACATTGACCTTGCCCTGGGAGCTGATGTAGGGAGGCAAGCATCGCTTGAAGCTGGAAACTCTCGTGTCGTGGTGCCGACATCGTATGAGGCTCCTGAGGCATCATCCACCGGAGCTGATGAAGCCTGCCCTGAGGCTGTTGTTGATGCGGAGACGCGACCTGTGACTCCGGAGGCTAGGGCCCCCGAGGCCTCGGCAGGTCATCTAGAAGCGGCGCCTGATCATTCTTCCCAGCTTGGCGCCTCTAAGGTTGGCTGGCTGAGCGCTTCTTCATCCACGCCCCGCGCCGGCCCGCATGCTGAGCACCTGGGCCAGTTCCGCATAGATTTCGTCGCCCTCCACGAGAGGAAAGAGTCTTCGGGTGGCAGCGAGCGCACCTGCCGACCGTTGAAGCATAGGAAGTACTTCGCCATAGATGAGTAAGTACCTCATTCTTGTAATTCCTCAATCATTGGTCCCTTTCCTGACTGTGTCTCTTCAGGATCCCCCCTGCCAAGCCTGCCAAGAAGCAACTTCCTCCAGCCTTGCCTCTATCGCTGGCCTTGAGCGTCCCGAGTCTGCATGCTGCCCCTGTTCAGCCGGAGAAGTAAGCCGGCCCGCATGGTGCCTCAAGCCTGTGCCCTTGCCGCCTTTCCTTCGCGACCTCGCCCGGGGCGTGACCAGCCTGCCCCGGGCTCCTCCTCTGATCCTGGACGACGAATGGTTGAAATCGGCCCTTGGCTCTTCTTCTGGGGATGGATCCACGCTGGCATGTGTCCCTTGCGGTGCCCGTCCGACGATTGTGGGAGCGTCAGCTCTCAGCCCCTTGCCGAGAGGGGGTGAACCGCTTCAGGGCCCTCCGCCAGCGCCATCAGCGGAGGACGGCATTGACGACGTGCTCAGGCGAGCGCGGGAGCGTAGTGCCATTCGTCAAGAGTGCCTCTGGAAGGCGATGGACGCGATGGGCCAGCTTGGTGGAGAGCTTGCGGATGTGGATGCATGTCTTGAAGCTGAAGGCCCGCGGCTGGTTGAGGAGCGGTGCATGCTGAAGGTGGGAGTCAGCCTCGCGCGTCATCAGCGCGAGCTTTATAACACGAAGGCCGAAGCATCCCTCAAAGCCTCGCGAAAGGCCTGCTCCCGAGCTATTGAGGAGGCTCGGGAGGTAGACCAACGACGCGAGATCACGGAGAAGCGCGCGTGGGAGCTCCAAGCCAAGAGCACTTCCCTGGAGCAGCAAGTGGAGCTGCACCAAGGCGCCCTTGCATCGCTGAAGGGGACGCCCGTCGAAGAGGAAGAGCTCCGGAGGCGTGAGGACGCACTGACGCTGGAGGCCGCCGAGCGGAATATCGACTTTGAGTGGTTGGAGACGAGGGAGCGCCAGGTTACCCCGGCGGAGGATGGTGTTGGTGCGCGGAGGCTCGAATCGAAGAACAGGTCGGCCGCCGCATGGCGGAAGTTCGCGTGGGCCTAGTGCGTGACTATGATGAGAGGCTGGATCTAATTGAAGCCGAGGCAGCGGGCAGGACTGCCGCCCTCAAGTCCAAGCTGACTGAAGCGACGCATCACACGGAGGCCGCCACAGCCGCCCTAGTCTCAGTGCAGACTGAGTTGGCTTCCTCCCGCGCCGAGCTGCTTCTTCTTCAATGGCGGGTTAACGATGCTGAGTCCATTGCGCGGTAGAACAGAGAAGAAATTCTCCAGTGGCAGACATTGGAGCATATGCATGGACCCATGCTCCAAGCGCTCAGGGACAGGGCCAACGCGGACCTGGGCAATATCTGTGATGCGAACGCTCCGCAACCCCATGTGACCAACTATGCTGGTCATCTCCAGTTCTTCACGGACGTGGTGACGCATCTGGAGAATTGCTCTAAGGGAGCTCGCCAGCTTGTCGAGGAGAGGAGCTGCAGCCTGCTCGAGCGTGCATTCTCCCGTGTCTTCAGCCATCTTCAGGATGGAGATCCCCACTTCGACTTCGACGCCATCATCGCTCCGGTGCCCATGCCCATTCGGGGCGACCTGGCGCGGTGGGTGGAGGGCAACGTGCATGCACTTGTCAGGGCCTTCGCTTATGATGATGATGGGGTGGTAGTTGCTACAGATGAAGGTGATGTGGTGAATGACAACAAAGAAGGCGCTGATGACGGTGATGGTGATACCAGTGACAGTGACAGCGGTGGCAGTGATGCCTCCGGAGGCGACCAAGAGGATGTGGTGAGTGATATGTCTGACTGATCCTGTATCCCTCTGCTGTTTATTCTGCACACTAAAAAGCTCGGGCGTGGCCCTGAAGGTTGTAAGAGCATTTTGGGAGGGGAAGCTCCTCATGGAAGAAAGATCGTTGTCCACACGCTTTTAGGGACGACGCTGGATGCGCGCCCACATGACGTTATTGGCCCTGTGACAAGTTAGTTGCTGTGATTTACCTTTAGCCCAGGCGAGCCTTGAGTAAGCTTGTGAGGCTGTGATTACCCGAGGGTCCTCTGGGGAACCTGCTGACCATTTGGTGAGAGCCTCATGAGAGCGAGTGCTGGCCGCAAGACGGCATGCGCATGCGGGCTGAGCCCAGCCCTGCCCGCGAGAGGCTTGCGAGGTGGAGGCAGCTGGTGTGAACTCCGGACTAGGGAAGAAACCAGAATGCAAGAGAACGCATGAACGAGACAAGACACCCCTCCCGGCACACACGCAAATGCAAATTCAATTCCAACTTAAATTCGAAGCAAGGAAAGTCGACCACAGAAAAGGAGGCAAAAAGCAAAAGGCCGCGTACGGCACCTAGTCTAGCCTTCGGCGTCTTCTCACCAGTGCGGAGCTAAGTGCTGCCACTGGGCATGGGAGGGACCCCTCAAGGCCCGAGGGCGGCTCTCCGGAGACTCCGGGGCGTGTACAACCCCAACTCATTATTACTTGAGAGTGTCACGGGCGGCGAGCTTCACAAGCACTAGGCCTTCTTCATAGGTACCAGCCTTGCTTCATATTGCCAGAAGAGGGCCCTGCCTTGCGCCACCCTCGACCACCATCGATAGTGACCGGAAACCAAGGACGCCGTCAATGGGGTAAAGGGGATGCCAGCGGTTCCCCTGACGACCATGGGTCCTCTGCGGGGGGCAGGCTTTGCAGCACCTCCCTGGCAGAGGGCCTACCTCCAGGAAACACCTTGCTCCATGCGCCATGGGGAGGGGCCTGGCTCTCGACCCCTCTCCTGCAGCCCCCAGTGCGCCCCTCCTGGCGGACAGGAGGCTGCCGAGCTGGGGCAATCTTCCGCCGTAGTGGCCTGAACCCCCTGCGACCCATGGTTAGCATAAGCTTGCTCCTAAGGAATTAGTGGTACCCGATAGCTGCTACCGCCTGCACGGTCGGTGAGGCTCCCTTGAGGCTGTTGGAAAGGCTCGGCTTCTGGCGTCTCTTCCTCCCAGCTTGGCTTGAGGAACGAGCCATGGTCGTCTTCCGGGGCATATTCCCGGTCCACCATATGGGGCACGTAAGCCTCCGAGGTCGCCACCCCGAAGGTTTCGCCGTAGTTCTCCACACTCCATGCTGCTTGGCTCGAAGCACCATCTTGGGGGTGATAGGGCGGCGGCCCGCCCGGGCCGTTCGTGGCGATGCGCATCCCCTCGCTCACCGGGGGTGGTACTAGTGCAACTTGACGCCCTGCACTGATGGTTGAGCTGGTGTTGACGAAGCCTTGGGGTATGCCTGAGGGCGTACGGGCGCGGATGTGCCGCCGTATGATCCTCCCGGGGCCTGGGGTGGAAGCTGGACGCAAAAAGGAGGCGCTCCTAAAGCCGCGGCATCCAGGAGCTCGGCGACGCGCTCCAGCAACACGTCACGGCCACTCTCCTGCAGCCTGCACCTTAGCGATTCTCGAGCTACCGTGAGCGCGGCCTTCATGTTCACTTGTTCCCACCGGGTGTGCGGCATTGTGGTTGTAGTGTGGTTTGAGGCCCTTGCTGCTGATCGCACCTGCCGTGGAGTGAGGGCAGGCGGCGCTTGACTGCGTTGCCCGTTGTCGGTGTCAAAACCGGCGGATCTCGGGTAGGGGGTCCCGAACTGTGCGTCTAGGCGGATGGTAACAGGAGACAAGGGACACGATGTTTTTACCCAGGTTCGGGCCCTCTCAATGGAGGTAAAACCCCACTCCTTCTTGATTAATATTGATGATATGGGTAGTACAAGAGTAGATCTACCATGAGATCGGAGTGGCTAAACCCTAGAAGCTAGCCTATGGTATGATTGTTGTTCGTCCTACGGACTAAAACTCTCCGGTTTCTATTGACACCAGAGAGGGCTAGGGTTACACAGAGTCGGTTACAATGGGAGGAGATCTTCATATCGTATCTCCAATCTTGCCTTCCACGCCAAGGAAAGTCCCATCCGGACACGGGACGGAGTCTTCAATCTTGTATCTTCATAGTCCGGGGGTCCGGCCAAAGGTCTTAGTTCGGCCATCCGGACACCCCCTAATCCAGGACTCCTTCACCTGTGCCCCGCAGCGTTCTGCGGAGCGCGGGCTGCCTGAGGCGAGGGGTTGAGGTCACCTTGGGCAGGTGGCATGGCATGGGCGGGCCATGCCGCCCAGCGGTCGGCGTTGGCCGTCGGGTCACTGGACATGGATGCAACGAAGTGGTGGAACGCAGATCGGCGGAAAGAGGATTTCGGCGCACCCCTACCTGGCGCACCAAATGTCAGATATCGAGTTCCGTCAAAACCCTTAAGGTTCGAACTCTGGGGTGCGCACGAAGATCTTCTTCCTACCGATCTATGCCCCAAAACCTTGCCGCGGATCTATGCTAGCACAATGAACAACACAAGGGACATGAGGTTTTATACTGGTTCGGGCCACCGTTGTGGTGTAATACCCTACTCCAGTGTGGTGTGGTGGATTGCCTCTGGGGCTAAGGATGAACAGTACAGAGGAAGAACAGCCTCGCGAGGGGTGTTCTTGAGCTTGTGCAGTGTTCTACTTGGGAAAGGTTCTCTCCGTCTCTGGATCAGATGCCATTCTACTGCGGTGGCTAGCTCTATTTATAGAGGCCCTGGTGCTCATCCCAAATATTGAGCGGGAAGGGAGCCAACAACAACCATTTTGAAGGGGGACAACTAGTACAAGCTATCCTGACTAAAGTTTGTCTTCGTCTGCCAAAGGCACTGGTGATGATGCCGTCTTGGGATCCACGATGATCTTCGTCCGACTGTTCTGCTAGTCTTGGTCTCGTTGCACCGATATGGAAACCTTTGCCTAATGCCTCAGTACTCCGCGCCTGCGCTTGCCCCCTTTGCACCAAAGAGGAAACGAGGACACTTCACTGGTTGGCGCCCGCTTGGCGCCCGCCTGGTCTCGATCGTCATGGCTTGCGTCATGAGCACCTCGCGAGGTACTCCTTGCCTTGATCTCTCCGCCTCCTCGCGAGCCTGTCTGGTGAGGCCGCCCCTGAGGAAGCCTTGTGTCGTCCGCCCCGCAAGGCTTGGCCCCTCGCGAGGGTCTTGAACTTGGGTTGATGAAGACAGGCCGTACTGGGCCACTGCTTGAGCCACGCTGCAGGCCGCACGCAGGCAAGTCTTGGGGACCCCCGTTCCCAGAACACCGACACTTTAAGAATTGAGCCAAAGCAACTCTAATGGTGTGAACACAACAATGCTTTATGTAAAAGTGGTAACCCCACTTGTGCTTAAACGATGAGTATGACCTATGATCAAATGTTCTCATTTGACTCCTAAGTCAATATAGTCATATATAGATGACCTAGTCATCGTCAATTGCTTGATAGATGCTAGAGTGATTGTGCATGCTTTGCCACATATTTCATTTGCCATTTTATTGTGAGAGCATGTTGAATGCATACTTTTCTCATTCGAGGACATTCATTTGTTGCTTTTACTGTTTGGCTCTTCTTCTTTTGCCAAATGGATGGACAAGAATGCCTAAGAACTTCCTCTAGCTATCTATGCTTTTGTTGTCTCAAACTCTATTCATGCTACATCACAAAGTTTGAACAAGTAAGATTCGAACCCTCTGGGTGAGGAGCACTCGGAGTCACCGATTCGTCATAGACTTAAACTTCCAAAACCTCTTTGTGCATTTCGGTCTGACCGATTCATCCTTTTCGGTCATATCGAGTTCACTGAGTTGATCTACGTTTTCAATCTCGGTGCAACCGATTAGAACCTTTCGGTCACACCAAGTTGCAGTAACCGCTTGCGATTCTGCATCTCGGTGCCACCGAGTTATTCCACTCGGTCACGCCGACAGGGTCAGGATATATATCGACGGGTCAAATTTTGGAAATTTCTTTGAAACCTATTCGCCCGCGCCTATCCTGCTCTCCCGACTCGGGTCTCCGGATCGTCCTCTCGTTGCCAGTGACCTCCTGCCTCTGGTCTCCGCCACCGTCAACAGAAATCTTCACCTCTGTTGCCGCCGTAGCGAGCTCATCGCCAAGTTAGGTTATGAGTTCCACTCTTTGTGCAATCTTTTACCTCTGACTCTTAGCACAAAAGCAATGCCATGTTTCTTACCAAGTATGAGATTGATCTACCTAGAGAAAACTTCTTTTAGATTAGGTATGATTCAAAAATTTAGGGTTATGTTTCCACCGAACTCATCTCGGATCGACCGAATTGTAGAAATTGGTCTCACCGATTTGGCTTAGGCCATTGCACTTGTAATTTTTGGTCTGACCGAGACTTGCAAATCAGTGTGACTGAGTTCCGAACTTTGTGAAACCCTAACAATCTCAGAGTCACTGAACTATGTCTCGGTCTGACTGATTCCACTATTTTAGACTCCAAAGTTGCTTCGGTGTCACCGAGTTTAACAAATCGGTAGCTCCAAAATGCTTTCTGTGGAAAACTAAACTAAGTTTTTGATTCCTTTGTTTTGCAAAAACTCTGCACTTTGTGATGCTCATCCATTCTATCTCATCTATAAATATTCACAGGGTCAGCTCTCAGTTTGCAGTGTAAGTATGTCTGATTAGAGTGACAGTCAGAATAAGTCTGAGGAGCAAATGGATCTGAGTGAGGGCACTAGTCCCTCTGGCAGCTATGATGAAGGGAGCAGGAGCACTCCCAGCAACCCGCATAAGGCAACAACAAGGCAGAGGAAGAAGAAAACTTCAGACTCAGAGGATGAGGACTTTGAAGTTGAGGAAGTGACCTCAAAGAAGAAAGTGCTCAAGAAAGAATATGGAGCTGCTACTAACACCAAGCCAGGTCAGAACAAGAAAGCTCCTGCAAAGAGAGTGCCAATGTCAAATGCTAGAGCATCAACACAAGAGATAATGGAATTTACTCTTGAGCCCAGAGAAGATGGTAATGGAAGGAAAAGAAAGGAAAGGGTCAGGAAAACAATTGCAAGAGTGATTGGAAATCCATGAATGGTGAGAGATTCTACAGGAGAGGAGGAGGAAGAGCAAGATGCACCTCCTGCCAAGACTCAAAAGCTGATGGGGAATGCCATCAAGTTTGGGGCTGCTCCTTCAAAGCCCAAGACTTCCCCCAAAGCTCCAGCTCAAGCATCTAAGTCTACACCAAAGAGAAGCACTAGGAACATTCTTGCTACAGAGAAGAACAAGGCCCCAGTACCTGAGATTGAAGAAGAAGATGATGAAGCCCAAGTGCTCAGAAAATTAAAGCCAAAGATACCAAATCATGATGACAATCATCCAATGGCCAAGAACATGAGGGAGAGAAAGGATGCATGTCTCAGACTATGGAGACAAGCATATCCCTATGCTGTGAGGAGAAGAACTGCTGTGGACTACATGTTTCACACCAAGGAACAACAGGACTTCTATGAGACTGTGCTCCTTGATAAGAAGCCCATTGTGTGTGACATGAAGAGGGACTGGAAATACATTGATTCTAATGAAGATCATTTTCCAAGAGTGCATGAAAGCTTCAGACTCAATGGACTTGACAAGTTTGTGGGTTAGAAGTTGACCAAGTGGAATGATGAGCTCATTATGCAGTTCTATTAAACAACTCATTTCTATCCCGATGGCAAGATTGTCTGGATGTCTGAAGGTACTAGGTACCAATCTTCTGTTGCTGAGTGGGACAAGCTCATTAATGCCCCCCGAAGAAGCTGAAAAAGACATTGATGTCGATGCTGAGAAGAAGAAGGATCACAACTCCATGGCCAACATGTACAAGGAGATACCTGACAAGCCTTGGAGACACATAAGCTAGGCTCGGTGTACTATTTGATGTCAGGATTGGTCACCATGAACACCATTCTGAGGTACACCTTGCTGCCCAAATCAGGAGATAATAGGATGATCAGAGGCCATTCCATCAACTTGCTTCAACTCTTTGATTTGCCCCAGAAGTTCAGAGTAATAAGTTTGATTGTTGAGACCATCAAGAGAACAGCTGCTGACTAGAAGAGGTCATGTGGGATGCTCCACACATCCAGATGTTGACTAACTCCAAGATGAACAAAGGTGTATATTTGTTGGACAAAGAGCACCTTACCTTGAGGCCTAATTTTGAGGACAACACTGTTGTCATGAATGTTGAAGATCCCACATCAGTGGAGGCTCAAGAGAAGAGGCAGAAAGCAAAAGCTGAGAAGGCAGCAAAGATGCCAAGTGCTGAAGAGGTTTCATAGGCTTTCCTCAAGTCAAAGCAAGACCAACTTGGATATCTTATTCAAGCTACTTTGAGGATTGAGAAAGCATTGTCCACCCTGACTCAGAACCGAGAGAGCCTTGAGAGGATCATTGAAACAAAGTTCTATGATCTTGACTTGAAGGTGATAGAAATACAAATAGCTGTTGAGCAACTCCAAGAAGAAGCTGAAGAGAGGAAAGGGAAAGCAACCACTGAGGTGTTTCCGAGAGTGCCTAGGGCATAGAGATCTGCAGTAGTGCCAGTGATAGACACTAGAGCTACTGCATCAGCACCTGCAGCCACAACTTCAGTTGCCCCTCCAGTGGCAACTCCACCAGCTCCATCAACTTCAACAAATGCATTCATCCTTGGAGTCCTCTCAACGCCACCTCCTGAACATCAAGCTTAGATAGCCGCATAGCACTATGCATTTTCAAGATTTTTGGTAACTTGTTGCCAAAGGGGGAGAAAGTGTATAGATCATAGGCTTCGAGAGAGAGAGAGAGAGACCTTTGCTTATTTTGCTACTTATTTGCTTGTTTGCTTGGTTGATAGTTCTTGATTACGTGTGTGAGACACTTTGTATGGTTGTGTGTTTGATCATATCATACTTAATGCTTGTGCTTGGATGATGATATTCTCTATCTTTTATGTATGATCATTCACTTTGCCTTGGTGATGAGTGCTTCTTCTTATTTCTATCATTTTGAGCGCTCCACCAAGATGTATGTGACATGGAAGAGTAACCCATGATCCTAATTGGTTGTGCATTTGCATTCAAAAGCAAATCTTAAATAATGCACAAATTTAGGGGGAGCTCTTGCTTATCACATTGTAAGTGCATCTAGTGCCCCTTAGTGATTTTGGTGTATTGAAGACTTATAGGTTAAGGGACTAATGCGTTTGTGAGTGTACACAGGTCTATAAGTCTATGAGGAGTTTGATATTTACAGGGAAAGTCGACCCCTAAAAATGAATATCTTCGACTGAAGATTTTGGTATTTTTGAAGACTTTCATGAAGACTTTGAAAGTGAAGAAATTGGTCTTACCGTGAAGACTTGATATTCATGCGAGGAATATGAAGCTTGAAGACTTCATTTTCATAGTTTTGTTTTTCTCTTTCTTGAGTCATAGGAAACACCGTACTGTTAAAGGGGGTCGAGGAAATACTAAGGAAAAATTTCCAAGTGATGCTCAACTCAAAATCCTACACCTACCAAACCCTTCGAGTGAAGCCTTTGGAAATCTCATATAGTTCAGTCAATTTCTTCAGTGATAGAGACGAAGTTCTTCTAGTCGCTGAGGAATTTGTTCTGACTGAGGAGTTAGGAATTCATCAGTGCGGATTGCCTACACAGTGAGGAACATGATAGCCCTGAGGAATTTGATAGTCAAATTTCAGACCGTTGCTGTGCTACGCGCCAGCTGTCCCAAAATATCTTATCCACCTAACGGTCATATCAGACAAGGGCATTTATGTCTTATCATGTCGGGCTGCTCCCTAGGCTATAAATAGCTGCCCCCTACAACCACTAGTTGGTTGGCTGCTCTGAGAGAAACTGACACTTGCCATTTGAGAGCAACCCATCCTCCGAGGACTTTGAGCGAAAATCATCGAGTGAGGAAAACCCCCAAATCGAAACACCTACAAACCCAAAGTGATTGAGCATCACTGAAGAGATTGATCCTGCGTGGATCTGACGCTTGTTACCTTTGAAGACTGTGCTTCTTCCAGACGGTTAGGCATCATGGTCTAGGGCATCCAAGAGGAATTGTGGATCGCCGAGTGACCGAGTCTGTGAAGGTTTGGAAGTTGCCTGAAGTCTTACCACGAGTGATTGGACGAGGTCTGTGTGACCTTGGTTCAAGGAGAATACAATGAGGACTTGGTGTCCTGAGCTGCGTGCTCAGCGACTGGGTGTCCGAGACTGTGTGTCCTCGAGTTTAAATACTCAGCCGCTCCAACCAGACGTACAACTGAGACAACAGTTGGAACTGGTCTAACAAATCATTGTCTTCACCAACCTTACTGGTTCTATTTCCTCAACTCTTTCATTTCCTCATTACTGTATTGAGTGATTGTTCATATCTGTGTTTGAAGACTTTGACTGAAGACTTTCTCAATTTCCTCAGTTCAATTTCTTCAGTCTCTTTGTCTTCATCTTGTGTTATCCCGTGTTTACGCTTTCTGTACTCTGTGCTTGTCTTCATTTCATCATGATGACTATGTCTGTATCCTGTTATGCTTACTTCTGAGTACTTATTCCGCTGCTAGTAGTTCTTCGCTAAGGAATTTCCTCACCGGCAAATTCCTCAGTGAAGAATTCATAAAAATCGCCTATTCACCCCCTAGTCGATATAACGCACTTTCAATTGGTATCAGAGCAAGGTACTCCCTTGTTCTATGTGATTTTGGTTTAACCACCTGGAGTTCTAGTTATGTCGACCGCAGTTATGATCAAGGTCTCCGCTGGGTGTCCTACCTTTGATGGCACGGACTACCCCTACTAGAAGAATAAGATGCGAATGCATCTTGAAGCAATAGACAACAATCTCTGGTACGTTGTGGAGAATGGTGTTCCCTCAGTCACACCTTCTCTGAATGCTGCTGATGTGAAGAGATTCAAGCAACTCCATTCTCAAGCAAAGAATATCATATGTGGCCATCTGAGCAAAGGACAGTATGGAAGAGTGAGTGCTTTGGAAACTGCTAAACTTATCTGGGATAGGCTCTCCAAAGTAAACGAAGGGGTCTCAACTCAACATGACTCTCGTGTTGACGTTCTTCGCAATCTCTTCAATCTCTTCAAAAGACTCGACAACGAAAATGTTCAGCAAACCTTCGATCGCCTCACTGACATCTCAAATGAGCTTCAAGCACTTGGCGCCACTGACATCACCGACCATGAGGTGGTGAAGAAATTGCTGAGATCGCTAGATTGCTCATTTGATACTCTGGCACTGATGATTCAAGAGCGAGCTGATTACAAGTCACTAGATCCAGCTGATATCCTCGAGAGGCTAAATACTCATGAGTTCCAGCTTGCTGAAAAGAGAGATCTCTATGGTTCAAGCTATGGCAAAACACGTGCCCTGAAGGCCAAGGCTGTGTCTGAATCTGAATGTGAAGACTCTGGTAGTAGCCTCGGTGATCCTGAAGAATTGAGCCAGGAGCTAGCACTGCTCGTGAAGAAATTCCAGAAGTTCTCAAGATGTGGTCGCTTTGGAAAATCCTCAAGAAGCAGTGATTCCTCATCAAGTGACTATAAGAGAAGACTTTGCCACAAATGCAAGAAACCTGGTCACTATATTCAGGATTGTCCTCAATGGGAAAAGGAATTAAAGAAGAAGAAATACAAGGATTACAGTTCTGATGACGCTAAGAAGAAGAAGAAGAAATCTTCAAAATCTTCATCATCAAAATCCTCGAAGTTTTCATCTCACAAGAAGAGAAGCTCCAAGAAGGCTCAGGCATTCATTGGCAAGGAAATGGACTCTGAAGCTGAATCTGAGGAACATGAGGAAGAGGAGGCTTCTGAGGAGTCCGAGTCCGGTGTGGCGAGTCTGGCTCTCAGTACTGCTTTCGTCAGCAAGTCTATCTTCAACTCTGAAGAAATTGACTGCACCAACAAGGTTGACGAAGACAATGATGACTACACTCCCACCTATTGCTTCATGGCAAAAGGTGCCAAGGTAACAAAATACCCCTCCTCTGAATCTAGTGAGGATGAATCTGATGAAAATCTTGAGCCCAGTTACTCTAAACTTGCTAAGATTGCTGTGAAACAACAAAAGGCTATTGAAAAACTTCAAAACATGCTAGACAAAAGTGATGATATGTTGGGTGATGAAATGGACCGCACTAAAGACTTAACTGAAAATCTTCAGAGACTTCAGTCTAAGTTTGACAACCTTCAAAGTCATCATAACACTCTCTTATCTGATCACGAGAAGCTTTCTTATGAATTTCTTCAAAGAAAGCAAGATCTTGAGAAGCTAAGAGTGAGTTATGAAGATCTTCAAAAGGATCACGATTCATTACTTGCTCAACAAATCAGCACTACTCAAGAAGAATTTCTTCCTCCATGCTTAAAGTGCATTGAACATGAATCTGCTAATTCTTCACTTGAATGTTCAAATGCTTCAACTGTTACAAATTCTTCACCTGCCTCTGCTATCACTAATTCCTCATCTGAGGACATTGCTAGTATCACTAACGATGTAGGGCTGAAGGAATTGTACATGACAGACATGTACAAAAGCCTCAAAGGGCATCAGATTCTTTGTGATGTGCTCAAAAAGCAGATACTCCACAGAAACCCTAGGAAAGAGGGTATTGCCTTTGAGAGGAAACTCAATGCTGATGGAACATATTGGAAGCCTGAGCAGTACCCAAAAACCTCATGGGTTGCTGCAAAGGGACCTCCAGTTGATCCATCTAACTTATCTGGCTTTACATATGAATCTTCTCATTCTTCTGATGAGTCATTTGACTCCAACTATAAATTGTTCAAAAATCAGAATGGTGAAGTATTTGCTAGATATGTTGGCACTAACTGCAGGAACGGTTCCCCTATGAAGAAAATCTGGGTTCCCAAAAGTTATGTTGAAAGTCTTCAGGTGAATGTTCTCATGACACCACCTGTGAAGAACAGGAACCCCAGATCCAATTCTTCATATGGACCTAATTCTTCACATGGATCAAATTCCTCAAATGGGTCAAAGTCCTCATATGATCATCATCGTGCTAACCCCTCCATTTCACAGGGTAGAGCTAAGGGCTATGAATATGCACATTATTCTTCAAATCATTATGTTCATAAGTCCTTGAAGAATTTCTCTGCTTATTCATATGCTTACCCTAACCCCTCTTATTTTAAACAAAATGGATTGGCCTCTATGCCACCTTTCTCATATGGTGCTCATAGAGTGATGAACTCTTTTCCACCCCTCCAGATGTGGGTGGTGAAGAAAAAGAACTAATCCCTTATGCAGGGTCAGGTCTCCAGACGTGCTTTAAACGTCCAGATCCTCGCAAGCATAATATCATCGGCACAAAGTGGATCTACCGCAACAAGCAAGATAAAAATGGCCTTGTGGTGAGGAATAAGGCACGACTTGTAGCTCAAGGCTACACACAGGTTGAAGGAATTGATTTCAATGAAACTTTTGCACCTGTTGCTAGACTTGAGGCTATTCGCATATTACTTGCTTATGCTAACCATCATAATATTATCTTACAACAAATGGATGTGAAAGGTGCATTCCTCAATGGTAAGCTTGAGGAAGAAGTATATGTTGCTCAACCCCCAGGTTTTGAAGATCCAAAGAATCCTGACAAAGTCTTCAGACTTAACAAGGCCCTGTATGGCCACAAGCAGGCCCCTCGGGCGTGGTATGACACTTTGAAGGAATTCTTCATGAAGAATGGCTTCACACCCGGTTCACTCGACCCTACTCTCTTTACTAAATCTTATGATGGTGAACTGTTTGTGTGCGAAATATACGTTGATGATATTATGTTTGGCTGTACTGACCAACGTTATAGTGATGAATTTGCCTATATGATGAGTGAAGAATATCAAATGTCTATGATGGGAGAGTTGAAATTCTTTTTAGGTCTTCAAATTCGTCAACAGCACAATGGCATATTCATATCTCAAGAGAAATACCTCAAGGAAGTTCTGAGGAAATTCGGCATGCAAGACTGCAAAGGCGTCAAAATTCCTATGCCCACAAATGGCCATCTATGCACTAATGAAAATGGTATTGACTTCAATCACAAGGTATACCGCTCCATGATTGGTTCGTTATTGTACTTATGTGCATCTAGGCTAGATATAATGCTTAGTGTTTGCATGTGTGCCCGATTTCAAGCTTCACCGAAGGAATCACACCATAAGGCTGTGAAGCATATTCTTCGATATCTAGCTCACACACCAACACTAGGATTATGGTACCCCAAGGGCTCTACTTTTGATCTCATTGGATATTTTGACTCTGACTATGCTGGTGATCGTGTGGACCGCAAGTCAACATCTGGTACTTGTCATTTCCTCGGACGATCTTTGGTCTGTTGGTCCTCGAAGAAACAGAATTGCGTATCACTGTCTACTGCTGAAGCTGAATACATTGCTGCTCGTTCTTGTTGTGCTCAATTGCTATGGATGAAGCAAACCCTCAAGGACTATGGCGTCAACGTGAAGAATGTGCCTCTCCTCTGTGATAATGAGAGCGCCATCAAGATTGCTCACAACCCAGTTCAGCACTCGAAGACAAAGCACATTCAGATTCGTCATCATTTTCTTCATGATCATGTGTTGAAGGGCGACATCTCCATCGAGCACGTGAAGACTGAAGAACAGCTAGCCGATATCTTCACAAAGCCCTTGGATGAGAAGAGATTTAGCAAGTTGCGGTGTGAGCTAAATATCTTAGAATCTTTGAATGTTCTCTGAAAAGGACACACATCCTGACACTTATGCAAAATTGATGACTTAGATGTGCAACACATGAAGAAACGTTTTTCTTCAATCAATGAAGAATAACACTCTAAGTGTGAAGAAATTAATGAAGAATTTGATTCTCAGAATCCTACAACAATTGTACGCGGTTTCGGAAATCATCATTCTTATACGGTGGGTCACGCCACCACCAAAGTTGAAAATCTTCATTTTTGAAATTCCTCTGTTTTTTTAAAATTCTTGAGTTTTTAAAATTATTCAACTTTGCAAAATCTTCAATGTTTCCATCGTTTTTCTTCATTGGCGATATATAAATATATGAGTGTAAGTCCTATACAGCATTCACTTATGACTAGTTCTTCAAGTTGCATTTTCTGCTAAGTGAATGTGATTGGACCCTTCCCCCTCTATGCTATACTCAACCCAATCTATTCACAAATTCTTCATGTGCGTTCTATTTGAAACTCGTTCAAAATCTTCACTGTGTCCTTGATAGCTGAAGAATTTGCGAACGAACTTTAAAATTAATCTTATCCAAATTTTTCGGTTTTACCACTCAATCCGTTCCGGATCCCATGATAGACTTATCTATTCACCCACGATCTAACACGATCTCCACTTCTCAGTACGTGGGTGACACATGTCAAGCGAAGGAGAAGGGTCAGGGGCAGGTTCGTCCTAAATCTTCGGGCGAACAGTTTTTTCACTGCGCCTATAAATACCCCCTCATCCCTTCCTCACTTCCTTTACTCCACTCGACCGCTCTCTCTCTCGCTCGAGCTCCTCAAACCCTAGCGCCGCCGCTACTCCATCATCGCCAGTGAGGAAGAGCTTCACTGCCTCGACCTCGTCGCCGTCGTACTCGCGCCGACCGCGGAAATCTTCACTCCGCCGCCGCCGTAGCTGTCTTCCTCCGCCAGGTTAGGGCGTGGAAGATCTACACTGATGAACTTCACTGTTCTGCTTCTCAGTTCATCGTGTTCTTCATCCAGGGTAATTAAAAGTTACTTTTACTACCCCTTTTGATTCGAAATTTCACAACAAAATCTTCAAAGGTGTTTTATTCTTCAAATCCTCACACACAAAACACCTCACTAGTCATCTGTTTTTGATTCGTTTCTCTAAGCATCGTTTCTTCAAGATTCCTCAATTGTGTGGATCCTTGATCTATACAATTCTAGAACCTAAGACAAAGAACGCTTAGTGAAATTCTTCAAGGCTCATCTGGTCAAATTCCTCAAACTTGTTCTTTTTGAAAAACCTTCTGAGAACGCACATGACCTCTCCAAATTCCTCGCAACTATACTCTGTTCACAGGTACTCATGTCCGCTGCTGAATCACTAGGTTCTCATCAACTTAACTCATTTGTAGCGTTCCTCGAAGAAAAGTTGCATACTTCTTCAGAAAATTCGATTGTTCAAATTCCTCATCTGAAGAATATGGCTGATGGTAAGAGGCCGTAGAAAGGAGGAAAGAAGCCTGAGGTCATGACTGCTTTTGAAATACCTGAGGCCATCTATGCTGATTATTGCACGCCTGATGAGGCTAAGTACGGAAAAGAAAATAAAAATCAGCGCAAGGTGCGCATACAGAAAATTGAACGGAGATGGGCAAGAGAATGGAGGAAGTACAGATATGTGACTCCAAAATATATGAAGAAATTTGCACTTAATCCTCCATGCCCAAGAGCTCCATTGGCACCTGGCCAAGAAGCTGACCCCACCAGCATCAAGCGTGGTGAGGATTTTCCTAAAGAATGGGCCAAACGCCAAGCTAAGTTGGCAAGACAAGCCAAAGAAGCAGTCAGGAAATTCAATTAAGACTCTGCTGCTGCTACTGCCACTGAGGCCTCTATCAAGCCAAGAAAATCAATGGCAAAGAAGCCTGCTCACAAGCCAAGTGCTTCACCAACTATGCCCTCACGGCCAAGTTCCTCAGCAATGCCCTCACGGCCAGAATCTTCAAAGCCCTCACGGCCAGATTCTTCAAAGCCCTCACGGCCAGTTCCAACTACTGCTCCTCCTCCAAAGTCCTCAGCTACTCCGGCAAAGTCCTCAACACATGTACATCTGGCCACATGCCAAAGGACAACAGGCATCTCTATTGCCTTTGGTGCCTCAGCAAGTTCCTCAACTGCACCAAAATCTTCATCAGGCCCCACTCTGTTGAAGACTAAGGCAACGGCTTGTCGAGGTCCTCGGCCAAGTCCGAAGAAGAAATAGGTTGCCTTCCACGTGTCATCTGACGATGAAGCTGATGATGATGAACTTGCAGAAATCATCAGAGACCGACAAGAAAGGGCCGCTAGAGCCAAAGGCACAAATGTGCCACTACTTTTGGATCCAAGGGCGATCCTTGATTACATTGATCTCTGGAACAAGGATCCAAATACTCCTATGCCTGATTTCAAGTTGACTCCTGGTCAAAGTCACATGCTGACTCATTTCATCACTGAAGAGAAATGGAAACTTGAGAAGGCCAGGAAGATCAAGAAGACTCAGTTCAGAAAAGAGAAGTTCCTGAAGAATAACATTGTCAATATGACACCTGATGAACTCCTCAAGATCCAAGCTAAAATCAAAACCCTCGGCGATGACTTCAATGCTTACTATGCTGATTGGCAAGGAGCCAAAGTCAGGTTTGTGAAACTGACTAAGAAATTCACAAATGTTGCAGCCCCATCGCAACAAGAAATTCCTCATGCTAAAGCGTCTGCTCAGCCAACTGAAGAACATGCCAGCACCGCTGATGACATTCGGGCTGCTGAAGAAAATGCTAGTTCCAGGGCTGATGACTGCATTCCAGCTGCTGAAGAAATTGTCAGGGCATCCACTAGTGGTGCGCCTGAAGAAACTGAAGAAGTCAGGGCAACTGCATCAGTTGCGCCTGAGGAAATTCAACCAGAAACCTCAGTTCCATCTGCGCCTACCCGAACTCCAATTCTTCCATGTGCATTCGATGTGAAGAAGACCAAGGCTGCAGAGCGAGCAGCAGTGAAGAAAAAGAAAGCATCCAGTGCTTCATAATCTTCAGCTCCAAAGAAGATGAAGCCTCTGACAAGCTCTATTGAAAATCCAATTGATGTTGTTCCAATTTCCACCATATCATCAAAGGACCTTGCTCCTTTTGGTGAGGAATATGTGATCCCAAGAGGATCTAATGAAGAACCTCAATCTGCTACTTCATCAGAGCAGGTTGATGAAGAAATTGAAGTAGATGCGATCCCTTCAATGCCTGTTGCTTCCTCGCCAATGCCTCAGTTCACAGCTGAAGAGGCTGGCGTTGAAGAAATTGAAGATGAAGACGTGGACATTGGCTGCACAACGCCCGTGATGAATGATGACTTTTGGGAAAGTCAGCACCCCAATACTCCACTCTTCACCCCACTTCAACAAATACCTCAGTCCCCTGCACCAACTGTTCAAATGGGCTCTGAAGAAACTCATCCCACCTCGTCTATGCAAGAAGACATTCCAGCCGCTAGTGCTGAAGAAGCTGCTGTTGTTGAAACCTTGAACATGCAGACTGCTACTGAAGAGGAACCAGAAATTCCTCAGCCTGAAGAACCTGAGATTGCGATTCCTAAGGTTGTGAGGCAACTCACTGACACTCCAGTGCCCAAGCCAACGGATCCATTCTCAAAGAAGCAAAAGTTCAAGGCTGAAGATTTCTTCAGCGAGCATGTGTTCTTCACTGATTATAACCCCTATGACTTTGCTCGCATAAGGAAGAGGCGTTTCTGGATTGTTAGTCAAGCAAATTTCTATTCCTCAGTACTGTTCAACAAAGACAAAGTCTTCGATCATGAACACATTACTCATGTAGACATGGAGTCTCTACCGTGCTTCGAGCCAGACCTCAGTGTTCTTCACGATGCTGGATTGCTAATTTCTACACTGGCATCTGTGACTGGAATGAAGAACTCATTCTTCAATTCTATGCAACGCTGCACATTACAGGAAACTCTGAAGATGTGAATTCATGGGTGTTGGACTGGATGTCTGAAAATACTCACTACATCCTCCCCTTGACGGTGCTCGTTGTGTCTAAAGTGAACCTGAACTTTGAAATCATTTCATGCAAGTGCTGATGAAGCCTTTGAAGCCAGGGCAGGCTCCTCGAACCAAATTCCTCGTAAAGGAATTACTATATGTGCCCCGGACTGTCTATCGCATTCTGACGAAGACAATGAGTCCTATCAAAGGCCACGACTCAAATGATGAAGTGGTCGTTGGCATCATGAAGACCATGCTTTTCAATATCATTCATGGCGTTCCCGTCAACTTCCATGATTTCTTCATGAGGACTCTGGCGAATATTGCTATGTCACCATTTGAGCTGAAGCCTTATGCACCATGGATTATGAGATTCATCAGGACAAGGGCTTCACTAAATTACAAAGCTGACACTTTGAACCATGGCAGCTACTTGCCCCCGATTGAAGTCCTCAAACGGACATATTCCTCAGCTGATGACAAAGGCAAGGCAACTACTGTGATAGATGAAGGCATTCGTCCATTGGATGGTCAATTTCGCAAGGCTGCATCCTACTCCACCAATGATGACTCTGCCACACATGACTCTGCCGCCAAGCAAAATCCTCAAGCCACAGCTCCCAGGGTGATGACTGATCGTGAGTTACTCCCCAGTCTTCATCAGAAGGTTGATCACAATCATAAATGGGTCAAGCGTCAGTTTGGTTCAATTCTTCACAACATGACCTCAACACACAATGCAGTGAAGAAAAACCAATACTACCTCCATGAAACCTTCAATCGTACCTGGGCTGTTCTATCTCATGTCTACAACGCTGCAGATCTGAAGAATATGGGTCTCAAGGAAGAATTTGACTGGTCTGCACCTCCACCGAAGAAATTCAAGAAGGTCAAAGTTCCTTCCTTGATGGCCAGCTCCTATTCTTCATCACGCAACACTGATGAAAATGAAGATTTCGACGACACAGCGGCAGGCCCTACTACGACTACTGACCCCAACAACGCTGGCGCTCCTCCATCAACTTGATATTCTTCAGGGGCGTTAGTCCTCAGTTTCGATCCTTTTGGTCATTCGATGACAAAGGGGAAGAAATTTGAGTTAATCTTCAAGCGGGTCTATTATATGGGCGTTTTTTTGCTAAGTTAAAACTCTCGTTCTTCTGAAACTTTATTGGATTGAGTTGTAATCTTAAACCCGATGGTTCCCTGATACTTTTGATGCACTGTGCTTTGATACTCTCGATATGTTATTCTGCATGCTTGTTCCTCATTAATATTATTGCACGCATGCTGAATTTCATCAGGCACCATATTTCAAATTCCTCAATATCAGTACTTACACTTCACATGCATTTCAAATTCTTCATATCATATGTCAAATGCGTGTATGAATTACAAGATATAGGGGGAGATCTCCATGATTCAACTCTTCAAGTGTGCATTTCTTCAAAAGCAAATTCCTCACTATGCACATCTTCAGGGGGGGTTCTTCTATATCTTGCAATCAAATTCCTCAATATCAGTACTTACACTTCACATGTTTATCCCCGTTGAAAACTTAACCTATATTGTCATCAATCACCAAAAAGGGGGAGATTGTAAGTGCATCTAGTGCCCCTTAGTGATTTTGGTGTATTGAAGACTTATAGGTTAAGGGACTAATGCATTTGTGAGTGTACACAGGTCTATAAGTCTATGAGGAGTTTGATATTTACAGGGAAAGTCGACCCCTAAAAATGAATATCTTCGACTGAAGATTTTGGTATTTCTGAAGACTTTCATGAAGACTTTGAAAGTGAAGAAATTGGTGTTACCATGAAGACTTGATATTCATGCGAGGAATATGAAGCTTGAAGACTTCGCTTTCATAGTTTTGTTTTTCTCTTTCTTAAGTCATAGGAAACACCATACTGTTAAAGGGGGTCGAGGAAATACTAAGGAAAAATTTCCAAGTGATGCTCAACTCAAAATCCTACACCTACCAAACCCTTCGAGTGAAGCCTTTGGAAATCTCATGCAGTTCAGTCAATTTCTTCAGTGATAGAGACGAAGTTCTTCTGGTCGCTGAGGAATTTGTTCTGACTGAGGAGTTAGGAATTCGCCAGTGCGGATTGCCTACACAGTGAGGAACATGATAGCCCTAAGGAATTTGATAGTCAAATTTCCGACCGTTGCTGTGCTACGCGCCAGCTGTCCCAAAATATCTTATCCACCTAACGGTCATATCAGACAAGGGCATTTATGTCTTATCATGTCGGGCTACTCCCTAGGTTATAAATAGCCGCCCCCTACAACCACTAGTTGGTTGGCTGCTCCGAGAGAAACTGACACTTGTCATTTGAGAGCAACCCATCCTTTGAGGATTTTGAGCGAAAATCATCGAGTGAGGAAAACCCCCAAACCCAAACACCTACAAATCCAAAGTGATTGAGCATCACTGAAGAGATTGATCCTACGTGGATCTGACGCTTGTTACCTTTGAAGTCTGTGCTTCTTCCAGACGGTTAGGCATCATGGTCTAGAGCATTCAAGAGGAATTGTGGATCGCCAAGTGACCGATCTGTGAAGGTTTGGAAGTCGCATGAAGACTTACCACGAGTGATTGGACAAGGTCTGTGTGACCTTAGTTCAAGGAGAATACGGTGAGGACTTGGTGTCCTGAGCTGCATGCTCAGCGACTGGGTGTCCGGGACTGTGTGTCCTCGAGTTTAAATACTCAGCCGCTCCAACCAGACGTACAACTGAGACAGCAGTTGGAACTGGTCTAACAAATCATTGTCTACACCAACCTTACTGATTCTATTTCCTCAACTCTTTCATTTCCTCATTACTGTGTTGAGTGATTGCTCATATTTGTGTTTGAAGACTTTGACTGAAGACTTTCTCAATTTCCTCAGTTCAATTTCTTCAGTCTGTTTGTCTTCATCTTGTGTTATCCTGTGTTTACGCTTTCTATACTCTGTGCTTGTCTTCATTTCATCATGATGACTATGTCTGTATCCTGTTATGCTTACTTCTGAGTACTTATTCCGCTGCTAGTAGTTCTTCGCTAAGGAATTTCCTCACCGGCAAATTCCTCAGTGAAGAATTCATAAAAATCACCTATTCACCCCCCCTCTAGTCGATATAACACACTTTCAATACTTCTCAAAGCGACGATGTTTTTTCACTCTTATTATCATTTATCAAAGCTTTGATCTATATGTTGTCATCAATTACCAAAAAGGGGGAGATTAAAAGTGCAACTAATCCCTGGGTGGTTCTGGTAATTCTTAACAACATATAGCTCATTGAACTAATGCTCTTTCAAGATGCTTATTTCAGAAAGTTCAATGATTGGCATGGCATGGACTAGAGATGTGGACCCCTCAAAATTGTAAGGACACATATTGGCAACAAGCTCAAGACTCTACATTTTCTTTTTAGCGATCCAAGATCACATTGAGTCCATAGGAAAGCCAATACTATTAAAAGGGGATGAGGTGTTGCTTAATGGCTTGCTTGCTCAAAATGCTTAGTGATATGCTCCAAAACCCTCAACCACTTTCTCATTTCCACATATGTCCTAAACCTAAAAGTCAAACTCGGCCCCACCGATTTGATCTATCCGGTGCCACCGAGTTCATTTGACATAGCCACCGCCACAAACCCTAATCACTTTGTTTAAACGATAGGGATCTTGGTCTCACCGAGATGGGATTGAAAACTCCCTGTTTCCCTTCGTAACATTTCGGTCTCATAGAAATGAGTGATTGGTACCACCAAGTTCGCAATGCAAACTGCGCATTTCCTTTTCGTAACATATCGGCCCAACCAAAATGAGTGAATCGGTCCCACCGAGTTTGCCTAACCAACTCCATGTGTGCCTATTACTGAAATTGGTCCCATCGAGTTCATGTGATCGGTCTCACCGAGATTAAGTTATGCCCTAACCCTAGTGCATCAGTCCCACCGAAAACTCTAACATTCACATTTTGACCTGAATCGGTCTGACTGAGTTTCACCATTCTTCATTTGTGGAGAGAGCCATTAGAACATGCCTACACTTACTGCATTCATTTTCTGAGAGAGAACCACCTACTCATGTGTTGAGACCAAGACATTCCATTCCAACCACAAGAATCTTGATCTCTAGCCTTCCCCAAGTTGCTTTCCACTCAAATCATCTTTCCACCATAGCCAAATCTGTGTGAGAGAGTTGAGTGTTGGGGAGACTATCATTTGAAACACAAGAGCAAGGAGTTCATCATCAACACACCATCTATTACCTTTTGGAGAGTGGTGTCTCCTAGATTGGTTAGGTGTCACTTGGGAGCCTCCGTCAAGATTGTGGAGTTGAACCAAGGAGTTTGTAAGGGAAGGAGATCTCCTACTTCGTGAAGATATACCCAAGTGAGGCAAGTCCTTCCTGGGCGATGGCCATGGTGGGATAGACAAGGTTGCTTCTTCGTGGACCCTTCGTGGGTGGATGCCTCCATGGACTTGAGCAGCCGTTACCCTTGGTGGGTTGAAGTCTCCATCAACGTGGATGCACGATAGCACCACCTATCGGAACCACGCCAAAAATCTCCAGGTCAACATTGCGTTTGCTCCCTCCAAACTACTCCCCTTTACCTTCATATGCAATGATTTACATTCTGCTACTATACTCTTAGAATTGCATGTGTAGGTCTATTGCTTGACTAGTGCTAAGTTGCTAAATTCTGCCAAGAATTAAAAATGGGAAAAGGCTAGGTTTTTATTTGGCCAAGTATTCTAATCACCCCCCTAGACATACTTTTGATCCTACACCCGGACACACAATCCTCACTGTATTCTTCTTGAGCTAAAGTCACACAGACCTCACCCAATCACTCGTGGTAAGTCTTCAGGTGACTTCCAAACCTTCACAGACTTGGTCACTTGGCGATCCACAATTCCTATTGGATTCTCTAGACCATGATGCTTAACCGTCTGGAGGATGCACACTCCTCAAAGGTAACAAGCGTCGGTTGCACACAGTAACAATCTCTTCAGTGATGCTCAATCACTTTCGGTTGTATGTGTTTGGGCTTTGGGTTTTCCTCACTTGATGATTTTCACTCAAAGTCCTCAGAGGATGGGATGCTCTCAGTGACAAGTGTTAGTTTCTCTCAGAGCAGCCAACCAGCTAGTGGTTATAGGGGGTGGCTATTTATAACCTTGGGAGCAGCCCGACATGATAAGATAGAAGTGCCCTTCAATGATATGACCGTTTTGTGGGTAGGATATTTTGGACAGCTGGCGCATAGCACAACAGGTCGGAAATTTGAGCTCTCAAATTCCTTAGGGCTATCATGTTCCTCACTTGTAGGAAATCCGCACTGGCAAATTGCTAACTCCTCAGTCAGAACAAATTCCTCAGAGAACAGAAGATCTTTGTCTCTGTCATTGAAGAAATTGACTGAACTGTATGAGATTTCTAATGGCTTCACTCGAAAGGATTGTGTAGGTGTAGGCTTTGAGATGAGCATCACTTGGAAAGTGTTTCCTTAGTTTTACCTCGACCCCCTTTAACATTACAGTGTTTCCTACGACTCAAGAAAGAGAAAATGAAACTACGAAAACAAAAGTCTTCATGCTTCATAGTCCTCGCATGAATTTCCAAGTCTTCAAGGTCACACCAATTTCCTCAGTTTCAAAATCTTCAAGCAAACCAAAGTCTTCAACTGAAGACATTCATTTTTGGGGGTCGACTTTCATCATAAATATCAAACTCCTCATAGACTTATAGAAACTGTGTACACTCACAAACACATTAGTCCCTTAACCTATAAGTCTTCAATACACCAAAATCACTAAGGGGCACTAGATGCACTTACAATCTTCCCCTTTTTGGTGATTAATGACAAATAGGTTAAGTTTTCAACGGGGATAATCACATGAAATGTAAATACTAATATTGAGGAACTTGATTGCAAGATATAGAAGAACTCCCCTCCCCCTGAAGATGTGCATATGTGAGGAATTTGCTTTGAATAGAAAATGCACGTTGTAGAGTAAAATCATGGAGATCTCCCCCTATATCTTGTAATTCATACACGCATTCGACATATAATATGAAGAATTTGAAATGCATGATGAAATATGGTGTCTAACGAAATTCAACATGCGTGCATTAAGGTACTTGAGGAAATAAGCATGCAGAAAGCTGTCAAAAGTATCAGAGCACCATAGGACTTAAGTTTACAACTCATCAAAGCAAACACTTCAGTAGAGCAAGAGTTGTAACTTAACCAAAAAACGCCCATATAAGAGACCCGCTTGAAGACTAACTCAAATTTCTCCCCCTTTGTCATCGAATGACAAAAAGGGACGAAAAATGAGGACTAACGCCCCTGAAGAATATAATCATGATGTCAATGAAGGAGCACTAGCATTGTTGGGGTCGTCCATTGAGGTAGGGCCTGCCGCAGTGTTGTTCAAATCTTCAGCTTCACCCGTCTCGTGCAAGAATATGAACTCGTGACCAGCTGAGGAACTTTGACTTTGTTGAATTTCTTCGAAGGAGGCTGAGACCAGTCAAAGTCCTATTGAAAGTCCACTTCCTTGAGTTCTTCAACACTGTAGAGATGTGAAAGATGCAATGACAAAGAGTAAACAAAATTAGTACAACATAAACATAATTAAAAATTAAGTGTGTATCATCATCATGAACATAATAAAAAATGAATACCTAATAACATGAAATAGTTAATAATATATATATATATGTATATATATACATAATAATAATTGAATACCTGACCTAACTCATAATTCACAAATATATGACCCCGTCGGCCTCTGGAAGGCCAAAGAGCACCTTTTTGGGAGGTGTCGGGGTGTCCGTGGTGTTGTGTTGGGGTCGGGGTGCTGTG
>NC_041389.1:390167354-390176267 GCF_002162155.2 Triticum dicoccoides | reverse complement strand
TGACGGAGAGGTGACGGGCGGCGGGGGGCGGAGCGGCTGCGGGCAGCCTAAGCGGCGGGCCGCCGAGGCGCTGTGCAGCCTTGGGGGTCAGGGCGGTGGGGGTCAGGGGTGGTGGGGGTCGGCGGCGGGGACGGCGGGCATGGGGACGGTGTGGGTGAGGCGAGGGGAGAGAGACATAGGGGAGAAATAGAGGGGTGGGGCACGGGCGCTGACAATTTTTTGTTAGGTCAAAGCTCTTTGCCGTCTGCTAGCAGACGACAAAGAGCCTAGCTAGTGGGGTGGGGCTAGGGGAAACGACCGTTAGTTTGGTCACTTTCTTTGCCGTCTGCTAGCGGACGATAAAGAAAGTGGCTGTTAGGTGGTTCTTGCTAGTGGGCCACCCTCCCTCTTTCCGTCTGCTGGCAGACGACATAGAAGCTTTGCCATCTGCTAGCAGACGACAAAGAGCTAGCTAACGACAAGCATGATCTTTGCCGTTAGTCTTTTGTGCCATTGATGGCAAAGACCTTGTTTGCCATCAGCTAGCTAACGGCAAAGATCCTGATTCCAGTAATGGTAGTCTGATGTAAGAACATGGTGTGATTAGATATAGTGTGTTCTAGAAACATGAACACGTGTCATATTCAGAGGTATGATGTGTAAAGTAAGCAGAGCAATACAACAAAGTTAGAAGCAATTCAAGCTAGACATCATAATCAACATTCAACCACACATAATAGTGCCAAGTTAGAGCAAACACCTATGATGGTGGAGTAGGGGAGATGTGCTCATCATCTACACAACTACATTGACTGTCTAGCCTTGCATTGTCTTACGAATCTTGTTGGGAGGATGGCAGAGTAGAATCCGTAGAGACCCTCCGTTTCAATTGCTCCGAAGGACCGCCATCGTCGAATGCCTTACCAATTTCCTTCCGCTTTATTGATTTTGCATTGTGAGGTCAAACCGACAAGAAAAAGGAATAAATTTAACTCTTCAGAACTCATTAATGTATGATACTGATGAACACTACTTCTGATGAAAGGCAAACTCATGATACGAGGATGGAATATGTACGAAAAACTGGACGCCATGACATGTTCACACCTATGATGTGGTAACTAAGCAGAAGTCACTTCAACAAGTTAGAAGCACTACAAGCTGGACACCATATGGATGGTGCAACCAATATCACTTTGCTAAGTTAAAACTGTCTCGTCATAGGTGGCGTTCATCAAATTAGAAGCACTACATGCTAGAAATTATATTCAAGATGCAAACCAATATCACACTGCCAACTTTAAGGTGTCTCGTCATAAGTGACTGATGTAGGATACACAAGAAGAGTAGTTTCATGTAAGAACATGGTGTGATATATAGATAGTACGTACCAAAAGCAGGAAGGCGTGTCATATTCACACATATAATGTGTAAGCTAAGCAGATGCAGTATACACTAATTAGAAGCAATACAAGCTAGACACCATATGCAACATGCAACCAGATATCACACTGCCAAGTTAGAGCAAGCACCTGGGATGGTGGAGTAGGGCAGCGGACTTGGAACTTGTAATGCACTAGTAGTATGAGGAGAATCCGTAATTCTCCATTTACGTTGCTGCAGAGGACCACCACCATCGCCTTCCTTACTCTTTTCCTTCGTCTTTTTTGATTTTGCCTTGTTAAGTCAAACCCACAAGAAAAAGGAATAAAATTTGCTCTTCAGAACTCATTGATGCATGATACTGACGAAAACTACTTTCATGTAAGGCAACCGCATGATAGAAGGATGGAAAATGTATGAAAAACAGGACCGCGTGACATATTGACATGTATGATGTGTAAAGTGTAAACTAAGCACAAGGTGTTTGAACTAATTAGAAGCAATGCAAGCTAGACACAATATGAAAGATGAAACCAATATCACTCTGCCAAATTAAAATGGTGGCCTCATAAATGTATTTGAACAAATTAGAAGCAATATATGGCAATAGGCTAGAAATCATATGCAATATGAAACGAATAAAGGTGTCGCATAAAAGTGATTGATGCAGGATACAGAGGAGCGGTAGTTTCATGTAAGAGCATGGTTAATAGATAGGTGTAGTATTTACCAAAAATAGGAAGGCATGTCATATTCACAGGTACAATGTGTAAACTAAGCAGATGCAATTTACCCTAAATATAAGCATTACAAGCTAGACACCATATGCAACATGCAACCACATATCACACAACAATGTTAGAGCAAGCACCTACGATTGTGGTGTAGGGGAAATGCGGTATTCAAGTATAGAGCTATGTTCAATATCTTCATTTAGACTCGTTGTTTCTTGAGAATCATGTGGGGAGGATGAAACTGCACTCTTTATAAGAGTAGCACGTCTCATACGAACCCACGTGTGTGACTGTATCATCATAAGTGATAGATGCAGGATAAGCTAAGGAGATTTAATTTAACAAATTAGAAGCAATAAAAACTAGGCACCATATGCAACATGCAACCATATATCACACTTCCATGTTAGGGAAAGCACCTAGGGTTGTGGAGTAGGGGAGATGAGATTTGGAACTTGCACTACACTAGGAGTAGCAGGAGAATCTGCAGAGATCATCTGTTTCGGTTGCTCCAGTGGACCACCATCATCCTATGCGTTCATCCTTTTAGATTTTGACTTGTCAAGTCAAACACACAAGAAAAAGGAATGAAATTCACTCTTCCAAATTCGTTGATGCATGATACTGACGAACACAACTTTTATGTAAGGCAACCACATTGTGGGAGGATGGGATATGTACAAAAAATGCTAAGCAGTTGGCATTTCAACAAATTGGAAGCAATGCAAGCTAGAAACCATATGAAAGATCCAACCAAAGTCACTCTACCAATTTAGAAGTGTCTCATTATAAGTGGCATTTCAACAAATTAGAGGCAGTACATGCTTGAAATGATATGCAAGATGTAACCAATGTTACACAGTCAATTTGAAGGTGTCTCGTCAGAAGTGATTGATGAGCGATACACAAGAAAAGTAGTTTGATGTAAGAATATGGTTAACAGAAATACGTGGTATGTACCAAAAACAGGAAGGAATCTCATATTCACAGGTATAATGTGTTAACTAAGCAGATGCAATTTACCCTAATTAGAAGCATTACAAGATAGACACAATATGCAACATGCAACCACATATCACATTGCCAAGTAAGAGCAAGCACATGCGACGGTGGTGTAGGGGAATTGCGGTCATCAACTAAGAGCTTTGTTGACTATCTTCATTTAGCCTTGCTGTTTCTTAAGAGTCATGTGGGGAGGATGGCACTGCACACTTTAAAAGAGTAGCGCGTCTCACCATAACCCACTGGGGTGACTATCTCATCATAAGTGATTGATGAGGGATACACAAGAGCATTAGTTTGATGTAAGAACATGGTTAATAGACAGATGTAATAACATGGTTGTGTGTGGCAATTGAGATCATCAACTGCAAAGCTATGTTTACTGTCTCCATCTGCTGACACTACACCCTTTAGAGTGTTGAGACGCTTAGTGCTTATCCTCGAGTTAAAATGGAGCGACTTCTGTCTTTTCTTTTGTTATTCATCAATAGTGTGTGAGAGTCTGAAATACCCATGCATAAAAAAACAATAGTGTGAGTATGGGTGAAGTGTGTGCAAAAGCAGTACAGTGTAAAAGTAGAAGATAGCAGGTGGGTGAGAAATAAATGACGGGAGACATATGATAGCTCTACAACATGCATGGCACACGAAATTAGCTTCTACGATTTTGAAATATGAGCACAGGGATGGCTGGGAAATGCAGATACTCCTCGAGCACACCACAAGGTGTGGTCCTATGATAATAACAGTCGACTGAAAACAAAAGGCCAGTCCATTTTTTCTGCACCATCCGATGTACAACGAACGAGCAGATCGCCTTCTTCCAGCCACTCAGTGTTGACGATCTTCCTCGAAACATTAGCGACCACCGGCCTAGTCCCCTACCTCCGCCCAACCCTCGACCTCACCGCACCGCCGTGCTTGGCACCGCCCCCTGTCCATCCCTTCAAGCCCCACCGACCTCCAGATCGGGCGCAAGCAGCTCCTGCACCCCACACCCCTATGATAGACACTGATACACCGCTTCCCTGGCGAATAGGCGGACTAGGTGCTCCGCGTGCCTAAGTGGGTGCTGCTTCTTCTAATTGCGAATCAACTGATCCTGAATTGAAATCTAGGCGGGCAATTAACCTCTAGCTAAGGTGAAATAGTAAATGGGGGGTGGACCTTGTGCATTTAGTTTCACGAAGAAGGTGCAGTAAGAAGCGCTCAACTAGTTTCTTTCATGGGATGAATAATTTGTGAGCAGAGACGTAAGGTTTGCACGAATAAGGGAAGAGGAGTACCTCTTTGTGCTGGCAATGATGTGTCCTCCTTCTGTTTTTCCAACGATCTTCTTGTGGTTCGCTGGAAACAAGAAGTTGTGGAGGACGGTGGAGCCTTGGACGAACCCATGGCCAAGCTATTGAGTGTGGTGTCCCGGCCGTCTGTCGGCAGCGGGGAACCAGATCCGAGGCGGCGAACGACTGTGTAGCGGGAACAACTCTGGTGCGTTGGACGATTGCGACAGTGGAGCAGCAGCGGTGAGGCGCAGGACAACATGGCCGAAGTGGTTTGGCCACAACGCATGTTGGCGTCGGCATCGTGGAGGCATCTCTGCGTTGGCTTCAGGTGCTAAGTCCTTGAGGGTGTTGTGGTTGCGGTTGCATTGGACGATGACATCGGGGTATCGGCTCTAGCGTGATGGAGGAGGGTGGCGGTGGATTGAGCATGATGGGCTGGAGGACGAAGGAGACTGGGGTTTCACCGCTGGTGGAGAGGGCGTTTTGGTGTCCACGGAGTATGAATGGGGAAACAGAGGGAGGGAGGGAACTAAGGGGGAACAAGGTTTTGGTTTGGGACGTGCTTGTTTGAAATTTGGGGAAAGTTACAAACTTTGCCCCCATCTAAAATTTTGAACATATTGTGGGTCGGGGGTAGGATAGTAACTTCAGGTGTCCCAAATAGTGGGCGGGATAGATTTCGGTTGAGTGCATGGGTGTTTAGGCACCCATGGTGTATGAATGCTTCTCGGAGGCGGTTGACTGGTGTCTTGGTGAAGTTACAAACCTACCTCGGTTTAGACCTTTGGACATCGGGCTGATAGGTTACTCGGGTAAGGGTTGGGACAGTAATTTCCTACCACCAAACATTAGTCTCGCACGGTTTCGGGCGACTAGAGGCTTATTTGGCGCTTCGTTCAATATTTGGGAGCAGAAGCATTAATGTTTACAGTTCTCTTGAATTGAACTTTCAGGATTTGTCAAACTTCACAAATCTTGACTCTTGAAAATCCTAAAACTATGATTAATTTCGAATGGAGGGGGTACATTTGAATATACATTGTACACGAGTATATATTAAAAAACAATATGCAGCTTAGCTCAATTCATGCATGGTTCCAGATATAATCTCCTTGGTTGCAAAAAAATAGTTAGACACGCGTATGAATATATAGCATGTTCAAACGCACAACAAAGATTGATGCCCCCTTTTAGATATGATTTACAAATGCCATTATCTTGAATTCAAATAGATGGATGCACTTCCTATGAATTCGAATCTTCGAAACCATCTTTATGTTGAATTCAACATGTATTCCATTTTGTAGCTAGCAATTTGGAATGTATCCATGTATGTGACAAATGTATAAAGTGCTTGACACTAACAACACGGAGTGCACTAATTAGTGTTTATATATGAATTGCAAAAGCCATGCATTGTTTGGATTTCAATCCACTCTCACTCTATGGATCGATAATATGAAATAAACCCATACACATGCTCGAATTCAATAGAGTATGGGTGTCTGATAGACCTTCGTTCATACACAAATTGCAAAATTCATGATCTCATCCAAAACAATCAATGCAATTTATATTTTAATTTAATGCGTAGAACCGCCTTTTACACGTAGATGCACTATGCCTTGACCCATCCTCACACACGCGCTATATCTCTCTCTATCTGACGCATAAGTGCACACACTTTATATACATTGTCATTTTTCTCTCACACATGCTCACACTCTCTCCCGGGGTGTCTCACGCACACACAGTCTCTATATATCTCCCTCTGTCTATCTCTTGCTACTATGTACCACTCTTTTCACTAATCTCAGTTGGAAAACACTATTTCTCTCACATGCATATATACACGCGCATGGTCTCTACTGGCCCTCTATATGCAAATATATGTGCCTACATGTCTCCCACACACACATTATCTTTAGGCCTCTCTTGCACACATCCCCCCCACACCTCTCTCTTACTAGTTGGCGGATATGATTCCATCAGATCATTTGGTAGGATATCCCTGACTGTTAGGCTGGATGGTAATATGAGGAAAAGTTTTACCCAAGTCCGGGCCCTTGCAGTTGAGGAAAAAGCCTACTCCTGGTACTGTATATTTGTGATAGGGGTGTGTACAAAGTACACGTGAATACCAAGCATTGTGTGTGTATACTATATATCGACAAACTAGCCCCCGGGCTTATATAACATACTCAGGACCTAGGGTTACAAATCATATATAGTCGGCTTATCACCAATGGGGATAGAGTCCTCCACGACTCTAGTAGCTTTGTCTTGTATGCCGAGTCATCCATGGGTCTTCGTATAACGTGTCTCGGTCCAACCCATGTGGTGCAGGATGCAACTGACCCATGAGTCCTCACGTCGACCCACCACAACTAGAAATGATGTGCCGACCACACCCCACACATAACCGGCCACTAAGAAAATAAGCATATACAATACTACAAAGTTATACATGAAAGTTAATTGCATGGTGCATCCAATAATATTTGTTTCGCATTGTGAATGTTTATATTTTCTCCTAAAAATTAGTCACGACAAAGAGAAACGAAGGGAATATCTCTCTTTATCTCCACCGTACACCCCCTCTCTCTACACCACTTACGTATGTGCACAAACTATCTCTCGGCCCTCTAAAAGTATGCCCCTGACACATTCACGCGTGACGGTAACTGTATTTCAGGTGAAAGCACTATACGGTTACTGGACTTTAGAATTTGCTCATTATGGTCATCGTATACATTCTTGTGGTGATCATACGGTATCTAGCTCACCATATGTCTCTGTATTTTGTTGATGACACTAATGGTCATTGTATTTGATGTGTACTCCACATTTAGTTGACGACACTTACTGTCATTGTATTTGAAGCGAAAGCATGACATGGTCACTGGACTTCAGAATAAGCTCATTACGGTCACCATATACATTTTGTGGTGCTAACCAACCTGTGGTTGGATGGTTAGGATGACAGTGGTATCCCCAGCCCACCAGGGTTAAAGTCCTGGTGCTCGCATTTATCCTGGATTAATTTCAGTATTTTCCGGCGATGTGCTTTCAGTGAGAGGAGACGTTCCCCTCGACTACAAGGCGCCTATGGTGACTTCACAAAATCTCAAGATCTTCTGGCTCACTCTATTGAAGGTGCTCATAGGGGTAGGGTCTGTGTGTGTGCGCTTATAGCGGTGAGTGTTTGAGTGTATATATGAGCGCTTGCGTCTGTACCGTGTTAATAAAATACATGTCGTGATTATACGGTCACTGGCTCACCGCACAGCTCTGTAATTTGTTGATGACACGATCAATTAACCATTCAAACGTTCCACGTGGCGCAACTAGTGTTGCACCATCAGCGCACGTTACCATGGCTCCCACCTGTCAGTGCGTAATAGAAATAAATAAATGGTAGCTTGCATTTGTACTGTGTTAATAAAATACATTTTGTTGTGATCATACGGTCACTGGCTCACCATACAGCTCCGTAGTTTGTTGATGACACAATCAATTGACCAATCAAACTGTCCACGATCATCAGTGCACATTACCTTAGGGCCCACCTTTCAGCGCGTATTTGAAAGATAGAAATGGTAATAAATGAGTGGTCGGTGGAGATTCGAAGTCGTGAGAGCTGTGGTTGGCAGCTCGCGTGCCCTAACCACAGCAGATAAGGTCGCCTTGTGATGATATGTTGAGCCGGTCGTTTTAATTGCGCGCACGCACGCATGAGCTATTTTTGTGAATACAAACACATCACACATGCACACAAACACGCCTGCAATGCCAGCATGCATGCATGCAATACTGACACGTACACATGCATGCACACAACACTCACACTGTAACGCCCCGGATTCGTTGCGCCAGGTGTCCGCCAGTTATTCGCCGTCGTTGCCATGTCATCTGCTTGCGTGTTGCATTTTATCATGTCATCATGTGCATTGCATTGCATACGTGTTCGTCTCATGCATCCGAGCCTTTTCCCCGTTGTCCGTTTTGCAATCCGGCGCTCCTATGTCATCCGGCGTTCCCCTTTCGTCTCTCGTTGTGAGCGAGTGTTAAACATTCTTGGGATGGACCGAGTCTTGCCAAGCGGCCTTGGTATAACACCGGTAGACCGCCTGTCAAGTTTCATGCCATTTGGAGGTCGTTTGGTACTCCAACGGTTAACCGGGAAACCGTAAAAGCCCCCTCTCTCTTTGCATCCCAACACCCTTCCAAAGTGGCCCAAAACCCATCTATCTCCCCTCCATGCTCTCGGTCGTTCGATCACGATCGTGTGGGCGAAAACCGCTCCTCATTTGGACTCTCCTAGCTCCCTCTACCTATAAAAACGTCCTCCCCATCCAAATTCACGGATCAGATCGCCCGAAACCCTAGCCCTCTCCCTCCTCGCGCGCCGAACATGTCCGCCCCCGGCCGGACATGTCCGCCCGCCGCCGCCCGACGAATCGCCACGCGCCACGTGGCCCGCCGCCGTCCCTCCGCGCCGCGGCCCGCCCGAGCCCATCCGGGGCCCGCGC
>NC_041389.1:390160156-390167044 GCF_002162155.2 Triticum dicoccoides | reverse complement strand
CACCGCCGGCCACCGCATCGCCGCACCGCGCCCGGCCTCCGGCCGCGCCGCCCGGCCTCTCCCTCGCCTCCTCTGACCGGATCCGGCGAGGAGCGCCTCGGATCCGGCCCCCCGAGCATCTCCGACCTCCCTCCGGCGAAGTTCCGGCGAGATCCGGCCTGCCTCGGTTCGCGTGCCCGCAGGTTGACTTCCCCCCTCCAAAATCCACCAAGTCCCAGGATTCCAGTAATTTTTATGCCATGTTCATGCCATCGTAACTCTACATCCGTAGCTCCGTTTTGTGCGTGTAATATGTCAAATTGTTCGCCTCGAAGAGTACATCATTTCATTTCATTGCATCATATTCATTTGAGGTCATCTTGATGCCTGAATCATCATCGCAAGAGTGCTTCATGATGTTGTCTGCTGTCTGTTATCAGAACGAGCTCTTTTGTCATTTTTGCCATGATTGATGTGTGCATCCTATGAGGTTGATGTCTACATGTGTTTTGAACTATGCCATGCCATCTTTACAGTGGTGTTTGCCATGTATTTTTGTGATCAACGTGGTGAGTAGCACAAGCATGCAAACTAGGCATCGTGTTAAGGCTGATTTTAGTTCCTGTTCTGCTGTTATTTTGATGCCATGTAAACTTGATGCTACAGAGAGATACATGCATAATTTGAGATACTTCAGTAAGGTTGTTTTGAACATATGGTTATTGTCTATCCATTCATGCCCTTTGTTCCAATTATGGAGTAGTCTAGCATGTCATTTTCGTGCTCTACTTTTGCTTCAAAATGTTTCCTGGCAGATTGTTTACATGTTATTCAATTTGGCTAAGGTTGCTATAGTTGATCCTTGCATGCTATGGACTTGTTCTTGACTTTGTTTGTTTCACAAACATGCCTTCTTGATGATGCTATGCTTATCTTGTCATGCAATGACTTGTGGTGAATGAATCGAGCTTGTTAAGTAGGGTTCATGATGTTGCTGTTTTGTTAGGCTGAATCTGTTATTTCGTGATGCTATATAAACATGTTTTGATCTACTAATCATTCTATGCATAATCTGGAGATGTTCTATAAACATGTTTTGATCTACATGTCATCTTCTATCCATCCATGCCCCTGGTTGCATTTATAGCTTGCTGTAGATTGTTCATATCTTGCTCCAAAGTTGCTCCATAATGTTGTTGTCAGCATGTTAACATTATGTTCAGTTGTTTCCATGTGTTTTCCTAGTGATCCATGCACCCTATGAACTTTATATTTCCATGCTTAGCTTCACAAATATGCCTACTTACTGTTGGTTGCCTTGCCATGCCATGTTTTGCTCTGTAGTGAGTTGCACAAGCTTATCTACATGCCTTCATAATTCTGTTTCTGCCATGTTTGAATCTGTAATATAACTTGCTATGTTTACGTGGGTGCCATCATATTTTCTGATCCTTTTTGGCTTATGGTCAGTAAGGGGCTTTTGATCTATGCAATTAGTAGATTCATGCCATGCCTTTGTTTGCCATAATAAGTTCCTGTAACATGTTCTTTGATAGCTCTAAACATTGCATCGTGATGTTATTTTCTGCAAAGTCTGGAATTGTTATAACTTGCAATCTTACCATGTGTGTTTGAGTATGTTCTAGTGATTTCTGGAGATAGCTCAGTGTTCATGTTTTGTAATGATTTACCTGTACATCATGCCCATGCCTTTTGTTTTCTTATTGGAGTGCTGTAGCATGTTATTTTGATGCTTGCAATATGCCTAGTCGCTGTTTTGGACAGCTTGTCCTTTAAACTTGTATAGCATGTGTGTGTTGCACCGTTGCTCCATTTTGAGTGTGCTCTATATGAAACTGGCTTAGAATTGCATGTAGCTTCATATTATCATGTTGCATCCTTGTTTTGAGGTGTTTGCTTGATGTTTGGGTGCATTTTGCATCAATGCCATGTTTAACTTGTTTTGCTCATATCTTCTAGGCCGTAGCTCCGAACTAAATGAACTTTATATGTAACTTGACTAGAATCTCATGTAGATCATCTTTGTGCATCTTAACTTGCTGTTTAACAACTTGAACATAAGGTTTATTCAGATCTGGACCAATTTCGAAATATGCATATGAGGACTTACCGGAATTGTTATATGTTGTTCCCGGCCTCATTTTAACTTGCCTTGATGTGTTGCTCTTGTTTGCATCATCTCTTGCCATGAGTAGCCTCATCTAGTTTTGTCATGCATCATGCTCGTGTGTGCTTCATGCCTTGTTTATGTGTGGTTTGTTTACTATGTTTTGTGCTTCTTTCGATAGTTCCTGTTTCCGTTGCGATCGTGAGGACTCGTTTGTCTACGCTTGGTTCGGCTTCATCCGTTCGTCTTCTTCATGGACTCGTCCTTCTTCCTTGCGGAATTTCAGGCAAGATGACCGCTACCCTGGATCTCACTACTATCATTGCTATGCTAGTTGCTTCGTTCTATCGCTATGCTTCGCTACCTATTACCTGTTTATCAAGCCATCCCATATTGCCATGAACCTCTAACCTTTGAAACCTTTCCTATGCAAACCGTTGCTTGGCTATGTTACCGCTTTGCTCAGCCCTCTTATAGCGTTGCTAGTTGCAGGTGAAGTTGAAGATTTCTCCTTGGTGGACAGGATTTTGGTTGGGATATCACAATATCTCTTATATTATTAATGCATCTATATACTTGGTAAAGGGTGGAAGACTCGGCCTTTTGCCTAGTGTTTTGTTCCACTCTTGCCGCCCTAGTTGCCGTCATACCGGTGTTATGTTCCCGGATTTTGCGTTCCTTACGCGGTCGGGTGATTTATGGGACCCCCTTGAGAGTTCGCTTTGAATAAAACTCCTCCAGCATGGCCCAACCTTGGGTTTACATTTGCCTCACCTAGCCCTTTTTCCCTTGGGAGTCGCGCTCTCGAGGGTCATCTTTATTTTACCCCCGCCCCCCGGGCCAGTGCTCGTCGTGAGTGTTGGTCCAACCTGTCAACCGCCGGTGGCCACCAGGGGCAACTCTGGGCTGGCCTACCGGAAGTTTGGACAAGATATGTGCAGCTCCTATCGAGATTTGTCGGCACAGCGGGAGGCTTTGCTGGTCTTGTTTTACCATTGTCGAAAGGTCTTGTAAACCGGGATTCCGAGTCTGATCGGGTCTTCCTGGGAGAAGGTCTATTCCTTCGTTGATCGCGAGAGCTTGTCATGGGCTAAGTTGGGACACCCCTGCAGGGTATAATCTTTCGAAAGCCGTGCCCCCGGTTATAGGCAGATGGGAATTTGTTAATGTCCGGTTGTAGATAACTTGACACCAGATCCAAATTAAAATGCATCAACCGTGTGTGTAGCCGTGATGATCTCTTCTCGGCGGAGTCCGGGAAGTGAACACGGTTTCTGGGTTATGTTTGACGTACGTAGGAGTTCAGGATCACTTATTGATCATTGCTAGTTTCACGACCGTTCTGCTTGCTCTCTTCTCGCTCTTATTTGCGTATGTTAGCCACCATATATGCTTAGTCGCTGCTGCAGCCTCACCACTTTGCCCCTTCCTTTCCTATTAAGCTTTGCTAGTCTTGATACCCATGGTAATGGGATTGCTGAGTCCTCGTGGCTCACAGATTACTACAACAACAGTTGCAGGTACAGGTTATGCGATGATCATGACGTGAGAGCGATGCTTGCTTGCGTTGAGTTCTTCTTCTGCTTCTGCTTCGATCAGGGGATAGGTTCCAGGTCGGCAACCTGGGCTAGCAGGGAGGATGTCGTTTGAGTTTCTGTTTGTGTTTCATCCGTAATCGGATGATGCTCTGATGTATTGTGATGTTGTATTCGTGTGGCATTGTATTCCTCTTGTATGTATCCCCATCTATTATGTAATGTGGATGTAATGATATCCACCTTGCAAAAGCGTCTCAATATGCGGGTCTATTCTTGGTGGGACCTTCGAGTTCCTTTTGGATAGGGTCGCATATTGGGCGTGACAAGTTGGTATCAGAGCCTCGACCGACCCTAGGAGCCCCCTTGTTTGATCGTGTAGTTTGGCCCTTGTTGAGTCTAGAAGAAACTGTTTTCGAAGTCTAGTTATATCGGAGAGTAGGAATTCTTTTTACTCCTCAGCCCCTTCATCGCTCTGGTAAGGAATCTTGACGTAGGTGTTTTTAGTTACTTCTCTTCCCCTTCAAATTTTTCTTTAGGATCACGTAGTTGGTTTCCGATCGTTGGTTCTCAGCTCTTTTCATCCGGTGCATTTCTCGTCAAGTCGACTCGAGCCTCTTCATCTTTGAGTTCAATCCTCAGTTGTTTTCTTTCCCACCCGCCCTCCCTGTTCTTCTTCTCAGAACCGGAGTCCATAATCGAGTATCCATCCTACTCGTGCGAAGTCTTTGCTTTCTTTCCTCAATTATTTCAACCGGTGTTTTCTCTTCAAGTTTGTCGTCGATTTTCCCCTTCCAAGTTACCTTTGTTTTCCCGCCCTCCCACCCGTTTTCTTCCCGGAGTCTGACTCTCTCTCGAGCATCAATTTCATTTGTGTGGAGCCTCTTCAGTCTTTCGTCAATTGTTTCAACCGGTGTATTCTCTTTCGTTTGACATTCTTCATCTCTTTTCCGGTGGATTCAATTCAAGTTTTTTTCGGTTGATCATATTCTTTCTCTCGGATCAAGTGTTCTCCTTGCTCGTTCGCCTCTCGCCAATATATCCTTCCGGAGTGTTCAAGACATCTCAGGAGATTCGTCTGTGTTCTAATTAATTCGAGGTTGTCACCTCATTCAAATATTTCAACTGTTCCAGTGCTTCATCTATCTGTTCATCATCCTTTTCAACGGTGTTTTTCTCTTCAGTGGGCCCTAACCCACAGGTCTTTTCTCAGGATCTTACCTGACTCTTCTAATTCCCCCGGAGTTATTCTCAAATTCTTTTCAGAGTCGGACATAAGAATGAATTTCATCAGTCAGATGCTTGTCCAAGATCGGTTTCCAATCATTTCATTGTTGGCTCAACCTCTCTGCTTTTCATTCTCCCAGAGTATCTCAGTTATTTCGGTGGTGTTTCTCGTCGTCATTTGAAGATCGAAGAAGAGTTTTCATATCATCCTCTCGATTTATTCCATTTGTCAGTTATTCTTTTCCTACCCATCCGGAGTATTTCAGGAGTTGTTTCCCCATTTATTTTCATCGGAGGCCATCGTTCCAGTTATCGTCCTCTATTTATCTCGGTGCTTCGTTCAAGTGTTCATTAATCAGCTCTTGATCTCTTTGTTCTTTTGCATCTAAATCCCCTCTAGCTTATTGGTTCTTCTAATTCTTCCCGGAGATTCATTTTCTTTCATCAGTCATTTTGGAATTCTTACGGTGGTTCATTCAAGATTCTTTTTCCTTGATTATCATTTTAATTCATTCGTTCTTCTCAATCCTACCGGTGGTTCATGAAGACCTTCTCAAGTTTGTGATATGTCATTTCTCAATCCTTTTCAAGAAGAATAAGTAGTATGCAAAATCCATTGCTTGTCATCAATTTAAGTTGATGAAGGATAAGCATACAATAAATCTTATTCTTATTCCATCCAAGTGAGTAATCCCTTCCTTCGGAGTTGTTCTTGATTCTAGTTCCAAGTGTTTTTCATCTTTTCTTTCCCGGAGTTCAAAGTTTCCTTGGCCATCTCGTCGGAACCCCCATCGGAATCATCGCAAAGCTTTAGTCTTATTCTTTCATCCTTTCATTCTATCTCATCATCCTTTTCGTCACCGGAGTTCTTCATGGTGGTTCTTCATGATTTAATCTTTTCTTCAAGAGTTCATCAAGATTTTGTTGGCGGAGTTCAAATATCTTTTTCTTCTCATCTCGAAGTGCAATTAAATTCTCCGTATTCTTTTGAATTGGAGTTTTGCATTTCTTCGTTCTTCCCAGATATTCAAATCCATTCATTCCTTCCTTCTAAGTTCTTTTCATCCAACTCTTTCAATTCTTCCGGAGGCATTGCATATTCATCTCGTCAAGTGCCATCCCATCTAGCGAAGTTCATGTTCTATTCTTTCCATTTTCAACCAGAGTGCTGCCTAAATCCTTTCAGTCTTATTCGTTTCTCATCTCGTTCTAACCGGAGTGCTTTCAGAGTCTATCGTGTTTCCATGAGCATACGATTCTCGTCGTTCCTCCTGTCTTCTCGAGTGCTCTCGATTCTTTGCTTCTTCTCTCCAGTTCTTGTTTCACCTCATCCTTTTCCCTCCCGTCTCGGTCCTAAGATCTCGGGACGAGATCTCTTGTTAGTGGAGGAGTGTTGTAACGCCCCGGATTCGTTGCGCCAGGTGTCCGCCAGTTATTCGCCGTCGTTGCCATGTCATCTGCTTGCGTGTTGCATTTTATCATGTCATCATGTGCATTGCATTGCATACGTGTTCGTCTCATGCATCCGAGCCTTTTCCCCGTTGTCCGTTTTGCAATAAAGCGCTCCTATGTCATCCGGTGTTCCCCTTTCATCTCTCGTTGTGAGCGGGTGTTAAACGTTCTCGGGATGGACCGAGTCTTGCCAAGCGGCCTTGGTATAACACCGGTAGACCGCCTGTCAAGTTTCGTGCCATTTGGAGGTCGTTTGGTACTCCAACGGTTAACCGGGTAACCGTAAAAGCCCCCTCTCTCTTTGCAGCCCAACACCCTTCCAAAGTGGCCCAAAACCCATCTAACTCCCCTCCATGCTCTCGGTTGTTCGATCACGATCGTGTGGGCGAAAACCGCTCCTCATTTGGACTCTCCTAGCTCCCTCTACCTATAAAAACGTCCTCCCCATCCAAATTCGCGGATCAGATCGCCCGAAACCCTAGCCCTCTCCCTCCTGGCGCGCCGGACATGTCCGCCCGCCGCTGCCCGACGAATCGCCGCGCGCCACATGGCCCACCACCGTCCCTC
>NC_041389.1:390130759-390159726 GCF_002162155.2 Triticum dicoccoides | reverse complement strand
ATCCGCCCCGCCGCCGGTGCGCTCGACCTCCTCGCCGCCGGCCACCGCATCGCCGCGCCGCGCCCGCCCTCCGGTCGCGCCGCCCGGCCTCTCCCTCGCCTCCTCTGACCGGATCCGGCGAGGAGCGCCTCGGATCCGGCCCCCCCGAGCATCTCCGGCCTCCCTCCGACAAAGTTTCGGCGAGATCCGGCCTGCCTCGGTTCGCGTGCCCGCAGGTTGACTTCCCCCCTCCAAAATCCACTAATTCTCAGGATTTTAGTAATTTTTATGCCATGTTCATGCCATCGTAACTCTGCATCCGTAGCTCCGTTTCATGCGTCTAATATGTCAAATTGTTCGTCTCGAAGAGTAGATCATTTCATTTCATTGCATCATATTCATTTGAGGTCATCTTGATGCCTGAATCATCATCACAAGAGTGCTTCATGATGTTGTCTGCTGTCTATTATCAGAACGAGCTCTTTTGTCATTTTTGCCATGATTGATGTGTGCATCCTATGAGGTTGATGTCTGCATGTGTTTTGAACTATGACATGCCATCTTTACAGTGGTGTTTGCCATGTATTTTTGTGATCAACGTGGTGACTAGCACAAGCATGCAAACTAGGCATCGTGTTAACGCTGATTTTAGTTCCTGTTCTGTTGTTATTTTGATGCCATGTAAACTTAATGCTACAGAGAGATCCATGCATAATTTGAGATACTTCAGTAAGGTTGTTTTGAACATATGGTTATTGTCTATCCATTCATGCCCTTTGTTGCAATTATGGAGTAGTCTAGCATGTCATTTTCGTGCTCTACTTTTGCTTCAAAATGTTTCCTGGCAGATTGTTTACATGTTATTCAATTTGGCCAAGGTTGCTATAGTTGATCCTTGCATGCTATGGACTTGTTCTTGACTTGGTTTGTTTCACAAACATGCCTTCTTGATGATGCTATGCTTATCTTGTCATGCAATGACTTGTGGTGAATGAATCGAGCTTGTTAAGTAGGGTTCATGATATTGCTGTTTTGCTAGGCTGAATCTGTTATTTCGTGATGCTATATAAACATGTTGCTACTAATAACTCTATGCATAATCTGGAGATGTTCTATAAACATGTTTTGATCTACATGTCATCTTCTATCCATCCATGCCCTTGGTTGCATTTATAGCTTGCTGTAGATTGTTCATATCTTGCTCCAAATTTGCTCCATAATGTTGTTGTCAGCATGTTAACATTATGTTCAGTTGTTTCCATGTGTTTTCCTAGTGATCCATGCACCCTATGAACTTTATATTGCCATTCTTAGCTTCATAAATATGCCTTATTACTGTTGGTTGCCTTGCCATGCCATGTTTTGCTCTGTAGTGAGTTGCACAAGCTCATCTACATGCCTTCATAATTCTGTTTCTGCCATGTTTGAATCTGTAATATAACTTGCTATGTTTACGTGGGTGCCATCATATTTTCTGATCCTTTTTGGCTTATGGTCAGTAAGGGGCTTTTGATCTATGCAATTAGTAGATTCATGCCATGCCTTTGTTTGCCATAATAAGTTCCTGTAACATGTTGTTTCATAGCTCTAAACATTGCATCGTGATGTTATTTTCTGCAAAGTCTGGAATTGTTATAAGTTGCAATCTTACCATGTGCGTTTGAGTATGTTCTAGTGATTTCTGGAGATAGCTCAGTGTTCATGTTTTGTAATGCTTTACCTGTACATCATGCCCATGCCTTTTGTTTTCTTGTTGGAGTGATGTAGCATGTTGTTTTGATGCTTGCAATATGCCTAGTCGCTGTTTTGGACAGCTTGTCCTTTAAACTTGTATAGCATGCGTGTGTTGCACCGTTGCTCCGTTTTGAGTGTGCTCTATATGAAACTTGCTTAGAATTGTATATAGCTTCATATTATCATGTTGCATCCTTGTTTTGAGGTGTTTGCTTGATGCTTGGGTGCATTTCGCATCAATGCCATGTTTAACTTGTTTTGCTCATATCTTCTAGGCCGTAGCTCCGAACTAAATGAACTTTATATGTAACTTGACTAGAATCTCATGTAGATCATCTTTGTGCATCTTAACTTGCTATTTAACAACTTGAACATAAGGTTTATTCAGATCTGGACAAATTTCGAAATATGCATATGAGGACTTACCGGAATTGTTATATGTTGTTCCCGGCCTCATTTAAACTTGCCTTGATGTGTTGCTCTTGTTTGCATCATCTCTTGCCATGAGTAGCCTCATCTAGTTTTGTCATGCATCATGCTCGTGTGTGCGTCATGCCTTGTTTATGTGTGGTTTGTTTACTATGTTGTGTGCTTCTTTCGATAGTTCCTGTTTCCGTTGCGATCGTGAGGACTCGTTCGTCTACGCTTGGTTCGGCTTCATCCATTCGTCTTCTTCATGGACTCGTTCTTCTTCCTTGTGGGATTTCAGCCAAGATGACCGCTACCCTGGATCTCACTACCATCATTGCTATGCTAGTTGCTTCGTTCTATCGCTATGCTGCGCTACCTATTACCTGTTTATCAAGCCATCCCATATTGACATGAACCTCTAACCTTTGACACCTTTCCTATGCAAACAGTTGCTTGGCTATGTTACCGCTTTGCTCAGCCCTCTTATAGCGTTGCTAGTTGCAAGTGAAGTTGAAGATTTCTCCTTGGTGGACAGGATTTTGGTTGGGATATCACAATATCTCTTATATTATTAATGCATCTATATACTTGGTAAAGGGTGGAAGACTCAGCCTTTTGCCTAGTGTTTTGTTCCACTCTTGCCGCCCTAGTTGCCGTCATACCGGTGTTATGTTCCCGGATTTTGTGTTCCTTACGCGGTCGGGTGATTTATGGGACCCCCTTGACAGTTCGCTTTGAATAAAACTCCTCCAGCATGGCCCAACCTTGGTTTTACATTTGCCTCACCTAGCCCTTTTTCCCTTGGTAGTCGCGCTCTCGAGGGTCATCTTTATTTTACCCCCCCCCGGGCCAGTGCTCGTCGTGAGTGTTGGTCCAACCTGTCAACCGCCGGTGGCCACCAGGGGCAACTCTGGGCTGGTCTACCGGAAGTTTGGACAATCCGGTGTGCCCTGAGAACGAGATATGTGCAGCTCCTATCGGGATTTGTCAGCACAGCGGAAGGCTTTGCTAGTCTTGTGTTACCATTGTCGAAAGGTCTTGTAAACCGGGATTCCGAGTCTGACCGGGTCTTCCTGGGAGAAGGTCTATTCCTTCGTTGATCGCGAGAGCTTGTCATGGGCTAAGTTGGGACACCCCTGCAGGGTATAATCTTTCGAAAGCCGTGCCTGCGGTTATAGGCAGATGGGAATTTGTTAGTGTCCGGTTGTAGATAACTTGACACCAGATCCGAATTAAAACGCATCAACCGTGTGTGTAGCCGTGATGGTCTCTTCTCGGTGGAGTCCGGGAAGTGAACACGGTTTCTGGGTTATGTTTGATGTAGGTAGGAGTTCAGAATCACTTCTTGATCATTGCTAGTTTCACGACCGTTCTGCTTGCTCTCTTCTCGCTCTTATTTGCATATGTTAGCCACCATATATGCTTAGTCGCTGTTGCAGCCTCACAACTTTGCCCCTTCCTTTCCTATTAAGCTTTGCTAGTCTTGATACCCATGGTAATGGGATTGCTGAGTCCTCGTGGCTCACAGATTACTACAACAACAGTTGCAGGTACAGGTTATGCGATGATCATGACGCGAGAGCGATGCTTGCTTGCGTTGAGTTCTTCTTCTGCTTCTGCTTCGATCAGGGGATAGGTTCCAGGTCGGCAGCCTGGGCTAGCAGGGTGGATGTCATTTGAGTTTCCGTTTGTGTTTCATCCGTAGTCGGATGATGCTCTGATGTATTGTGATGTTCTATTCATGTGGCATTGTATGCCTCTTGTATGTATCCCCATCTATTATGTAATGTGGATGTAATGATATCCACCTTGCAAAAGCGTCTCAATATGCGGGTCTATCCTTGGTGGGACCTTCGAGTTCCTTTTGGATAGGGTCGCATATTGGGCGTGACACACACGAACACACGCACGCATGCAGGCATGCAACACTGGCACGTACACATGCACACATGAACACACGCACGCATGCATGCCTACAACACTAAAATGTACACATGCACGCAACACTCACTCATACACATGCACGCACGCAACACTCGCATGCCTGCATGCAAACAACACACAAGGCAAGACACATGCTCAACCTATACGTGCATGCACCCTAAGCACATGGATTGTTACGAGCATTAATCAATCTTATCTGTGATAAGCAGAACATTGATGTTTGCAGTAGTCTTTATGAATCTTAACGTATCGAACGGGCTATCAACGTATATACAAGATTTTTTTAAAAATTCTCTTACATTATATAGTAGGCCTATCAACCTACATGAATTAGATGATGTCACACTCAATGAGTAATCATCGGTTTATTTAATGCCCACTTCTCACTGGCCAGGCTCACCAAAAAACCCTCCCCCCTCCCGTGCACGATTCTCGCCTGGCGCCAGCTGCCCGCATTCATGCAGAGCCAGCTCCTCTGTCGTGCCCTTCCTGCATTGGTTCACTAACATGCCGACCAGGTACCCAACGGGCCCACATGTCAGTGGAAGAACAACCGGTGTCGTACATCAGAGTCAAGGGCGCCGCTTGCTACACGCTTGGCTGAGCACGCATTGTCGCATTCAAACACCCCCATGAAACCTACGTGGAAGCCGAGAAACCCACTCCGGCCACACGCCCGTTCATGACTGTGCCGGCATTAAACTCAACGTCGGCCGAGCTCCTCCTGTCCGCCCTCTATTTAATCTCCTGTTTAAACGAGGCTAGACACCGGCCAAGAAACGCACACCTCCGCCGCTCCCCTATCTCCTCCTTCACCATTTTCTCCACTCTTACAATGGCGTATGAAGAGTGGTTATCCAGCATCCAAGCTGGCTGGGTGGCCCGCCGGATACGAGCTATGCATCTCGCTGATCCACCTCCCTCCCCTTGCCCGACAGAGCCAGTTGCCGCCCCAAGCTAGCGCGTGGTTCAGCAACTCGCTGCTCCAGGCAAGATCGATGAGGAGCGGCGAGCTGCTCCACACCAGCACGGCGGGGAGCACGGGCGTCGTTGGTGTCGTCCATGCCGCTGCCTCATACCGCGCCTCCCGTGTATGTGGCCGAGACTCCCGTGCCTGCGGCCGCACCATGCAAGCAGATACAGAAGCCAGGTATGCGGAGAGCAACAAGTCAATGGCCAGTGCCTCCGTGTCCACTTCCATCATTGAGGAGAAGTAGAACATGGGAGGCCGCCACCTCTTGGGTCCCATGAAGGCCAACACCGAGGCAGCGCCAGCGTACACAACAGGTGTCTTGCCTGGTCCTTCTGTTGCGAGGACCTTCGTCGACCCTGCATGGGCTCCATGGAAGTGGAGAAGCCCCCTTCGACTCCATGTTAGGCATCAACAAAGGATTTCACTCAGTTGAGCAGTGGGAAAGTGAGCCGTCCTCTGTGCTGAATCATATACCTCCGGGCTCCCGGCAGTCTGGTGATCATGCTGCCGGACATAACGAAGACAAAGGGATCCGCAAGCGACCATTTTTGCTAGGTATTCTACCTGTGCAGTTCAGGAGTAGCACCACTTAGTTGATTTCTAAAGGTAATGAAATCCATTATGTTTATATGAAAATCCGGTATTTTATATGAATTATGTCATTGTTTATATGAAAAATAAGATCGTGTTTGCACGAATTTCATCTGGCTGGTTGAGTTGTTGTCAGAATATGTGCGGGTACGGTTGGATGGCGTGATTTCTAGGTCGCCGGTTGGTCTGCGGCCGACTCGGGCGGCGAGGTGGGACAAATAAAAACCAGCTCGCGCGAGCTCGTCTCCACCGTGTGCACTAGAGGAGGAGCGCCCAAGATCTACCTTGTTCATCGATGGCAAAGGCACGAGTGGACAAAAGGGTCGCCAATATTTTGGCTACCCCGGGCAAGATCCAAACAGCCCCTTCCAGCCCCACTCCTCCCAGCACATTCAAATCCCTCGTTCGCAGTGAAATTTAGCCATGTGTTGTTTTTAGGGATATTTTGTTGTGTGAAAACAAATTTAAATATGAACGAATACTCGGTGTCCGCGGTCTTCTGTCAAGACACGGTTGGATGGCCTCATAGTAGTAGCGTAGAGTAGTAGTAGGAGCAGTACAGTGGTAGGAGTAGTACTACAACAATCTCCTTGGAGTCCGTGCTACAACAAGCTACCCTGCTATGTTACTACTCCCTCCTTTCGGGTTTATAAGGTTCAATTTCAAAATCTCTCCAACCAAGGTAGACGGTGAGTGGTGGAATAAATTTCATAGTTTGCACAAGTACTTAATTAGTACGCTCGTTTTTCTCAAAAAATTATGTTTTCCGATGCATTAATTACAATGAATGCATGCATGACCACTAAATTTCCATGAACTTCTACATGCATTGGTGAGTTTTCTCCTGATACTACTTGCATCGGGTGATTTAATGCACCTCGAAATCCAAACATGTGATGGTAAGTAGTAGAATTGAGACTTATAAACCAAAAAAACGAATTTTTTAGATGAGCCATATAAACTGGAAAGGAGGGAGTAGTAAGTAGTACTACCTCCATAGTGGGTACGTACTCCGTAAAATCAGATTTTTCCCAAAACTAAGTCGCTCAACCTTATTTGCTTATGTCCCTTCCTGCCTCGTTGTTCTTCCCCATGCAGCAAAAAAAACGAGGTCGTGTGAATAGCAATTGATTACTTGTGTAGATGGCTGCATGTGTCTAGGTCAATGCATGCACTTTTTCCTTGGTGCTCGTTGGGCAATCCGAGCAGAAAAAGGAGGGTACTACTACAGCATGCCGGACCGACCGTGTGGTGGTACCTTCATCCTGATTTATCTTTCCATATCGTATTTTGTGCCAATGTTGACCATATTTAACTAACAAGATGTTAATGCATGTCATAAAAAATTATATCATTGTAAACTATGTTCATATACGAATCCAACGATATGATTTATGTTGACATGCACTAACATTTTGTTAATTAAATCTTTGGTCAAACTTCAGCACAAATTACAAAGGGGGCCAATAAACCAGTAATCAACACCATGCGCGCTAGTAGTCATAGTGATCCGAAAGGGCCCAGTTGAAAAAACAAACAAAGAAAAAAAAGATCCCAATACACATTCAAGCATTTCATCACATCTTTCTCTCGCTCTATCGTCTCTTGAACAGATTATGCCAAACTCCCCTGCCTATCACGCGGGAAAAGACCCACCCTCGCCTTTTTTAGTCCGGGTTTGTATCGATGGATCGTGCAAAGCAGCAAAAACGAAGTCATGTCTTGTACTCCTCCGACATACTAAGAGTGGAGACGCTTGCTTTCATGAATGTTTGTACTTCCTCTCGCTGACATGTGGGACATATAGCAACCGGGTCGACATGTCATGCACCAAATAATAGTGCAGAATAGTAGGGGGATGCGGCTCAGTCATAGCGCCCCAGTAGTAGTAATGAGCAATGAGATGTCAAATCACAAAGCCGCACCTTTCCCGCAGACAGATGAAGGAACCATTATTTCACACTTCGCTGAATCCGCTTCTCTGTCATCTCCTTCAAGAAAACCACATATTTCTTCCCCCAGTATTCTGACTCAAGAGGGACGCGCATGGCCTTTGTAAATCATGACATGTGGGACTGCATGACAGGCCATGCTCCCCCGCCCACCACTTGGTAAAATTACCTCATTTTTACTAATCTGGATACTATCTTTTTAGATCAATATAGTTGGGATTCACCAAGGAGCAAAACCAAGTGGTAGGCTACTCCTGTCGCGTTGGCGTAGCAACTCAGCAGGGTCAGTACGCACATGAAATGGCGACACACTTACCCCTTTGGCCGACATGTGGCTCATCCACTATCTTGTTCCACGTGTGGTGCACCAAATTATAGTTCGTTGCAGCAGTTGGACTAGGAGGCACCCCGGTCGTAGCACCATGGTAGTAGTAAATGAGCGATGAGGGGTCAAATCACAAAGCCCCACCTTTTCCGCATTAAGCCAGACAAATGAAGCAACCATCATTCCACTCTAGGGTGCAAGAGCATAAGAAAAAAAGAAAACTAATGATGCATGCGGTAGCTAACTAGGGCGCCCTAGGGTAGGAGCCTCCACTACAAATCCGCTTCTCCCTTGTCCTCTTGAAGAAAACCAATGATGTGTGCGGCGGTTAGGATTTGTAGGAGTACTACGGCATATGGGGCCCACGCCGTAGTAAACGGGAGAGGGATTGAGTTTGAGTCGATGCCTTAATATGGGTGGGCCGCTCGGTTTTTACGGGAACGAGGCAGAATTTTGGGTTCGGAGAGCAGTGGAGATATACGTAAAAATAATTCTGGATGTAGGTTCGATCGAAAGGCAATGACGATGGCCCCCACATTTTAATATACTCGTGGCCGCGTGAAATTTTCTACTCAAAATAATGCATAAAAGTTCCTCCAAAAACATCTATAACTAATGGGAAGTGAATGTATGCTTAAAATAAAAATAAAATGAAAATGTAATACAAAGATAAAAGTATTGTAGTTAAAAGAATGACATTTCTAACAAAAATGTGAATGTGAACTACATATGTGTGCATGTGACCAACACATATATTGTCAATACAAAATCTAATGCAAAAAATAACTTATGAGTAACATGCACGAATTGATGATGTGGTGCTTGCATACATAGAGTACAAAAACAATGTGATTTATGACTTGCATGCATGACGTGTTCATGTGCGATAGTTGCATGTCCAGGAAAAAAGCTAGTGGGTTGTTCTAGCTATTTGGGAATAGAAGATGTATATATGGAAGTTGTACGGAAAGACATGACATGTATCTCAACTCCTATGAGTAGGTACTGGAAAAGAGATGTCATTTGGTTCACATCATAGGAACTTTTCTATTGAGTCTAGAGATTACATCTGTCGGATTCCGGGCTCCGCGGACCCAAGAAAGGTTTGAACTCAGGGGCGTGTGCGAAGAACTCCACCTCTCAAGCCGATCGATTCGCTGCTCTCATGACCTAGCTCGATGATGATGAAGAAGAAAGACACAATAGTTTACCTAGATTCGGGCCACCTTGCGGTGTAATACCCTACTCATTCTTTGTGGTGGATTAGCCTCGTGGGGTGCTGAGTATGAACTAGTACAAGTGGAAGAACAGCCTCAGGAGGCGTGTTCTTGTGATGAGCTCTTGGGGATTCGATGAGCTAATCACCTAAGGAGTCGATCCCTTCTACGGTGGTGGCTAGGCTATATTTATAGTGGCCTTGGTCCTCATCCTCCAAAACTTAGGCGGGAAGGGATCCCACAACGGCCAAATTTCAAAGGGACAAGAAGTACATATGATCCTGGCGAAAGGTAGTCTTCGCCTGCAAAGCTTCTGATCATGACGTCGTGGTGGGCTCGGCGATAACATCCGTCCTGCCGTTCTGGCGGTCTTGGTCTCATTGCACGCGAATGGCAACCTTTGGCTAATTCCTTGGGACTCTGCACCTACACTTGACTCCTTTGCACCAAAGAGGAAACCTGCTGCTCTGTGGTCGCTGGTGCGTGCCTGGCCTTGGTCGTCATGGCTGATGTCATTTCAGCCTCGTGAGGCTGGGTCTGCCATAAAAATCTCTGCCCTGTCAGGAGGCTACCTGAGGAGGCTGCTCCCTCAGGAGGTCTTGATGTCACCCGCCTCGTGAGGCTTGGACCCTCGCAAGGGTCTTGTCTTGTCGTGGTTGAAGATGGGTCGTACCAGGCCATTGACGGAGCCACACCATGGGTTCCAGGCAGGCAAGTCTGGGTACCCTGGTTCCCAGAACACTGATCGAAGCCCCCGGGCCCAAGGCGCGCTCGCACTCTGCTTAGAGGAGAAACCAAAGGGCAAGTGTAGAACTCTACAGGCCCCAATCGCCTGCAGACCGAGCCGACGCGTGGCGCTTGATAATACATGGGCGCCTCCGCTTCCCCACGCTGCCTCGGCAACCGTCTGATTTGACAACTGCCTATTGCGAGCGCAACCTTGCCATCATTGTCTGTCGCGCTCGTCCTCTGCTTCCTCCTACCTTTGTGAGCTTGTACACCCTTCCCCAGTTGCCGCATCTTGTTCATCTTCCTCCGCCGCCATGGTTCCAAAGTTGAAGAAGAAGAGCAGAGCTCGCGTGCCCGAGGATCCCTTGCTGGACCTGGAGCCTGCGCTGGACCGATCAATAGTGGTCAACCAGGAAGGGCTGGACAAGGTCCGCCTGTCCCTTATAGCCGATTCCAATGAGTGGAAGGTGACGAAGGCCTGGCCTGCATCCCGATCTTCGATCGAGATGGGGGCCACTGAAAATCCTCTTCATCTTCATGCCCTCTCGGATGGTCTGATCGCCTCCTTCTCCTATTTCTTCAATGTTGTGGTCTCACATTACCTGATCCAGACATTGCATCTGGATCCCTCCTCCGCAGTCCTCCTTTCCATCTTCGCCTTCCTGTGCGAGGCCCTCGTGGGCATTACCCCATCCATGGCCTTGCTCCACCACCTCTTCACGCTCCGTCTTGTCGATGGCCGTCAATGCTACAGGTGCGTGCTGCTCCAGGCGGTGGCGGCGGCGACAGGTTCCGGCATCGACTTCACGTTCCACACAGATTCCATGGGGTATCGGAGGTGGTGGGTGTATCTGGACTCCGCCGTGCTCAGCCCCTTGCTCCTTCTTCCGCGCACGCCGACGATCTCGAGCTCCGGCTGGGGGCACGCGGAGCTGGTCGACCATCGGCTTGGGCGCGTCTAGTCCAGGATGGCCAAGCTACAGGAGGCGGGCGTGACGGTGCCGATGGTGGCGAGGGAGTTCATTCGACGATGCATCACACCGCTTCAGGGCCATTCGCGCCCAATGTCGACCTTCACGGGCCCCAAAGATCCCATGAGGCTCCAGGTGACTTCGCTTACTCCCACGACTCTGGGCACCGTGCTTGAGCTCATGACAGGGAACCCGGCTCCCGCCGAGCTCCCTACTAAGGGGGGCCTCCTCTTGTACCAGTGCTAGAACCTAGAGGACTTCACCAGGCAGATGTCGCGCTTCGACGAGTGGGGGATGCTCCCCGTGGGCCATGAGGGGCCTCACGGGAACCCTATTGTGGTGGCCCCCGTGCTTGCCCTTCAAATGATGGTGGCGACGCACACGCTGTCAACCACTCCCGAGGTGGCCCCGGGAGACCGGGCGCTTACTGATACCCCGAGTCGGCCCTCGAGGGCCTGGCGCCACCAGGTGCTCCTGAGGTGACTCTCCTTGGCCCTGAGGGCGACCCGAGGGGAGACCCGTCCGTCGCCACGATCGCCTCTGCCGCCTCCAGGACAGCGCGCCCCGCTCCGGGACGCCTCCTCCGGCCATCAAGGTCTCCTGCAAGAGGGGACTCGGGAGCTGCCGCGGCATCACCCCGCGGGCCCTAAAGTAGAGGATTTGGATGGCGGATGATGAGTAAGTACCTTTCCCCTTGGATTCTTGTGTGATGGGTTCCCTCCTGACATTTGCCCTTCAGGCTCCCTCCTTCCTTGGCGACGAGCCTGCACTTGACGCGCCCTTCGAGAGCCCCAGAGCCAGTCGTCGCCCCAAGCCTCCTGAAGCAGGCGGTCGCCCGGGAAGCGTTGCTATCCCGAGAGCCGCGGTCGCTGGAGGAAGATCACGAGCCCGCTCTCCTAGCGCCTCCCCACTACAATAGCTCCCATGCTGTGGAGGCCCCACCGAGGGGCCTTCCGATGATTCTTGCAAGCAGCTGGGCGTCTCATGTGGCGGCTCCATCTTCAAGCGGCAGAACTGCGACCTACTGCGTGGGCCCGAAGCCCGAGGGGTGGCCGAAGAGGCTCCGGCCACCGAGCCCTAGCCGAGGATAGGCAAATTGCCCCACTCCTCTCCGGCAAGCCATGGCGCAGAAGAGAGGCCCGACCAAGTGTTGGACGTGGGCGGAGCACCGTCCGCCACAAACTCCTCCAGGTAGCTGCAGGCGTGCTTGGCAGGCTTGGGGCGGAGCTTGCCGATATCAACTCCCGTCTTGAGGTTGAAAAGATGTGCCTTGCGCGCAAGTACTGCCCCAGGTGAAGCCTCAGGGGCCCCCTTCAGCCTTTTCACCGCAGGCACCGGCCTAGCCAAGGAATATGGACGTCAAGCCTCAGCAGCAAAAACAGGAAGTAGAACGAGAATCAAACACTTATTGGTCATCGCTCGCGGGCTCAAGCAGTCTCCGGCCGAACTTGAAGCCTGAGAGCCGGCTGCTAGGGTCAGCCTCAGGAGACTCGGGAGCAGGAGGCACGTCTGCAGATCGCCTCGGAGCCGGAGCAGGCTCGCGGAGAACCAGCCCCATCCTGTCCTTCTTCGGGATCAGGGGCGAGCACTCCCCGCCTCGCTCGTCGCCATCCTTGTCGTCGTCCGGCATGAGGCGGAGAGCGCGGGACCTGGGCCGAGGGACGGGCTCTCTTGACTCTCCGTCGGTTGCCTCGGAATCGGGCTCCTCTTCCTGCCGCTCTTCTTCCTCCTCTCTGCCGGAGTCACTGGAGGATACGTTCACCGTCTCCAGGGCTACCAGGTCCTCAGGTACCTCTGCGGGCACATGCCCATCCCCGTTGAAGGCGGGCATGGAATTCACCACCTGCTCCCAATCATCCCGAAGGAACAGGGGTACAGGAGCACCCTCCAATCTCGCCACGTCTCCCCCAACCAAGGATTGGAGGACCGTAGCCATATCTCCGTCGGCCAAGACTACACAGCTCGGGCAAAGGGCGCATCGGCCTCCCCGAGCCTCCACAGCGGGAGCGAGTGTTCCCGAAGTGGAGCCACCTGATGCTTCGGGAACTCCCTCAGGAGCGACACCCGGTCAGCTTCACCGTTGCCATGTTACCTGGCCACAGGTCCGCGTCCATCCTCTCCAGCACTATTTTCACGCGGGGATCGACGAGCTCCGCGCGGGACCAAGCGTCGACGGCCTCAGGCTGCCTCGTAGGCAGCCTTAGCCGGGGGTGGATGCGCCCAGCATCCACCATGACCCACTTGCTCCAGAAGCCTTCAATGCTCTTCCCGGGCTTCGAGATAGCATTGGAGCTGGAGTACGCAATAAAGCTCGCGCACACATTGATGGGGCCGCGAGAAACCCGGAGGTAAAAGTAGTTGCGCAGCAAGGCCACCGAGGGCCTTACCAAAACATGAGCGTCGCAGTAATAGGAGAAAATCGCCAGGAGAAGAACAGAGTTGGGATGGAGGTGCAGAGCTTGCAGGTTGTAGTGGCGAAGAACAGAAAGAAAGAACTCGGAAAAGGGAGGCGCCAGACCGGCAGCGATGGCGCTCACGAAGAGCGGGTAGAAGGTGCTTCCTTTGTCCTCAGGAAGGGCAGAGCCAACCTTGAGCGCGGCCGCCCCGTCGTTGCCTTGCGCCGCCATCATCTGGCGCGTCCGGGCAAGGTTCTTCTCCGACACATTCGGAGGATCCAGAGCGGGTGAGTACCAGGCTCCGATCGGGGTCTGACGAGGCGCCATATCTTGCTGAGATGCGGGGTTGGAGTAGATCTGAGGATTTCGAGAGCAAGAAGGAGGAGAGCGAGAAAGGGGATCTGGGCGATGACTGGAGAAGGCAAAGAGGGTAAGCCTGGCCGGGTGCCGCCCTCTTGTCAGGTCGTGCAGTTGCCGAGGCGTCGTGGGGAAGCAGGGACGCCCACGTCCAATCAACCGCCACGGGGCGCCCAACTCCGCAGGCTGTTGGGGCCCGTGGCGCTTCGCACTTACCCCTTCGCTTCTCTGCTAAGCCAAGTCCGGGCGCGCCTTGGGACCGGGGGCTACTATCGGCGTTCTGGGAACAGCGGTACCAAGACTTGCCTGCCTGCGGCCTGCAGCATGGCTCAAGGAGTGGCCTAGTATGGACCATCTTCATCAACACAAGCTCAAGACCCTCGCGAGGGGCCAAGCCTCGCGGGGCGATGACAGGAAGCTTCCTCAGGCACAGCCTCGTTAGGCTGGTTCGCAAGGAGGCGGAGAGATCAAGGCAGGGTACCTCACGAGGTGCCCGTGACGCAAGCCATGACAACCGAAGCCAGGCGGGCACCAGGCGGGCGCCGGCCTGCGCAGAGTCCTTGTTTCCTCTTTGGTGCAAAGGGGGCAAGCGCAGGCAAGGGTATCAAGCAAAGGCAACCATTTCAGTGCAACAAGACCAAGACCAGCAGAACGGCAGGATGGAGGTCATCGTGGAGCCCAAGCTGGCGTCATCGTCAGAGCCTTTGGCAGGCGAGGACAAACTTTAGTAAGGATAAGTGTACTAGATGTTCCCCTTCAAAATGGCCAATTGTTGGCGCTCTTCCCGCTCAATATTTGGGAAGAGGACTAGGGCCTTGCTCTATAAATAGGGCTAGCCACCACAGTAGAAAGGGGATTCGATCCGGATTCAATCCTTCCCAAGAGGCATCACTTCCACAAGAACTCCTCCCCATCGTTCATCATCAGCCCCAGAGGCAATCCACCACACCACAACCTAGAGTAGGGTATTGACCCACAATGGTGGCCCGAACTAGTATAAACCTCGTGTCACTTGTGTTGTTCTTCATGTAGTTTAGATCCTTGCGAGGCGACGAGACGTGAGTAGGTAGGAGGTGTGATCTCCACGCGCACCCTAGAGTTCGAACCTTGAGGGTCTGCCGGAACCCGAAATCTGACAACGCCAACTGGGCGCCGGCCCCTGAGTTCCGATCTGGAACCCCTATGCAGCTCACCTCCTGGGAACAGAAGGGCCTGTTATGGGGCGAATCTGCAGAGCTGACTAGACTCATCAACTGTGTCAAGGGCATGAAGGACAAGAACATCAAGCTCATCAACGTGATCCAAGTCAGGCTCATTTTCCTGATACTGTTGTGCCAAAGGCAGGCATTCAATCTGTCGGAATTCGTCTCGGCCGAACACCACACACTCCAGAGGTTCTACGGCATGAAGCATAAGAACGCATGGAAGGCGTTGTTAAGGCCTCCGAGGTACCTCCTCTCATAATGGAGGACTGCAGGCTCCATGCCGCACGACAACCTACCCAGATGAGTTCTCAAGCCACCACCGGGTCCGGTTCTTCCCAATGTACTCATGGGGGAATTCCTAAGTTTGTGTATATTTGTTTTAGGAGTATATGGAGACAGCAGAGCGGATCGATAGTCCGGCTCCATTGCCGGAAAGCCCATCCATTGATCTTCTCACGAAGATGCTGGTCCCGTTGCCCTACAAGGAGCCGGAGAAGAAGGCCGACAAGAAGGCCCCGGGGACCCGAAAGGGTCTCCGAAGTAAGGTTGCACAAGGCTCGTCCGAAGATGACGAGGCGCACTCCTCCCCCGAAGGGGAAGAAGAAGAAGAAGAGGATGCCCCGTCCGGAAAGGATGGGGGGCCTGCGACAGTGAATCAGGGGGCCAAGAGAGGCCCCCGGCGTAAGGCCGTCATACCCTTGTCTTCTGATGACGACGAGGTAGATTCCTCCCGCGGAGGCGGGGAGGAACAAGGAGAAACACCACCTCCCCGTGTCGGGGGAGGGAAGAAGAGGAAGGCCGCCCCGGTGGGGGAGACTGGGACGTCCAAGAAGGGAAAAGCACCCCTTCCGGACTACTCTGCCACCGCTGCCGATAGCGAGGAAGGGTGGCTGCCCAGGAGGAAGCCCCTTGTGCGGTCATAAGTATCCGCACTCAATCGTAACTTTTGCTTCATAATTTTGTTTACAATGCCGAACTTCTATACAGTCCGGCCAGGGCCCATCCAGGAGTATCGTCTTCGGATGGGTCCTTGAGTGAGTCAGCAATGAACTCACTCCCGACGGCCACATCTCCTCGTCCTGCGGAAGACACGGAGGTGTTGTCCCGAAGGCTCCCGACGATGGCGGAGGTGGCCCTGGAGGCGCCTCAAGGCGGCGTCCCACGCGTGTGACACTCCAAAATTTTTGTGATTTTGTTTTCAGAAAGAACCCTTGCTTGGTTTGAAAGAAGGTCATTTAAACCCTTCCTAAAAGCCATCTTCTAAGTTTGCCCTCTCAAAAAAAATCCTTTTCTTGGATTTGGTTTCTTTTAAAATGAAAACCCTTTTTGTTTTGGACTTTTATTTGGTTTTGATCCCTTCAAAAATTTCACCATGCTTCCTATGGTGAAATTTTCCCAAAACCTTTCCTCCCACTATAGTTCAACCCTAACACTCTGTCCAAACTAATAAAATCCATTTTTGGATTTTATTCCAACTATTTCTCCTCCCAAAATAATTCTGTCTTCTCTTTTGAACCTAGGTGGATTACAAAGCAAGTACCCTAATGCTCTTGACTTTTGACCTCAACTCAACACCCCTGGATAGTCCTTTGAACCCACAACCCAGAACCATCTTGATCCACTCTTCTCCTTCTCAAAATTTTCAAATTTCACCCACTGCAAGTTTGGACCATATTTGCCAAATTTGGTGAAATTCATATCTACACCTCTTCAAAAATTAAACAAATATCTAGGCAGCCTCTAGATGCAATGAGAGGCCCCTCCACCAAAAACCAGCTCAAGGAAAAATCCCTACATACCTGGATCATTCTGTCGAACACCTTGCATGCACTGTTCTAGCCATATTCAGAAAAATTCAGACATTCAGTGTCGTTTTCCTTCGTCAGATTTCAGTCACGTGTCGATAATGCGCTCTGGCACGTTGCGCATGGCCCCTTCCCCCTGGACAGCACCCCGCACGCGCACTTGGCGCCTTCCTGGCATCGGTGGCGCCCTGGCCCGCCTGCGCCGCGTGTCCTGCGGCGGCCGTAGCGGCCGACAGGAAGCAGAACGGCGGCTCAACGCCGTTCGGTGCCGCCCAAGCGATCTGGTGGCTCCGCGTGGCCACCTCCTTGCCAGCGCACGCATGCAGCAACGTCGCCGTGGCGCGGCACGCGCAGAGCGCGCTCCCTGCCGCCGACGGGCCCGCGCCGCCCCGTTCCATCGAGCTCCCCCTAAACCCCTTTATCCCGACATGCTTAGCACCAAAATGGAGTCAGTGAACCCACACGACGGCGCTCAACCCCTAAACCACCCCGACCAATGCCATGCGCCGCCGTAAACTTCGCCGGAGAACCCCGTTCTCGGCCACCGCGTCGGACCGCCTATATAAAGGGCTCCCGAGCTCGCCCTCGAGCACACACCCCTTTGCACCTCACCAGCACCCTGCCAGGCCACCAGGGGGACCTCGAGGAGGTCCTCTTCCCCAGCTCCGACCGCCCCGTTCCGCCTCGGCCTCCACCATGATTCACTCCGGTGAGGCCATCTCCGGCGCCCTAATCACGTCAACTACCCCCTCATGCTACCGCAAGTCTAACCCCCTCCTCAATTTCATCTCCGCAGCACTCTCCGACGAGACCCACGACTGCCCGAACCGCCGTCCGCCGGAGCTAGGGCCGCCATCGACACAGTACTCGCCGGCGACCACCACCACCACCCACAGACGCGGAACGGTGCACTGATCACGGAGGTAAACCCCGATCACCTTGCCTCGCCGTGGATCGCCGCCGGTGACCACCGCACCTCTCGGGCGCCGTCGCGCTCTGTTCCTCTGTTTGAATTTTCAAACCCGACAGGTGGGGCCCGCCTGTTTGCCTCACAGCTGTTTCTTTTAAACGAAACGTTATCTGTACTTTTCCGTAGAACCCCCTGGAAGTTTTCTGTTTCATTACAGATGAGTCCTTGGGTTAAAACACTTATAACTTTTTAACAGAAGGGAATTTTTTAGTGATTCTTCTTCTGTTCTCTTTAGATTTTTGTCTAGTTTTTAATCATATTTATTTGAAAAAAAATTGGAACACTTTTCTATACACTCACGGTATTTACACTGCGTATGTATTTTTCTTATACCGTAGATACCGGAGGAGGTGACGGAGCTGCAAACTTCACACAGTTAGACTCCAACTACTCCGAACCAGGCAGGCATGTTTGAACCCTTGATATGATGAGTGTTGTTGCATGTTTGCATTTTAGTATAGTCATGGCTTGTTTATGAACATCACTTTGCATGATATATCTCATGCACATAATTGGAAAGTATGTTTCAGAAAGCATTATATTGTTGGATACATATTTGCAAAGCCATGTGTTAGTATGAGGATGGGTAAGATGGCAGTGTTGTGACATGCCAGTCTTATGCCAGATTAGTTGGCTTCCGTGTCGTCATGACACCATTCACATTCCCATTCATTCCATCCTATACTGTCACATGTTTTCCGAAAGGAATATGGCATAGTAAGTTGCAAATCGTTTTCCTGGTACACACCAAGTGGAGAGGCCGGGATGAGGGTTCCATGGCCCTGGATTAAAGCCCATCATCCGGTCAGGGGGCATGGGTGTTTCCGGTTGGGACCGAGAGGGGGGCACCCCTTTGAGCGCGCGTATAGAAATTTGATCCCATGCTATTCGAGGTTGTGGCCTCCCCGTCTCAAAGTTTTTCTTGGACGTTGGCCAGGGTGATTCCTGGCAACATGAGGTGAAATGGGTGTGTACTAGTTAATGTGTTTCTACTGAAATACCGTAAACGGAACTAGTCCTTCGTGACTACGGAAATCCGTTGGCTGTGTTCAGTTCTTCCAAACTCTGCAGAGTCTCAATCTTTCAATTATCTTGTACTTTGTTCGAGTACTATAATTATCTTATCTTGTCAGGTATCAGCCTCAGTGACAAAACTCCGGTGGGATTTATGTGTGATAAATCCGGTTAAAAGATTATTCCTGTGGATGGACTAAATGTTGTTTACTTTTATTATAAGCCCTGTCTGCGATGTCGCTCAGACGTCCGACGGTGGCTAACCTGTTATTTACTTTTATTATAAGCCCTGTCTGCGATTTCTCTCAGATGTCCGACGGTGGCAAACCTGTTATTTACTTTTATTAAAGCCCTGTCTGCGATGTCGCTCAGACGTCCGATGGAGGCAAACCTGTTATTTGCTTTTATTATAAGCCATGTCTGCGATGTTGCTCAGACATCCAACGGTGGCAAACCTGTTATTTACTTTTATTAAAGCCATGTCTGCGATGTCGCTCAGACGTCCGACGGTGGTAAACTTGTTATTTACTATTACTATAAGCCCTGTCTGCGATGTTGCTTAGACGTCCAACGGTGGCGGACCTGTTATTTACTTTTGTTATAAACCCTGTCTGTGATGTTGCCCAGACGTCCGACTGTGGTATTCCTTTTAAAGCCCTGTCTGTGATGTCGCCCAGACGTCCGACTGTGGCATTTCTTTTAAAGCCCTGTATGTGATGTCGCCCAGACGTCCGACTGTGGCATTTCTTTTAAAGCCCTGTATGTGATGTCGCCCAAACGTCTGACTGTGGCATTTCTTTTAAAGCCCTTTATGTGATGTCGCCCAGACGTCCGACTGTGGCATTTATTTTAAGCCCTTTATGTGGTGTCGCTTAGACGCTCGACTGCGGCATGCTTTTTATTTATTTACCTTTCGAGGCGTCGCTCCAGACACCCGATCGGTTTTCTTTCAGCTATTTATTTTATTTATCAAGTCCTGCAAATCTTACCATTGTTATATGAGCATCATCCTTTATTCATGACACATTCATGCATTCATTGATTATATCTTTTGTTCGAACTGTCTTGCGAGTACTCCCAAGTACTCATCTGGCTTGTTGATTTGGCCAGATGCTGATGAAGGCGATCTCATGGATGAAGAGTTTGATAGCGAGTCCGACGCCTAGAGGAGTCCCAGTCAGTCCCGTGCGATCCTGTCTTGGTCATTGTATTATCCGCTTCCGCAACCCCGAATAAATTCATCGAGCCTCACCTCGACGCTCGATGCACTGCCAGTAGAAGTCAAGTTATCCACAGCCACTTTTCCCCCGAGCTAGTAGCATGCCACTCCACCCCTGTGTCATATCCGCCCATATGCATAATATTGGCGAGTCTGTAATAAATTGTTGAGCAATCTCCGCTCAACCCTGTAATATATTTGATGCTACTGGTTCTTTGTTTATCAAGCTTTTCCTATACTGGGATTTAAAGATTGGTTTTCTCAATAAATATTTTTATTGAAAAACCGGTCGTGACAGACTTGGTAACCAGAGCCAGGCTGACTGTAGGAAGCCACTAGGTGCGATCGCTAATTGGTTATTAGCAGGATAGAGTTATTCATGTTTTTGCAAATGTAGTCATTTTCTGACAATCAGCATAAAATTTATGATCTGACCACTCAGAATTTGTGCCTACTTTTGTAGATGGCCGGCAACGACTGCGAGTCTCAGATGTTCGCCAACGTGCCTGAGGGGTTCGTCAAACTCCTCTCCTTCATCGTTCAGGTCGCGATGGGGCCATCTGTGCGCCCAGTCTTCACGCTTTATCCACACAAGATCAACGACAGTCTGACTATGCACCAGGCCGCGGTGCAATTCAGGGTGGGCCATGCTGAAGTACGCCGCCTCCGATTCGTGGGGAGAGCCATGCCTACAGAAAGGCATGCTATGCAGATGGCTGCCCGCGAGACGATAGCCCGTCTTCGGGATGTTCTTCCGGCAATGAAGACCCGTCGCTACCGCTACCTTCCATGCCATGTACCTTACACCTGTCACTACTCCTTCTCTTACCCCAGAGGAGAGCGAGACGAAGCCTTTGAGATGCTTGTCGAGTACCTACGAGCCCTGGAGGTAGCATTCGACTGCATGGTGGATGACCTCGTAGCTGCACGCATGGACTCAGTTCATGGCTGTGCTGCTAACAGGAGGGAACTCCTGCACACCGCTCCACCACTGACTTTTGTGTCATCCACAGCCTCTCACTCGCCTACCATACTCGCCACTGCTCGTCGTCTGCCTACCATAGAGGAATTTAACCAGGCTATTGCACCCACTCCCGTCCGCTCTGCACCACTTGTTACACCCACTCCCATACGTGCTACCCCACCTATTCCACCCACTCGTATTCGTGTTATTCCGCCTAAGGCACCTGCTCCGTCAGCTCAGCACAACATTTCTCGTCTGGAACCTATTAGCGAGGAGGAGGTTGATTCTCCAGCGTCTCTGCGTCTCACCCTCGGCAGGCCAAGGGAGATCCTCACCGTCTCCGACTAAGTACGCATAGACGCCATGCGATGTATCAACTTGTGTAATATGTTTTTATGTACATAGGTTGTGAGTAGTAGCATGTTTGCGCATCATGTAGGATCTGGAGGAGTGCACTAGTTTTAATAACATGTCAGGATTATGTACGCATATCCTGAGTGATGTAATGTATAATTATGCCCGCGTGTAAGATATGCACTAGTCCTTCTCCGCGCGCAATCGTGTGTTTCCAAAAAACTTCCCTGGAATTTAAAAATGTGCTTTGTGTGTGATTTTATTGACTTTTGTGACTCTCCTTCTTGTCTTACGAGTTCACAAAATATATCCCCAGAGTGAAAGATGTCTCATCCTTGGACGTGCTTCATGCCAACCCAGCCAGAAGAAAATTATGGCACACCGCAGAATCAGAATTTCACTCAGGGTCAGACAAGTCAACAGGACAGTGAAACAGCTTTTACACAAGTTTGTCGTTTGTATGACTAGAGTCAGCAGCAACACTAGGAAATGATGAACCAATTCATCAATATGGGAAGTAACCGTGGTCAGTATCAACCGCAATCCAAATTATCTGAGTTACAAAAGACGCGTCCTCCAACATTTTCTCATACTGACAAGCCTCTTGAGGCTGAAGACTGGCTTAGCGACATGGAGAGAAAATTAATTATCGCACAGTGTTCCGACCGTGAAAACGTACTATATGCACCACATTATCTCACAGGTGCAGCTGCATCGTGGTGGGAAAACTTTCTGCACATGCACCCCAACGAAAATGAAATCACCTGGGAAAATTTGAAAGAAGGTTTTCGTGGGGCACATATTCCTAAAAGCGTCATGAAAATCAAGAAGAAGGAATTTGATGAACTCAAGCAAAGAGCCATGACAGTGTTAGAATACAACAGCCAATTCACACTGCTGTCTCGCTACGCAAATGAAGAACGCATGACCGAGAGCAAGAAGATGGAAAAATTCCTGGAAGGCCTTGCACCCGCCCTTAAGTGCCAGCTAGTTGTGCACACCTTTCCAGATTTTAAAACACTGGTGGATAAGACCATTACCCTGGAAAATGAGCGACGTAGCCTAGAAGATATCCGCAAACGGAAAAGGGACCAGACTAATTTTTCTCGCAATCACAAAAGCAAGAAGGAATTTCAGAAGGGGGATTCACACAAAACCTCGGTGAATAATTCACGTCCAACCAAGAATTTCCATGCAAGGGACAAGGAATTCACCTATCGCCCAGGCGTTACCTGTTATGCTTGTGGAGAAGAAGGACACTATGCCAAGCAGTGTCCCAAGCCAAGGAACTCAAACCCGAAGCTCAATAATGGTGGAAATAATTCAGCACCAAAGCGAAGCAATTTTAACCCCAACAACAACCACCGGAAAGGTCACTTGAATCACGTGACCCGAGAGGAAGCGCAGAACGCCCCAGATATCGTACTCGGTACGTACCCCATCAACACAATACCTGCCATGGTTTTGTTTGATTCTGGAGCTTCTCACTCATTCGTTTCGAAAAGTTTTGCTTTGGAAAATAATTTTTCGATGCTTCCCTTGGAAAAATCAATGATAGTCAAGTCCCCTGGGATTAAGCAAGTGACCCAGAATTACTGTCAAGGTGTGGTTATTGAATTTGAAGGATTGAATTTTTACGCCAACCTTATTGTACTGGAGAGCAAAGGACTGGATGTCATCCTAGGAATGGATTGGTTGACCACCAAGAAAGGTTTTATTGACTGCTTGAACAGTATCGTGATTCTCACCCACCATCAAGGGAAGAAAATAAAAGTTTCAGCCAAAGAGAGACAAATACCTCGGCAACCTAGATTAAACAAGGTGGACATTTCTGAGCTGAACAAGGTTCCAGTGGTATGTGAATTTCCAGATGTATTTCCAGAAGAACTACCAGGCATGCCACCAGACCGAGAGATAGAATTCAGCATTGAGCTAGCACCCGGAACCACTCCTATTTACAAGAAACCTTACAGAATGGCACCATCCGAATTGGTAGAGTAGAAGAAGCAAATAAAAGAATTATTGGAGAAAGGATACATACGAGCCAGCTCCTCACCTTGGGGTTCTCCAATTTTATTTGCCAAGAAGAAGGATGGAACAATGAGGTTGTGTATTGATTATCGAGCTCTCAACATGGTCACAATCACGAACAAATACCCAATGCCCCGAATAAATGATTTATTCGATCAGCTCGCACAGGCCAAAGTCTTCTCAAAAATTGATTTGAGATCGGGATAGCACCAGTTAAAAGTACGAACAGAAGATATTCCCAAGACCGCATTTACCTCCAGATATGGGCTGTATGAGTTCACCATAATGCCATTTGGGCTAACCAACGCCCCCGCATATTTTGTTCATCTCATGAACAAAGTATTTATGAAGTATATGGACAAGTTTGTTGTGGTGTTCATCGATGATATTTTGATATATTCCAAGACACCAGAAGAGCATGCTGAACATCTCAGGATTGTACTCGGAGAACTCAGGAAACATCAACTGTACGCCAAATTCAGCAAATGTGAATTTTGGCTGAGGCAAGTGGGTTTCCTGGGCCACGTGCTAACCCAAGAAGGTATTGCAGTGGATCCGGAAAAAGTCAAGGCCGTACTTGGCTGGAAACCGCCAGCTAACGTAACGGACATACGGAGTTCCTTGGGAATGGCAGGCTATTATCGGAGATATATTGAAGGATTCTCCACTATAGCAAAGTCCATGACACAATTGCTCAAGAAAGGCAAGAAATTTGAATGGACAGAAGCATGTGAGAAAATCTTCCAAGAGCTAAAAAGAAATTAACAACGACGCCAGTACTAATAGTGCCAGATATACACAAGAACTTTGAGGTATATTGTGACACATCCCGAAAAGGCCTCAGATGCGTATTGATGCAAGAAGGCAAGGTAGTTGCGTATGTCTCCAGACAACTACGCAAGCATGAGGAAAATTATCCCACTCATGACTTGGAATTGGCAGCAGTCATCCATGCACTCAAGGAATGGAGACACTTCCTACTTGGGAATCGTTGCGAGATATACACAGACCATAAGAGTCTTAAGTATATTTTCACACAGCCAGAGTTAAATTTGCGGCAACGACGCTGGATAGAGTTGGTGAAGGATTATGATGTTGGAATCCACTATCATCTCGGAAAAGCAAATGTTGTGGCAGATGCACTTAGTCGAAATCCCAGCACGGAAGACGACAATATGCCAAAATTGAGGCCAGAATTTCAACAAGAATTTGCCCGACTAAATCTCATAATGGTCACCGGAGGCAGTGTATCGAATATCGAAATACAGCCTACCCTGATGGAAAGTATCATGGAAGCCCAGCACGGACACCCCAGCATTGAGGGCATAAAAAGAAAAGTGAGTCTGGGAAGAGCCTCAGAATTCAACATAGATTAGCAAGGAATATTGTGGTACGGAGAAAGGCTATGCGTACCAAATGTCAAGGACCTCAAACAGCAGATATTAACTGAAAGTCACACAGCTCCGTATTCAATCCATCCTGGAGGGACAAAGATGTACAAAGACCTTCAGGAAAAATTTTGGTGGCACTGTATGAAGAGAGATATAGCCACGTTCATTGCATGTTGTGACTCTTGTCAACGTATCAAAGCTGAGCACCAGAAACCAGCCGGACTGTTACAGCCAAATAAGATAACCGAGTGGAAATGGGACGAGATTGGAATGGACTTTATCATTGGACTGCCACGGTCACAACACGGAAACAATGCCATATGGGTCATAACCGACAGATTATCCAAAGTGGCACATTTTATTCCAGTAAAAACAACTTACACCACTCAGAGACTAGCCAGACTTTATCTTGCCCATATCGTCTGCCTACATGGAGTCCCTAAGACTATTATCTCCGATAGAGGCACACAGTTCGTCTCTGCATTCTGGGATCACCTACAACAGGCACTGGGAACCCAACTAGCCTTCAGTACCGCATACCATCCCCAGACCGATGGACAAACAGAACGCGTAAACCAAATCTTAGAACACATGCTAAGAGCTTGTGTCCTCACCTACGGGAACAGTTGGGAAGAAAGTTTGCCATATGCAAAATTCGCATACAACAACAGCTATCAAGCCAGCTTGCAAATGGCACCCTTTGAAGCTCTATATGGGAGAAGATGTCGTACCCCGCTAAATTGGTCAGAGACAGGAGACAACCATATTTTTGGCCCACATATGCTCAAGGAGGCCGAGGAGAAAGTTAAGACGATTAGAGAACGACTCAAAACAGCTCAAAGTCGACAAAAGAGTTATTACGACCGAAAGCATCGGGAAATCAGTTTTGAACCCGGAGAATTGGTATACCTGAGAGTTTCTCCTATGAAGGGTCTGCAACGATTCAAGATTAAGGGGAAACTAGCACCAAGATTCATCGGACCATTTTATATAGTGGCCCGACAAGGCAAGGTAGCCTACCAGCTGGACCTGCCCGGAGACTTATCCGGTATCCACAACGTGTTTCACATCTCGCAGTTGAGAAAGTACATAAGAAACCTAGAGAAGCAAGTTTCACATGAGTATATTGACGTGCAACCAGACCTCACTTACCGGGAGCACCTGATAAAAATATTGGAAGAATCTGAGAGGAGGACCCGACAGAAAACCATTAAGTTTTTCAAAGTTCAATGGAGCAATCACACCGAGAATGAAGCAACTTGGGAGAGCGAGGATTTTCTTCGGACAGAGCACCCACACCTGTTTAAGGATCAGCTGAAATCTCGGGGACGAGATTTTTCCTAAGGGGGTAGGTGCTGTGACACTCCAAATTTTTTGTGATTTTGTTTTCAGAAAGAACCCTTGCTTGGTTTGAAAGAAGGTCATTTAAACCCTTCCTAAAAACCATCTTCTAAGTTTGCCCTCTCAAAAAAATAATCCCTTTCTTGGATTTGGTTTCTTTTAAAATGAAAACCCTTTTTGTTTTGGACTTTTATTTGGTTTTGATCCCTTCAAAAATTTCACCATGCTTCCTATGGTGAAATTTTCCCAAAACCTTTCCTCCCACTATAGTTCAACCCTAACACTCTGTCCAAACTAATAAAATCCATTTTTGGATTTTATTCCAACTATTTCTCCTCCCAAAATAATTTTGTCTTCTCTTTTGAACCTAGGTGGATTACAAAGCAAGTACCCTAATGCTCTTGACTTTTGACCTCAACTCAACACCCCTGGATAGTCCTTTGAACCCACAACCCAGAACCATCTTGATCCACTCTTCTCCTGTTCAAATTTTTCAAATTTCACCCACTGCAAGTTTGGACCAGATTTGCCAAATTTGGTGAAATTCATATCTACACCTCCCCAAAAATTCCACAAATATTTAGGCAGCCTCTAGATGCAATGAGAGGCCCCTCCACCAAAAACCAGCTCAAGGAAAAATCCCTACATACCTGGATCATTCTGTTGAACACCTTGCATGCACTGTTCTAGCCATATTCAGAAAAATTCAGACATTCAGTGTCGTTTTCCTTCGTCAGATTTCAGTCACGCGTCGACAGTGCGCTCTGGCACGTTGCGCATGGCCCCTTCCCCCTGGACAGCACCCCACACGCGCACTTGGCGCCTTCCTGGCGTCGGTGGCGCCCTGGCCCGCCTGCGCCGGCGTGTCCTGCGGCGGCCGTAGCGCCGTAGCGGCCGACAGGAAGCAGAACGGCGGCTCAATGCCGTTCGGCGCCGCCCAAGCGACCTGGTGACTCCGCGTGGCCACCTCCTTGCCAGCGCACGCATGCAGCACCGTCGCCGTGGCGCGGCACGCGCAGAGCGCGCTCCCTGCCGCCGACGGGCCCGCGCCGCCCCGTTCCGTCGAGCTCCCCCTAAACCCCCATATCCCGACATGCTTAGCACCAAAATGGAGTCAGTGGACCCACACGACGGCGCTCAACCCCTAAACCACCCCGACCAATGCCCTGCGCCGCCGTAAACTTCGCCGGAGAACCCCGTTCTCGGCCACCGCCTCGGACCGCCTATATAATGGGCTCCCGAGCTCGCCCTCAAGCACACACCCCTTTGCACCTCACTAGCACCCTGCCAGGCCACCAGGGTGACCTCAAGGAGGTCCTCTTCCCCAGCTCCGGCCGCCCCGTTCCGCCTCGGCCTCCACCACGATTCACTCCGGTGAGGCCATCTCCGGCGCCCTAATCACGTCAACTACCCCCTCATGCTACCGCAAGTCTAACCCCCTCCTCAATTTCATCTCCGCAGCACTCTCCGACGAGACCCACGACTGCCCGAACCGCCGTCCGCCGAAGCTAGGGCCGCGTCGACACAGTACTCGCCGGCGACCACCACCACCACCCACAGACGCGGAACGGTGCACTAAACACGGAGGTAAACCCCGATCACCTTGCCTCGCCGTGGATCGCCGCCGGCGACCACCGCACCTCTCGGGCGCCGTCACGCTCTGTTCCTCTGTTTGAATTTTCAAACCCGACAGGTGGGGCCCGCCTGTCAGCCTCACAACCGTTTCTTTTAAACGAAACGTTATCTGTACTTTTCCGCAGAACCCCCTGGAAGTTTTCTGTTTCATTATAGATGAGTCCTTGGGTTAAAACACTTATAACTTTTTAACAGAAGGGACTTTTTGAGTGATTCTTCTTCTGTTCTCTTTAGATTTTTGTCTAGTTTTTTATCATATTTATTTGAAAAAATTTTGGAACACTTTTCTGTACACTCACGGTATTTACGTTGCATATGTATTTTTCTTATACCGTAGATACCGGAGGAGGTGACGGAGCTGCAAACTTCGCACAGTTAGACTCCGACAACTCCGAACCAGGCAAGCATGTTTGAACCCTTGATTTGATGAGTGTTGTTGGATGTTTGCATTTTAGTATAGTCATGGCATGTTTATGAACATCACTTTGCATGATATATCTCATGCACATAATCGGAAAGTATGTTTCGGAAAGCATTATATTGTTGGATACATATTTGCAAAGCCATGTGTTGGTATGAGGATGGGTAAGATGGCAGTGTTGTGACATGCCAGTCTTATGCCAGATTATTTGACTTCCGTGTCGTCATGACACCATTCACATTCCCATTCATTCCATCCTATACTGTCACATGTTTTCCGAATGGAATATGGCGTAGTAAGTTGCAAATTGTTTTCCTGGTACACACCAAGTGGAGAGGCCAGGATGAGGGTTCCATGGCCCTGGATTATAGCCCGTCATCCGGTCAGGGGGCATGGGTGTTTCCGGTTGGGACCGAGAGGGGGGCACCCCTTAGAGCGCGCGAATAGAAATTTGATCCCATGCTATTCGAGGTTGTGGCCTCCCCGTCTCAAAGTTTTTCTTGGACGTTGGCCAGGGTGATTCCTGGCAACGTGAGGTGAAATGGGTGTGTACTAGTTAAATGTGTTCTACTGAAATACCGTAAACGGAACTAGTCCTTCGTGACTACGGAAATCCGTTGGCTGTGTTCAGTTCTTCCAAACTCTGCAGAGTCTCAATCTTTCAATTATCTTGTACATTGTTCGAGTACTATAATTATCTTATCTTGTCAGGTATCAGCCTCAGTGACAAAACTCCAGTGGGATTTATGTGTGATAAATCCGGTTAAAAGATTATTCTTGTGGATGGACTAATTGTTGTTTACTTTTATTATAAGCCCTGTCTCCGATGTTGCTCAGACGTTCGATGGTGGCAAACCTGTTATTTACTTTTATTATAAGCCCTGTCTGCGATGTCGCTCAGACGTCCGACGGTGGCAAACCTGTTATTTACTTTTATTAAAGCCCTATCTGCGATGTCGCTCAGACGTCCGACGGTGGCAAACCTGTTATTTACTTTTATTATAAGCCCTGTCTGCGATGTCGCTCAGACGTCCGACG
>NC_041389.1:390126198-390130398 GCF_002162155.2 Triticum dicoccoides | reverse complement strand
TGTGATGTCGCCCAGACGTCCGACTGTGGCATTTCTTTTAAAGCCCTGTATGTGATGTCGCCCAGACGTCCGACTGTGGCATTTCTTTTAAAGCCCTTTATGTGATGTCGCCCAGACGTCCGACTGTGGCATTTATTTTAAGCCCTTTATGTGGTGTCTCTTAGACGCCCGACTGCGGCATGCTTTTTATTTATTTACCTTTCGAGGCGTCGCTCCAGACACCCGATCGGTTTTCTTTCAGCTATTTATTTTATTTATCAAGTCCTGCAAATCTTACCATTGTTATATGAGCATCATCCTTTATTCATGACGCATTCATGCTTTCATTGATTATATCTTTTGTCCGAACTGTCTTGCGAGTACTCCCAAGTACTCATCTGGCTTGTTGATTTGGCCAGATGCTGATGAAGGCGATCTCATTGATGAAGAGTTTGATAGCGAGTCCGACGCCTAGAGGAGTCCCAGTCAGTCTCGTGCAATCCTGTCTTGGTCATTGTATTATCTGCTTCCGCAACCCCGAATAAATTCATCGAGCCTCACCTCGACGATCGATGCACTGCCAATAGAAGTCAAGTTATCCACCGCCACTTTTCCCCCGAGCTAGTAGCATGCCACTCCACCCCTGTGTCATATCCGCCCATATGCATAATATTGGCGAGTCTGTAATAAATTGTTGAGCAATCTCCGCTCAACCCTGTAATATATTTGATGCTACTGGTTCTCTGTTTATCAAGCTTTTGTCTACCAGCAAGGATGACTTTTCCTATACTGGGATTTACAGATTGGTTTTCTCAATAAATATTTTTATTGAAAAACCGGTCGTGACAACGCGTTGGACTCGCGGGTTCAAGGTCCCCGCGGATCCTGTCGATGAGTCCCACGGCAAGCCGGGTTCTCAGTCGAACACTGTTCCAGAGCCTTCAGTGGTTCCGGACTTAGGCGGGCAGCCCTCGTTATAGAGGGAGGGCCGTCTGTATCAAGGACTTCTGTTGCACCCAAGGTGCCGGATTGTCTACTGGGAGCGCTTCGAGGCGCTTCCCTGGATGAAGAGCACCATACTCTCATGAGTGCGGTGATTCAGAAGGTTTCGTCCGCCAAGAGCGGACTAACCGAAGCCTGCACTAGCCTCCTAACAGGCTTTGAGGTAAGCAGTAAGAATGTGTAAAATCACCACCCGACAGGTTGTAGCCCCTGATACTCTGTTTGGTGTTCGAAAAGAAAAACCAAACGGAGGGTCAATTATAATCCGCAGGAATCTAATAATAAGTGTTGAATGTGAATAAACAGGTTGTGCTGCTGGCCGCTGCTGCTCGCACGGCCGAAATCGCCGGCCTGACGCAGGATTTAGAGCGGGCATAGGGAGAGCTCGGCCTCGCGAGGAGGCAGCTCGAAGAGAACAAAGGTAAATGATTTCCCTCTCTCATATAAGAAATAGTAAATAAAATTTGATTATGCTAACGACGAGACGTTGTGATGTGGTACCAGAGGCCGCCACCGAAGTGGCATCTCTCAAGAAGGCGCTGTCCGAGGCCGAATGCAAAACAGCCTTGGAACTTAAAGAGCGCAAAAAGCAAGAGGCCCGAGTGGGCGAGGTACAAGAAGAGCTCCAGGAGCTCGACAAGAGGCTCGAGTCTGCGGAGCGGGAGCTTAAAGCAAAGGAGGCCGAGCTTGTGAAGGCCCTTACAAATACAAAATACGCCAAGGCCGAAGCCGAGAGGGCTCAACAAGAGATCCAGGAGGCCAAGAAAATAGCAGCGGGTAAGAAATATTTTATGCAAAGCAAACATGTGGAGGAGGCGTTTCTCTTACTTACTCGAATCCGGGGCTCTCCAAGGGCATTCACAGACCTGCCATGCAACGTATCAGATGCCGCGGAGTTCTACCGTGCCCAGGAGGGGAGCTCAACTGAGAAGTTGTTCTGGTCCCAGTATGCTGGGGCCGAGCTTGCAACGCCTTTGAGTGACCAACTGAAGCAGTTGGTCGAACTCCACAAGGCAGCCGAAGTGGCTATAAAAGATCTCATAGTCCGGATATGGCCTGGCGAGCTTCTGCCCACCAGCTACTTCGGCCTGATCAAGCGGATGGTGGATTCCTGTCCGCGACTGGAAGTTATCAAGCGATCCGTTTGCATCGAGGGTGCCCGCTGGGCCCTTGCCTGCGCCAAAGTGCATTGGGGCAAGCTGGATGCGGAGAAGCTGGTGAAGGACGGGCCGCCGGAGGGCAAGCCACATCGTGTCCCCGAAAAGTATTATGATGGCGTTATGAAGGGTGCTTGCGTCGTGGCCGATGAATGTAGCAAAGACATAATTTTTGTATGAATTCACTTCTGTCATGTATGTAATTTAAAGACGAAGTTACTTGCGCTATGTAGCGCTTTTGTGATTTAAAATATTACCTTCTATGCGGCTGTTTATCAAGTTCTGAATGTAGGCCAGTTGTCGGCTTCCACCCCCGTATAACTAGTACTGGGGTGTTCGTGGAAAACCCGGACACTCTTTATCCAAATGTTTGGTCCCTTAAGGAGGTGTCCAACAGAGCGAACCAGGCAATCGGACTATACAGCTTTATAACCTTCACTTAGCCATAAAAATATATGATTTTAAATTTCTGCGAAGCCCCTAGAATCCGGAAAGCCAAATTGGGGCGCTATACACGCCTATATCGGACAAATCCGAATTAACGCCTAAAGAGGAAAAATCTTTAAGGATTTTAAGACCTCTCGAACAGCGATCAGTCTCTCGCCACATCATGTCGGACAGTTTTGTGCTTTCTCTACTGAGGTACTCGTCTAGTAGAACCAGGGCACAATCGCAGTAGTTCTCCCTACGGTACCTTAGCCCAATTAACGGAACGTAAGGCACCAAAGCGAGGGAGCCAGGCTATCCCAACCGTAACCCGGAGCTGATGCATATAATGCTATAAATTTGGGGTGCCGCACTGTTCAAAGTGTTCGGACTTGACTTGCCGTATTATGGGGTACCATGAGAAGCCCCTGGCAAACTACACGTACCAAAGTGTACGGATGCAAAATTAAATAGACATTTATAAAAAAATGCTCAAATAAAAATAAGTGAGCTGACGCTATTTGTGGTCTCCCATTGATGAATAATACGTTTAAGTGTATGTTTACAATGTATGCACTAGGCGGAGACAAATAGGATTATTTGACATATCCTATCCAGGGGCAGGCTACGTACAGATAGATAAAGCAGAAACAACGATCATAAATAGATTCCACCTGGGTGTTTCCTGCTGTGCCCAAAGCCTGATGTCTCCTGGGTTTCTTCTCCTATGTAAGTCTGGCAATACGGCTATTCTGGAGAAGCTGCGCTAAAGCAATGGTTTTAAGGGTAAAAGGAAAAGTTACGAAGCAATACCGTATTGTTGACTAAGCCCCTGATACGCCTCCGCCTGTGCCCTTGGTATTTTGAGTGCGTAATTGTGTACGCGTGGCACGAATGCTGCTTTGCTGGGATTTGAGCGGAGGCCGGACTGCTAGTCCTGCTCTTGCTGTGCCTGCTGATCTTGCTGCGGGGTGTTCCGCCCTCGCTTGACGGAGCTTGAAAATGTCGTTGCCGGATTGGTGGTTTGCCGGAGGAGGCCGCATTGTTCTTCTACCGGAAGGGTCGCAGTATGTTCTTCTGTATGGAGAGAGCGGTCCATATTCCCGTTGACTGTTATGACCCCGCGCGGGCCTGGCATCTTGAGCTTGAGGTATGCATAGTGTGGTACCGCATTGAATCTAGCAAATGCGGTTCGTCCAAGCAGGGCATGGTAACCACTGCGGAAAGGGACGATATCGAAGATTAGCTCTTCGCTTCGGAAATTATCCGGAGATCCGAAGACCACTTCCAATGTTATAGAGCCCGTGCAACGGGCCTCTACTCCAGGAATGACACCTTTAAAGGTGGTTTTGGTGGGCTTGATCCTTGAAGGATCGATGCCCATCTTCCGCACTATGTCCTGATAAAGCAGGTTCAGGCTGCTGCCTCCGTCCATAAGGACTTTTGTGAGGTGAAATCCGTCTATAATTAGGTCTAAAACCAATGCGGCTGAACCGCCATGACGGATGCTAGTAGGATGATCCCTACGATCAAAGGTGATCGGACAAGCTGACCATGGGTTGAATTTGGGGACGACTGGCTCCATCGCATATACTTCCCGTTTGGGGATGTGGGTGGCGTAGATCATTTTGATAGT
>NC_041389.1:390064201-390126030 GCF_002162155.2 Triticum dicoccoides | reverse complement strand
ATGTTCGGATGCGGGGCTCATCATCATCGTTGCTATGCAGCCCCTTGTCCTTGTTTTCAACGTTTATTTTGCCGGCTTGTTTAAATACCCATCAGTCTCTGTTGGTGTGGTTGGCTGGCTTGTCCGGGGTGCCATAAATTTGGCACGAGCGCTCTAGTATATGGTCCAGACTGGACGGTCCTTGATTGTTACGCTTGAATTGCTTCTTCCGCTGACCGGATTTGGATCCGCTGAATCCGGCATTGACCGCCGTATCCTCGGTGTTGTCGATGTTGTTTTGTCGCTTGTGTCTATTGCGCCGTGGCTTGCCATTATTGTCCCGGACATCTGAAGTTCCAGAATGTGGCATAGTGCTACTGCGAGCCAACCAGCTGTCCTCACCCACGCAGAAGCGGGTCATTAGTGTCGTAAGAGCTACCATGGAATTGGGTTTCTCTTGGCTGAGGTGTTTGGCGAGTCACTCGTCATGGATATTATGCTTGAAAGCCGCCAGGGCTTCGGCGTCCGGACAGTCGACTATTTGGTTCTTTTTAGTTAGGAACCGAGTTCACAATTTCCTGGCTGATTCTCCGGGCTGTTGAGTAATGTGGCTTAAGTCATCGGCATCCGGAGGTCACACATATGTGCCCTGGAAGTTGTCAAGGAATGCATCTTCCAGATTTTCCCAACTGCCAACGGACTTTGCGGGCAGGCTGTTTAGCCAGTGCCGGGCGGGTCCTTTGAGCTTAAGGGGAAGATACTTGTCATGGTTTTGTCACGGCAGATCTCCTTAGTGTCAGGACTTAGTCGCGAGGCCAACGCATCTATGTGGTAGCATGAGAGGGGTTGAGCAGAATCGAGAAACGCAACACAAGACAAGGATTTAGACAACTTCAGGCCCCGGGAAACATCATCCGGAATAGCCCTACATGCTGTTTGTGGCTAGGTCTCATTATGCTCATGAGGGAGTCGCCGTAAACCGGCTCTTTGTGTCTAACCCTAGAGATCGTTTCTTCTTCCTTGCCTCTTCCCCTTTGGGGAGCCCTGCCCCTCCTTATATAAGTTGAAGGGGCGGCTTACATGTAGAGTCCTATTAGGATTAGAACTAACTTATTCTCTATTACAAGTCGGATACAAGTACGGGTCTTGCTTCCTCGTAAAGGAAATATTCCTCATGCCTTCTGTCTTAAGCCGGCCCGCCATAATATGAGCCGTCCTACTGGGGCTTGGGCCTAGTCTTCTATGTGACCCGCCACCGGGGTCATCCGTGAGTCGTCTGACCAGTGATCCGCCAGACCCGTGAGTCGCCAGTCCTCCGGTGGGTCATCGGTGAAGCGCCAAGTCCGGCCGGGTCATACTTCCGGCCGGGTCATACCGCGGGGTATATCCCCGACATTAGCCCCCAGTTTAATTTGGATTTATCCATGTTAAACATATCCTATAAAACAAACACAAAAACAACTTTGACAGATTGTGTTCCGGGTTAAAAATTCTTGTACGCCGGCACCTGATCATCCTTAATTCCTTGTGCTCCGGGTTAAATATTCTCTTGAGATGGGACCTGATTATCCTTAAGTCCAATTGTCATTTCCTTTATTTAGAAAATCCGGGTCAAATAAGCTAGCTTCATAGTCAATTTGCTGATGTTGGTTTCTCACAGAAAAATATTGTGAAGAATAATCCACTTGAGTCGGCTTCCAAGGCGCCGGGTTAAATAATTTTGGTCTTCAAATACTCATCTGATATTCAGCCGACTTGAAGATGTAAAACTTGCCGGTTTATCATTACCAAAAACTGCCGGACTATAAAATAGACAATGCCGGGTCATAATTGTTGTTGACACCGGTTTATGTAATTGATCCTCCTGATTTTCTCAAAAGTGATAATTTGAAGATTTTTCTCCCTTATATCCATATTACGTGCAACCCCCAAGTCTTGAGTAGAACAAAGTGATGGTTTAAGACTTGCTCCAATAAATGTTCCAACCTTGAAGAAATCTGGTTTATTCATCTCAATCATATAAACCGAATATTCCACACATGTAGCCCCCAAGTGTCGGGTTGTCATGCTTGCAGCAACCTGGGACTTGTAATTGCTTTATGCTCATGAAAATTTCAACCAGTGTAGCCCCCAAGGGCCGGGTCATTATACAATAATGAGTAGGGACTTTGTAGATATAACCATGTAAATTTGAACAGCAATGTGTAGCCCCCAAGGGCCAACTCATTTAGAATGTGATGAGTCTGGCCTTCAATAAGTTGAGCAAAAAATGGCTTTGCATTAGCCCCCAAGTGCCTGGGTGCATGCTGGCAGTGACATGGGACTTGCATATTTGATATAATCCCAATCTGAATAATATAGTCCCCAAGTGTCGGGTCGTAAGCCTGTAGCGACTCGGGACTATTCTTTCCATTGTAGAATAAATCATATCCATTGATAAAATTAATAGCCGTTGTGCTAAAGCGACTTTGAAAACCTCAATCATAACACTGGTTATTGATAATCACAATAGAAATCCAGCCATGTTGGCTATTCGAGATTTGAATAATATAATCCGGTATGAAAACCTCAATCATTCAATATCATCATGAAAATCCAGCCAGTTTTGGCTATTAAAGATTTGAATACCTCATCGGTTGACAAGTAAATCCGGAGTTTAAATACCTGGCGGCTCTTGGTCGATGATGACTTAATGTGCATTCATTGTATATAAGTTAATAATTGATGGCCTATAGCCTGGTGGCCTATAGCCCTTGAGAAAATCAATAATTGATAACCCTTTTGAGACACCAATTTCATGATGAGCTTGGACTGAAGCATTTATATAAGTCATAATTCTGCAAATCCTGCACAGGGTTTAAACAACATATGCCCTGGCGACTTAACGTCAAGGGCCTGGGCGGGTAACCACCCAAATGTAGTCTTACCGTGCACACAAGTAGATCACAAGAACCCTTGGTGGTTTACCGCAGGGCGGGTCATAATACCTCACATATAACCACTGTGATATTGAATTTGTACTGTCGGTTTACATGACCTGTGCAGTAAGGGTGATAACCCAATCTTTAGAAGCCAATGCTTCCACATAGATGATGATTGTCATAAGCTGGCGATTTATAGTCAAAAGTCAAGCCGGGTTAAGCATAAAACACTTATATACATTTGAGATATAATCCAAAAAAGGTCTCAAGTCAAACCCAAAATTATTCGCAAAAAAGACTTAAAAATCTAAGGCTTTTGATTCATATACGATCAGAAAACCGTTCCAAAGGGGTTGAGCTAAGATTCGAATACGATCATATAGCCCCCAGTGGCTTTGGCATTGCCGATCAAGAGGGTACCAACAGCTATGTTCTGTTTGGTTCGAATACGACCTATGTTTGAACAGGAAGCCCCCAAATTACCTTGAGAGTTGTTTAACGACGTTGATTCGAATACGATCCATGTCAGACCCAAAAGAAGTTAAGCTATGATTCGGATACGATCAAGAAGCCCCCTAGTGAGTTTGGCAGTGTGCCGATCAAAAGGGTTTTGACAGCTATGTTCTCTTTGGTTCGAATACGACCTATGTTTGAACAGGAAGCCCCGAACTGACCATATATTAGCATTGCACCGATCAAGAGGGTGCCGACATCTATGCTCAATGAGCAGGAAGCCCCCAAGTGACCATAATAAGATAAGCCGTAAGGCAGGATACCTATGTTTGAACCGCGCATCATGGCAACAAGTTCTTTTTGGCAACCTTTAATTTTTCTTAGAACTGAAACTTGCGAGAGATTAATTCCTTTTGAACCGGAACTGTAAACCGGATTTGAAAGCTTCAAAAATTCGTGAGGAACAAATTTACCTTGAGCCGGATTTTGAACCGGATTTGAGAGCTTCAAAAATTTGTGAGGGACAAATTTACCCTGGGCCGGCTTTTGAACCAGATTTGAGAGCTTCAGTGCTTTGTTGGAGAAAGATGTCTCTTGAACCAGATTTTAAACCAAAGTCCTTATTTTGAGCCGGAAATCTTCTGACGGCTTTTAAATTTTCATCGATCTAGCAGTAATCTCCGGGGCCCAGGTTATTTTTCCCTTCAATGACCCGGAGTTCTTGAATTCATTGAAACCGGCTAATTTTGCCGAGTCATACCATTGTAGCCCCCGAGTCTCAATACGACTCGAGGAGTTGGCTTGAGATTCTCCATATTTGACCATAGCAGAAGGTATACATCATTGGCGTTGATAGCGCGATGTGAATCCATAGGAGGTTGAGGTGACTGCGGCGGGTTATAAATTATCCTGTATGAGCCGTGTCAGCCACTCGGCCAATGGTTCCTTCCAACTGGCTGTTTGAAGTTAACCAAACTGTAGTGGCGGCGACTTGTGCACCTGCCCATTGAACCATCCAGTGTAGACGGCGACTGATAATATATTATAATTTTCCTCTAATTTGTTGGAAGAAAATCGGGCTTCCCAAGTAGTGACTTGCTCATACTCAATAAACAGCTCATCCAGACAAGTGTGGCCCGGTGTGTCGATGTAGACCAGGCCGCGAGAGACGGACGGTAAAGACGACCGTAACATCAGAGGCAGCATAGACAGATGAACCGGCCATGGCGTTGTAAGCCGGTGCGGACGGGCAAGTTGTCCTTCTTGTTGTAAGCCAGTGTGGTCGCGAGAGACGGTCATGGCGTTGTAAGCCGGAGCGGGAGTCCGTTGAGCAACGACGACCACCTATGCTAAAAGATGTTGGCGTGCCTCCGTCTCCGCGGTATAATATCACTTTTTGCCATAAATAATTGCCCTGATTTGTTTGGACGATGGATGATCCGTTTATCGCGACAGAGACGGCTGAACACGCCCCCGACGGCTCAGGACCGTAGGAGCGGATCTGATTTGTTGATATACATATCGGACTCAACCGCGATATTTAAAGGATAGAGCGGACGCGTGAGTCAGCCGCGGCATTGTAAGCCGCGCGGACAGATGGGTCAGCCGTGGGCGCGGATGGTTGAGCCGGCGCGGGTATGGTCGAATGAACCGGCTACAGGTGCGGTCCCAGTGAGTTGATGTAGACCGGACCGCTGAGGCGGCGATTTGCGCACATCTGTTAAGCCATTTGATATTGTGCGGATATAAACCCGACCTCTGATGACAGCGCGGGGGGACCAGATCATACTTTAATCACGAGGTAATTGACCTGTGTATACAATAACATACCTCGAAAAAAATCTTTTGGCGATACTTAATTATACAAAAAAAGAGTTTTAGAAAAATAGCACCTGATTGTTACGGCCGTGGCGGCTTGCAATAGCGGCTCAAGGTCGGTTGGTGCAGGGCGCGGCTGTTGACCACACCGGCGCGATGACTACGGAGGTGACTTAGCATGGCGGCGAGGGCACGGCCTGCAAGGGATGCCTCGGCGACAGCTCGAAGCCATACTTGGCGACTCAACAAAGGCACAAGGTGAGGCCGCGGCCTCAGCGGCAGAAGCGGCTAGCGGGTTGGAAGCAGGCAAACAGTGGCGTTCTGTGCAGAGGCAGTCGGCGACTTCGCGTGCTGGCGAGTCTAATGGCATCCAGAAATGGTGCGTATATGCACCATCTTCCATTTGACTGATGCTTTACGTGGAGTAATGGCAGAAAGCGCTAGTACTCCATGGTTGAATTATCTAGTAGTGGATTGATATTACTGATCCGTCTCATAGTGGCGCACTATGCTTGGGCCACAACTTTTTTCTTTGCTCCTCATGAGGTGAGTTTGAATTTGGTCTGAACGAGGTCTTGGGAGTACTGAACCGCAGGCGCATAGCGTTTTAGCACAGAGGATGGTGAACCGCCGGCGGCAGCGAAGTGAGTCAGAGATGAGGTCACCCTGGCGACTTGTGATGGAGTGAAACCGGCAATAGCTCAGCGTAGTGGTGAAGCAGAGCCGACCTGCGTAGACGCATCAGCAGCCCCCAACAGCCGCCGCGAGCCATCGGCGTCTTGAGACAGGTAGACCGCAGCGCTCAGAGATGAACCCGGCTCAAAACGGATCACGGCAACTCAGTAAGCGCGACCGGCGATGGGCACTGACCGTGCAAGGTCACGGCCACAGCAGAGGAGGGCCTGCGAGGTAAACCGGCGCGAAGGGCGAGCGGCGGCTCAGAATACAGCGAGGGCAAACCGGCCTGAAAAACATCAATTGGTACTCATGTGAATCCACTGTTTCTTTGATTCACTTTTTAGCCAAGCAGTACTTTTGGTCTCCCGCTGTGCTTTGGAAACCATGCAAGTACTATTGCCAGAGGTACGTGTTCCTTCAATATACGGGGTTGCTTTGGCAGCATGCACCATCACATAATTAGGCAGCTATCCAACTTTTTTTTGTCTTTTTAGACTTGTACCAACATTAAGTAGAATTCAGATATGGTAGCTGATCCGAACGCGAGGCACTCCTTCCTTTTCTCTTGATGTGATGGTAAACTTGTTGTAGTACTCCTTCAGTCCACACGCACGCACAGTCCTCGGGTGCTCCGCAATCCTCTACTTTTCTTGATTTTTTTAAACCTGTACAAGTACACTGCTTGCCTCGGGACTTGATACATCAGCAGATTATGTGTGGAGCAGTGGAGGCGTGGAGCAGTGAACGCAACTTGATGGATTGGACACCATGATTGTAACATAGATTTCCTGTCCGTCTCGGTGCAACCTGTGATTGACAAGATCGCCGAAACCGCCACCATCACGGACTCGTCGACACACCACGGTGCTTGCCGCGGCCACACAAAACACAACCCTAGATTTCTCTTGAACTCAATCTTGTATCTGCTTTTCTGACTGCTTGTCACCTTGCACAGATAGATCCAAGTAACGGCCATAGCGGAACATAGATCAACCCTTGTTTGTCGTGTACGCTGTCATTGAAACTTTTTCCGATTTTGACCGAGGAACTTGAAGTTGATCTAAATATTTTTGTGCCGGTTCTTCTTCAACCGGTCAGTCGCGAGTTTCTCGATCCCTGAGGAAGATCCCTTCAAGAACTCAACACCATCGTGCGCAGGCCCCATGGTGGGCGCCAACTATCGTGGTTTTGTCACGGCAGATGTCCTTAGTGTTAGGACTTAGTCGCGAGGCCAACGCATCTATGTGGTAGCTTGAGAGGGGTTGAGCGGAATCGAGAAACGCAACCAAGACAAGGATTTAGACAGCTTCGGGCCCTGGGAAACATCATCCGGAATAGCCCTACATGCTGTTTGTGTCTAGGTCTCATTATGCTCATGAGGGAGTCGCCGTAAACCGGCTCTTTGTGTCTAACCCTAGAGATCGTTTATTCTTCCTTGCCCCTACCCCTTTGGGCAGCCTTGCCCCTCCTTATATAAGTTGAAGGGGAGGCTTACATGTAGAGTCCTATTAGGATTAGAACTAACTTATTCTCTATTACAAGTCGGATACAAGTTCGGGTCTTGCTTCCTCGTAAAGGAAATATTCCTCATGCCTTCTGTCTTAAGCCGGCCCACCATAATATGAGCCGTCCTACTGGGCCTTGGGCCTAGTCTTCTATGTGACCCGCCGTCAGGGGTCATCCGTGAGTCGTCTGACCAGTGATCCGCCAGACCCATGAGTTGCCAGTCCTCCGGCGGGTCATCGGTGAAGCGCCAAGTCCGGCCGGGTCATACTTCCGGCCGGGTCATACCGCGGGGTATATCCCCGACAATACTTGATGGCATGTAGATCATCTCCGCGGGCCATGTGAACATGGAGAAGGAATCCTCGATCCATACCGCGGGGTCTGTGGTGCCATCGTATGATTCGATGTTTACAGGTTTAAACCCTTCTGGGAATTCATGATCCATCACTTCATCAGTGAAGCATAGTGGGTATGCGGCGCCTCTATGTCGGGCTATGTCGCGGCGAAGTCCGTCTATGTCTGACTGGTTGTATTCGGCCCGGCCAGATTTATTGTGAGCGTATCCGGTATGACGGTCATCGTCATGTGCTTCGGTGCGCCCCCGCGATCCGTAGATCGATCTTGGTTGTCCTGCGACGTTATCCAGTTTATCGTGCAGGTCCTGAGTATTGCCCCGGGCCGTAGTAAATCGGCGCGGGGGTACGGGCTAGTATTTCGGCTGATATGCCATTTTGTCCCGACCTCGAGGCGGTCGGGTCAGCCGTGGGGCGCTCGAGTCCGTATTCCTCGGCTACCAGGACTTCTGTCCATCTGTCTGTGAGCAGATCTTGATCAGCTTGAAGTTGCTACTGCTTCTTCCTCAGGCTTCTCATAGTCGCAATAAGCCGGCGCTTGAAGCGCTCCTGCTCTGCGGGGTCTTCGGGTACGCCGAACTCGTCGTCGCCGAGGCTAATCTCATCTCGGAGAGGGGCATGTAGTTATCCTCCTCCGGATACCCGTCCGTCACCTATTCGTCTGGGCTGTCATGCCCGTCTTTCTGTTCGGCCTGCTCGAAGGCGGGTTGTTCGGGGTTGTATTCATCATCGGCACCGTCCGGATTATTATCGTTTCCGGTGCCGGTATTGCCTTGGCGGGGCTTGGAGCGGCGCTGACAACGCCCATGCTTTGCTTTCTTCTTTGAGGGTTATCCTCCGTTGCCTCATCGCCGGTGGTTTCTTTCGGAGTGTCCACCATATATATATCATATGAAGAGGTGGCTGTCCACCGCCCTGTGAGCGTTGGCTCTTGTATGTCTCCTGCATCGTCCATGCCGTTGATGTCTTCTAAGTCAAAGTCGAGCACGTCGGTTAAATCATCGATCGTGGCGACAAAGTGGGTGGTGGGTGGGCAGCGAATTCCTTCGTCGCCTGCTTCCCACTCCAGCCAGACATAGTTCGACCCAGAGTCTCCTAACAAAGAGAGAGACCTCAATGATTTCAGCATGTCGCCAAAGGGTGAGTGCTGAAAGATGTCCGCAGTGGTAAATTCCATTACCGGAGCCCAACCTGGCTTGGCTGGCTCGAGATTAAGCGGACCAGGACCAACAGCCGGATATGAGTCCTGGGGTCCGTGATTACAGGCCTCCACAGTGGTGGGACCTGTGTTTGGCTCTACCGTCGATAAGTGTGCGGCCTGCGGAGCGGGGTCTAGCCCTCCTTCCATAGGCAACGCAACCTACCTTGGATTTAGATCCAAAGCTGCTTCGGGGATGATGTCCCGGGCACTGTCCGACAGCAGGTCTAGGCCATGCTCGTCGAGGCTGTCCGGCGCTCCTAGCGTAGGCTCGAATCCGTCGAAGATCAAGTCTTCGCGGATGTCCGCCATGTAGTTCGAGTTTCCGAACCTGATCTGGTGGCCAAGGGCGAAGCTGTCGATCTGCTCCAACTGGCCAAGCGAATTGGCCCGTAGTGCAAAGCCGCCGAACACAAAGACCTGTCTGGGGAGAAAAGTCTCACCCTGGACCATGTTGTTGACGGTTGAAGGCGCCATCAAGCCTCGAAGCGACGACACATAGGAACTCTCAATGAAAGCACCAATGTCGGTGTCAAAACCGGTGGATCTCGGGTAGGGGGTCCCGATCTGTGCGTCTTAGGCTGATGGTAACAGGAAGCAAGGGACACAATGTTTACCCAGGTTTGGGCCCTCTCGATGGAGGTAAAACCCTACTTCCTGCTTGATTAATATTGAATATATGTGGAATACAAGAGTAGATCTACCACGAGATCGTAGAGGCTAAACCCTAAGAGCTAGCTTATGATGGTATGATTGTAATTGTGATCGGCCTTCTAAGGACCATGCTCTCCAGTTTATATAGACACCGGAGAGCCAGGGTTTACATGGAGTCGGTTACAATGAAGGAAACATAAATATCTGGATCGCCAAGCTTGTCTTCCACGAAAAGGAGAGTCCCATCCGGACCTGACCCGAAGTCTTGAGTCTTGTATCTTGACGCTTCTATAGTCCGGACGATGTATATAGTCCGGCTGTCCGGATACCCCCTTATCCAGGACTCTCTCAGCCGCACCCGCGGCCGAGGAAGGCGGAGCTACTGATGATGGCGACGATGACAACACAAGCGACAACGTGTCCTGTTAGGCATGTACTTCTCTATTCTTCCTGTAAAGATCTTTGGATGTGCCCCCGCGGGGAGTGAAAACATTTTTCCTTAGGGGGAGGATGATCTCCTTATGGTGCATGGAATGATGATATATTTCTTGAGTTAATTTCAGAATGCGTTGTCGCAAGCCCAGGGGCTCTCGACTAGAGTAGCTAGTGAGATTCACCTTTTATGCTCATGGCCTTGGGTCGGTTCTTGCGCCACGGAGATGCCCTCTGCCTCGGCGAGCCTTTTGGGAGCTGTCATGGGAGGGGGCTTCCTGACGTGACTGCTGGCCCGATCGCGGGCATTGGGCGAGGAGCCAACGCCAAAACTCTTGGCGAGGTGTCCGCGCAGGCGGGCACGCGGCAGCGGCTTCCTTGGCCCCGCGAGGGCCTTGGCCTGCCTAGGTGCGCACGCTACACCCAGCCCCCGCTCACTGGGCGCTCGCGGGGAGGGGTAGCAAGCAGGCACTATGCTTTCCAAGCGAAAATCGAAGAGCAAAAACACCACAGTCAAAAAAATCCCCCCTTTTTCTTTCAATAAGCACGTGAAACTCCAAATTCACTTGAGGGCAACAAATCAGGTTACAGAAAAAGGGCAAAGAGAATAGCCCCTACCGGTGCCTATGCTAGTCTTCTCACCAGCACAGAGCTAAGTGCTTCCACTGGGCGTGGGCATAGTCATTGGGGGACAGTGTCGACGGCCAGCGTGGAGCATGGTGCTTCCACTAGGACATGTGTGAGAGCCCCCGTGAGGCCCAGGGGCGGCACTCAGGAGAATCCAGGGCGTGTACAGTGATACGTCTCCAACGTATCTACTTTTCCAAACACTTTTGCCCTTGTTTTGGACTCTAACTTGCATGATTTGAATGAAACTAACCCAGGCTGACATTGTTATCAGCAGAACTGCCATGATGTTGTTTTATGTGTAGAAAAGAAAGTTCTCGGAATGTCCTGAAAATCCATGGAGGCACTTTTTTGAATTAATAAGAATATCTGGGTGAAAGATATACACCAAGGGCCCACACCCTGTCCACGAGATAGGGGGCGCCCCCCTATAGGGCGCGCACCCCCTATCTCGTGGCCCCCCTGGACCTCCACCGACCTCAACTCCAACTCCATATATTCCGTCTCGGGGAGAAAAAAATTAGAGAGAAAGTTTCATCGCGTTTAATGACACAGAGCCTCCGCCAAGCCCTAATCTCTCCCGGGAGGGCTGATCTGGAGTCCGTTCAGGGCTCCGGAGAGGGGGATTGATCGCTGTCGTCATCATCAACCATCCTCCATCAATAATTTCATGATGCTCACCGCCGTGTGTGAGTAGTTACATCATAGGCTTGCTGGACGGTGATGGGTTGGATGAGATTTACCATGTAATCAAGTTAGTTTTTTTAGGGTTTGATCCCTAGTATCCACTATGTTCTGAGATTGATGTTGCTATGACTTTGCTATGCTTAATGCTTGTCACTAGGGCCCGAGTGCCATGATTTCAGATATGAACCTATTATGTTTTCATGAATATATGTGTGTTCGTGATCCTATCTTGCAAGTCTATAGTCACCTATTATGTGTTATGATCCAACAACCCCGAAGTGACAATAATCGGGATACTTCTCGGTGATGACCATACTTTGAGGAGTTCATGTAATAACTATGTGCTAATGCTTTGTTCCGGTTCTCTATTAAAAGGAGGCCTTAATATCCCTTAGTTTCCACTAGGACCCCGCTGCCACGAGAGGGTAGGACAAAAGATGTCATGCAAGTTCTTTTCCATAAGCACGTATGACTATTTACGGAATACATGCCTACATTACATTGATGAACTGGAGCTAGTTCTGTGTCACTCTATGTTATAACTATTACATGAGGAATCACATCCGACATAATTATCCATCACTGATCCATTGCCTACGAGCTTTTCACATATTGTTCTTCACTTATTTACTTTTCCGTTGCCACTGTTACAACTACTACAAAAACCCCAAAACTATTATCTTTACTTTTGCCACCGTTACCTTTATTATCATACCACTTTGCTACTAAATACTTTGCTGCAGATACTAAGTTATCCAGGTGTGGTTGAATTGACAACTCAACTGCTAATACTCAAGAATATTCTTTGGCTCCCCTTGTGTCGAATCAATAAATTTGGGTTGAATACTTTACCCTTGAAAGCTGTTGCGATCCCCTACACTTGTGGGTTATCAAGAATAGTTCCTGGCACCGTTGCCGGGGATCATAGCTCTATTCTCTGAGTCACTTGGGATTTATATCTGTTGATCATTATGAAGAACTTGAAAGACGCTAAAACCAAGATTTATCGCTCAACTACGAGGGGAGGTAAGGAACTGCCATCTAGCTCTGCACTAGATTCTCCTTCTGTTATGAGTAAGCTTGTGACACCTAAACCTGCTACTGCTATGAATTCTGATATGTCGCATGTTATTGATGATGCTACTTCCGCTATGCATGATGAAACTACTTCTATGCGTGATACTACTTTGCCATTAGGTGAATTTCTTGATGAACAACTTGCTAGAGTTAGGGGGAATGAAAATGTTGAAGATGATGTTATTGATGATAGTGATGATGAAAATTCTCCCAATGATTATGTATTGCCTGTTGTTCCTGAGTGTTATGTTATGAATGAAGAAGCTCCTAGAGCTATCTTTGCTTGCAATGATAGATATGATCTTAAGAAATTATTAGCTAAATGGAAGCAACGGTCTCTTAATGCTAGAATGAAACCTGACCCTGCTTTTGCTACTTCACCTATCTGTGTTACTGATAAGGATTATGAATTCTCTGTTGATCCTGAGATTATTACTCTAGTTGAATCTGATCCTTTTTATGGCCTTGAATCTGAAACTATTGTGGCACATCTTACCAAATTGAATGATATAGCTACCCTGTTTACTCATGACGAAAGATCTCGCTATTTTTATATCCTTAAGATATTTCTGTTCTCGTTAAAGGGTGATGCTAAGACTTGGTATAATTCTCTTGCTCCTGGTTGTGTGCGTGGTCCCCATGATATGATTTATTACTTCTCTGCTAAATATTTCCCTGCTCATAAGAAACAAGGTGCCTTGCAGGAAATATATAATTTTGTGCAAATCAAAGAAGAGAGTCTCCCACAAGCTTGGGGGAGGCTTCTCCGGTTACTTAATGCTTTGCCTCATCATCCTCTCAAGAAAAATGAAATACTTGATATCTTTTATAATGGACTAACCAATGCTTCCAAGGACTACATGGATAGTTGTGCTGGTTGTGTTTTCAGGGAAAGAACAATCGATGAAGCTGAATTGCTATTGAATAATATGTTGACTAATGAAAATAATTGGACTCTTCCTGAGCCAATTCCCGAGGCAATTCCTGAACCAATTGAGCCAACTCCTGAGCCTATTCCTAAACCCACTCCAAAGAAGAGAGGTGTTTTATTTCTCAGTCCTGAAGATATGCAAGAGGCAAAGAAATCAATGAAAGAAAAAGGTATTAAAGCTGAAGATGTTAAGAATTTACCACCTATTGAAGAAATACATGGTCTTAATATACCGCCTATTGAAGAACCACATTGTCTTGATAACCCGACACAGGTAGTAAAGGTAAATTCTCTCTATAGATATGATAAAGTGGAAGTCCCCTCTACTAAATTTCATAGCCCTTGCTTAGATGAATTGATGATTTTATGGCTAGACAAGAAAGTTTTAATGCTTATGTTGGTAGAGAGTTAAAGAATAATGCTTTCGAGATAGGATGCGTGAGTGATAATATGGCTAGAGTTAAAGGTGAACTCCAACTCATTAGCCAATATGAGTCTATGGTTGCTACTCAAGCTGAGCAAGGACTTAAAGCTCAAAATGATTTTCTTGAGGAATTAAATAATAAAAATGACTTTGCTATTAGAGTGGCTACTAGAACTGGTAGAATGACTCAGTAACCTTTGTATCCTGAAGGCCACCCTAAGAGAATCGAGGAAGATTCTCAGAGAAATAATTTAGAGGCACCTAGTTCTTCCAAAAAGAAGAAAAATAAAAATGATAGGACTTTCCATGCTTCTAGTGAACCTACTATAGACACACCTAAGAATCCCAATCTATTTCTATCTCTGATGCTGAAACACAATCAGGTGATGAACATGAACCTGGTGATAATGTTAATGATAATGTTCATGTTGATGCTCAACCTAGCAAAAACAATGAAGTAGAGGTTGAACCTGCTGTTGATCTTGATAACCCACAATCAAAGAATCAACGTTATGATAAGAGAGATTTTGTTGCTAGGAAGCACGGTAGAGAAAGTGAACCATGGGTTCAGAAACCCATGCCCTTTCCTCCTAAACCATCCTAGACAAAGGATGATGAGGATTTTGAGCGCTTTGCTGAAATGATTAGACCTATTTTCTTACGTATGTGCTTAACTGATATGCTCAAAGTAAATCCTTAGGCTAAGTACATGAAGGATATCATTACAAACAAAAGAAAGATACCGGAAGCTGAAATTTCCACCATGCTTGCTAATTACACTTTTAAGGGTGGAATACCAAAGAAACTTGGAGATCCGGGGTACCAACTATACCATGCTCCATTAAAAGAAATTATGTTAGAACTGCTTTATGTGATCTTGGAGCCGGTGTTAGTGTTATGCCTCTCTCTTTATATCGTAGACTTGAATTGAATAAGTTGACACCTACTGAGATATCTTTGCAAATGGCTGATAAATCAACTGCCATACCTATCGGTATTTGTGAAGATGTGCGTGTTGTAGTTGCTAATGTCACTATTTTAATGGACTTTGTTATTCTTGATATTCCCGAGGATGATAGTATATCGATTATCCTTGGTAGACCTTTTTTGAACACTGCAGGGGCTGTTATTGATTGCAACAAAGGCAATGTCACTTTTCATGTTAATGGTAATGAGCATACGGTACACTTTCCGAGGAAACAATCTCAAGTTCATAGCATCAGTTCTATTGGAAAAGTTCCAACTATCATTATTGGAGGTTTTGAATTTCCTCTCCCTACTATCAAGAAAAAGTATGATATTCTTATTGTTGGGGATTTTCATATCCCCATTGAGGTAACTTAGTGTTATTTGAAATTTCTTCGGTTCCATGTTATTCGGAATGAGTTTGTTAACAAGACTTGATCAACCTTGTTAGTGGATCCATTTTGATGATCATGAGATGGATGAAACTAGAAGGCACAACCTTCTGTACCCTCTTTTTACTTTCTGTTTTTTAAATAAATAAAGCAAAAATAGTATTATCCGTCTGTTTTCTGAATTATCCGTGCAATAAAAAATATCCCGAAAATAAAAGTGCTCCAAATGCCCTGCAAATTTAGTATGATTTTTTATGGAAGATTTGAGGATTTTACGCACTAAAATCACTGCAGGAGGGGCAAGCACCAGGACAGGAGAGTGGAGGGCGCCCCCCCTATAGGGCACGCCCCCCTGTCTCGTGGGCCCCTGGTGCCCCCCTCCACTTATGCCAGCACCCACACACTTCATCTTCTACCCAAAAAAATCCCCATCCAGCTCAAGCACGAGTTCTAGCTCATTTTGCTGCGATTTCGATCTCCTTGCTCAAAGCTCCATTCACAAAACTGCTTTGGGAGCTTGTTTCTTGGTATGTGACTCCTCCATTGGTCCAATTAGTTTTTGTTCTAGTGCTTTATTCATTGCAAATTTTTGCTGCATAGGTGACCATGTTCTTGAACTTGCATGTTAAATTTATGAGGTCCAAGCAATTCTAATGCATGATATGGGCTCTAGGCACTTGTAGGAGTAGCTGCTACCAATCTTGTTTAGTTTTATTCACTTTTATTATGAAGTTACTAAAATTTCAGAATTATTTCAGAAAAAGAAATATGCTTAGAAGAATGTACCAAGGTGGTTCCTCGGTAAAGAAAGGCCCCAGGATTTCTATACATGAGCAAGATGTTGAATTGCCAAGGGACGCGGATGTACGAGCTTGTGAGTGGCCATCCGATGATTTTATGGTCAAAGCAGGCTTCAAGGAGGAATTTGACACACATGTGCATAATGCCGAGATGGAGGACTTCTTACAAGATAAGTGTCCGCAGTATTATCAATTGACCGATTCCTTTATGCGGACGTTTAAATATAACTGTGTGCATAATTCTCCTAGTGTCATATTTGATATTTATGATACATCTTATACTATGGATTTAGAGGATTTCACAACTGCTTGCAAACTCCCGTAGTGGGGTAATATTAATGATCCTCGCAAATCTGAATTCAGAGATTTTCTTGCTATTATTACTATGGGAGAATCTAGGGACATAGCACAAGCTACCATAGGGAGCATTCATTTTCCTGCTATACATTATTTCTCTCTCTTCATTGGTAGATGTATTAACGGTAAGGATGAAGCATGTCACATGTGTGTCCCTGATCTGTGTGTCCTCAAGAGTTTTGTATTAGCTTATAAAGGTTATAACTCGGGGGCAATAGTTGCACGTAGGTTTCATAATAATAGTAGAAAGGGAAATTTATTTGGAGGATTTATGCCACCCGCGTGACTAATTATCTTGGTATAGCCCCACGAGAGGGAGATATGATAATACCTCCTGTGTATTTGGATTATGAACCTATGGTCAGTCATAAATTTCTTGGAAGGAATGAACAATTCCTCCAATATCGACTAACCTATGACAGATGCAACGTCGTCCATGTTACTCTTCCTGCTCCCTATCTTTTTATGATTATCAGGCAAAAGTAAGATATGTTGTCACCAGGGAGGAAGCAGCTGGACACGAGAGGAGAGCGGAGGCAGCTCGCCAACACGCCGCAGCTCAGGAGGCGGTTGCCACTGCAGCTCAGTACGACCCCGGTTTCACTTATGGATATCAGCCATGCGATCCTTGGTACTAGACCAACTTAGGCCAAAAGCCTAAGCTTTGGGGAGTACGTATTTCTCACCGAATTTACATTCATGTTCACACACTAGTTGTCGGTGCTCATACTCTTTCATTGTATTATCCATGCTAGTTTAAATTTATTTTTCTAGTTTTCTTCTTGTGTATTTGATAAACCTTGAGAAAAACCAAAAAATTAGTTAGTTTAATTTCCATGCTTGTAGTAGAAATTAAAATGAAAACCCAAAAAGATTTCTAGTTCTTCTTCTTACCTGTTGGGAGATTTCCCGTGTAAATAGTTTTCTTTTCTTTTCTTTTCTTTGGGGGTCAAGAAGACCATATTGAAAATGTTTAGTGGCTCTCATATGCATGATTGTTTATTTAACTTAGAGACCATATTACTTGTCTTCTCTTTTGAGTTGAATGCTTGCAGATTCCAGCTTAGTCCAATGCACGTGCACTCTTATTATTATACACATCGTTCGGTCGTGCAAGTGAAAGGCAAGAATGACGATATATGATGGACTTATTGGGATGAGAAGAGCTGGTATGAACTCGACCTCTCTTGTTTTTGTAAATATGATGAGTTCATCATTTCTGAGTCAGCTTATTATGAAGTAAACATATTTGCAATGACATTTAGAGATTATAGTTGCTTGTGCCATGCTTGATTAGCTATGAGTTATAATGGTTTACCTTGCGTGCCAACATGCTATTAGAATGATTATGATGTGGTATGATGGGATGGTATCCTCCTTTGAATGAATTGAGTGACTCGACTTGGCACATGTTCACGCATGTAGTTGAATCAAATCAACATAGCCTTCACGATATTTATGTTCTTGGTGGATTATATCCTACTCATGCTTGTATTTGGTGTGAATTAATTTTAATGCATGTTTATGACTGTTGTCGCTCTCTTAGTTGGTTGCTTCCCAGTCTTTTGCTAGCCTTTACCTGTACTAAGCGGGAATACTGCTTGTGCATCCAAAATCCTTAAACTCCAAAGTTGTTCCATATGAGTCCACTATACCTTCCTATATGCGGTATTTACCTGCCGTTCCAAGTAAATTTGTATGTGCCAAACTCCAAACCTTCAAATGAAATTCTATTTTGTATGCTCGAGCAGCTCATGTCACAACTAGGGCTGCCTATATCTTCCATGCTATGTGGGTTATTCTCAAGAGGAGTGGACTTCGCTCCTCATTCATGAGAAAGGGCCAGTAACCGGGATGCCCACTCTCATGATCCAAAAAGATCAAAGCAAATCAAAATAATTAAACAAAACTCCCCCAGGGCTGTTGTTAGTTGGAGCCACTCGTTGTTTCGAACAAGCCATGGATTGATGCTTGTTGGTGGTTGGGGGAGTATAAACCTTTACCATTCTGTTTGGGAACTGCCTATAATGTATGTAGTATGGAAGATACAACCATCTCATAGTTGTTGCGTTAACAGCAAAAGTATGCCGCTCAAAATGTTATTCAATCTCTATTTTAAAATCGAGCTCTGGCACCTCTACAAATCCCTGCTTCCCTCTGCGAAGGGCCTATCTATTTACTTTTTTGTTGAATCACACCCTTCTTATTAAAAAGCACCCGCTAGAGAGCACACTGTCATTTGCATTCATTACTATTGGTTTATATTGGGTATGACTTGACTGGATCTCTTTTACCATGAATTACAATGTTTAGTCAGTCCTTGATCTTTAAAGGTGCTTTGCATGTATGTTTTGCGGTCTCAGAAAGGGCTAGCGAGATACCATTTTGTTATATCATGTTATGATTGTTTTGAGAAAGTGTTGTCATCCGAGTTTTATTATTATGGCTCGCTAGCTGATTATGCTATTGATATGAGTAACTGTGAGACCCAAGTGTTATTGTCAGTATGGTTAGTTCATAATATTTGCTGAAACTTGAATGCTGGCTTTTCATGTTTACAACAACAAGAGCAAACAGAGTTTGTAAAAGTTTTTATTTATCACTTTCAGTTTATCAACTGAATTGCTTGAGGACAAGCAAAGGTTTAAGCTTGGGGGAGTTGACGTATCTACTTTTCCAAACACTTTTGCCCTTGTTTTGGACTCTAACTTGCATGATTTGAATGAAACTAACCCGGACTGACGCTGTTTTCAGCAGAACTGCCATGATGTTGTTTTATGTGTAGAAAAGCAAAGTTCTCGGAATGTCCTGAAAATCCACGAAGGCACTTTTTGGAATTAATAGGAATTTCAGGGCGAAAGAAATACACCAGGGGGCCCACACCCTGTCCACGAGACAGGGGGGCGCCCCCCTATAGGGCGCGCCCCCCTATCTCGTGGGCCCCCTGGACCTCCACCGACCTCAACTCCAACTCCATATATTCCGTCTTGGGGAGAAAAAAATCAGAGAGAAAGTTTCATCGCGTTTTACGACACGGAGCCGCCCCAAGCCCTAATCTCTCTCGGGAGGGCTGATCTGGAGTCCGTTCGGGGCTTCGAAGAGGGGGATTTGTCGCCGTCGTCATCATCAACCATCCTCTATCACCAATTTCATGATGCTCACCGTTGTGCGTGACTAATTCCATCGTAGGCTTGCTGGACGGTGATGGGTTGGATGAGATTTACCATGTAATCAAGTTAGTTTTGTTAGGGTTTGGATCCCTAGTATCCACTATGTTCTGAGATTGATGTTGATATGACTTTGCTATGCTTAATGCTTGTGACTAGGCCCGAGTGCCATGATTTCAGATTTGAACCTATTATGTTTTCATGAATATATGTGTGTTCTTGATCCTATCTTGCAAGTCTATAGTCACCTATTTTGTGTTATGATCCGACAACCCCGAAGTGACAATAATCGGGATACTTCTCGGTGATGACCATAGTTTGAGGAGTTCATGTATTCACTATGTGCTAATGCTTTGTTCCGATTCTCTATTAAAAGGAGGCCTTAATATCCCTTAGTTTCCACTAGGACCCCGCTGCCAGGGAGGGTAGGACAAAAGATGTCGTGCAAGTTCTTTTCCATAAGCACGTATGACTATTTACATAATACATGCCTACATTATATTGATGAACTGGAGCTAGTTCTCTGTCACTCTATGTTGTAACTATTACATGAGGAATGGCATCCGACATAATTATCCATCACTGATCCATTGCCTACGAGCTTTCCACATATTGTTCTTCGCTTATTTACTTTTCCCTTGCCACGGTTACAACTACTACAAAAACAAAAACTATTATCTTTACTTTTGCCACCGTTACCTTTATTATCATACCACTTTGCTACTAAATACTTTGCTGCAAATACTAAGTTATCCAGGTGTGGTTGAATTGACAACTCAACTGCTAATACTCAAGAATATTCTTTGGCTGCCCTTGTGTCGAATCAATAAATTTGGGTTGAATACTTTACCCTCGAAAGCTGTTGCGATCCCCTACACTTGTGGGTTATCATACAGCCGCACTCATTATTACGTGAGAGTGTCACGGGCGGATATTTTCGCATGCGCTCCTTGCTCCTCGTGGCGAACCCGCCAAACACATCTTGTTACCACCGTTGGGGAGTCTGGAAACTAGGACGTGCCCAAGGGGCAAGGGGGTACGTTGGCGGTGGTCGGGTGATCACAGGCCCTCCACCGGGGAAGGGCTCGCCGATGCCGTCCCCGGCAGATGACCTACCTCCAGACGGCGTACGCCACCGCCGGGGTGGCGCCCTGGGCCATGAGGCGTGGAGGGAGCTCTGGCGCCGGGTGTCGGTTCAATATCCTGTATATCTTGTAGTAGGGGTCCTAAGCTAGGCGTCTTGGAGAGATGGTAACATGGACACAGGGTATTACCCACCTTCGGGCTCTCTCGAAGAGATAATACCCTACATGCTGCTTTTGATTGTATTCATATGGGGTGTAGTACAGAGTACACGTATCTACCATGAGATTGTAGTAATGAATATGAGATTGTCTATTGACTAGCTTAGCCTCGGTTTATATAAGATACCGGAGGCCTAGGGTTTAGGAGAGTCCTTGTCTTGGGCGCCAAGTCTTGTGGAGTCTTCCTTGTATGCGGCAGGGGTTGTCCAAACTGGCCCATGAGTAGCCATGGGGGTCCTCAGCCCAATCTAACTGATCAGGAGACTACATGGTGAGTACCCCTAGTGCAGGACACCGTCACTAGCCCCCTGAACCGGTCTTCAAGTTGGCGACGCTCCTCGATTCTTCCAAATTGTTCTTCATCTTCGGTCGTCGGTCTTGAAAACTAGTTCAACAAATCTTCCTATCTTTGATCTTGAGGATCGCCAAAGTGAATCCGAAGAGTTTACACGTCGGGTATCCAAGGAGCCCCTTTAAGTTTTCGGCCTTTATCAATGCCTTGTTATTTTTACGCCCACCTCGGGTTTGAAGTTGTCCCCGTGCGTCGGTGTCCTCTTGCATCCGAACTCCAACGCCGGACTGCATTTGAGGTATCTTTTCCAGCCGAGCACCTACGCCGGACTGTATTCCAACGCTGGAGAGTATCCGAGCTCCAACGCCGGACTATATCCGAGGTGTCATAGATCACCTTGGCTCAAAAAAGGCAAAGGAGTTTTAGCCGAGCTTTATGCCGGACTGCTTCCGGGGTGTCTATTGTAGTCGAGCACCAACACCGGACTGTATCCGAGGTGGTGCCCACCTCGACCATGGGTTGATTTTTATGAATTTAATTCTGAATTGTGCAATGTAATCTCTGCCGAGATGTATAGCTAGTAGCCCTCAAGGTGCGTGTTGGCCTAATATCCGGGATGCACCTGAAGGAAAAAATCAAACCGCTGACCCTTGTAACCCCTGAGACTCAGGTCGATTCATAAAATCATCTTGAGGATCAATTCCCAGCTCGGCGGCATACTTAGGAATAGAAACGCGGTGTGCAAAGTCCTCGAGACTCGGGTTGGGTGCGGCCGACCATCCTGAGGATAATAATCTCCTCGAAAACTATATTGCACTTTAAATTTTCTGCATTGGATTTCAATGCAGTAGCCCCCGAGACAGTGGTCGGGTGGCAACACCAGATCAGGGGATCGATGTACCCCTTTAATATTTGTAAATAATAAGCACGAAGCCCAGTAGCCCCTGAGCCTCAATGTGGGCACGGGTGGCCGAATTAAGGATCGATATCCAAAGTAAAATCACAAATTATGTGTAATGATTCTATGTATCACTACAAAAAAAAGACACATCCGTGACATTTTGGGCCGAACGAAATTTTTTTCTGTCATACATATGACACTTCTATGACGATAATTGTGACAGAACCCGGTATTATCATAGATGTGGTGGGCTCCTACTTCTATGACAAAAAATCATGACAGAAAATGGGCTTTTCATCCTGGGTGACATTCTTTGGGCCGTCCATGACAGAAAAAACCATGGTAGAAGGGAGGGTGAGGAAGAGTTCCCGGTTACGGTGGGTGGTCGGGGGCCCGAGCGATGCGCGTTTCTCTCATACACGTACGCGTGTGTGTGCGAGGCGTTGGGCTCTAACTGAACCCGAGCGATTGCACTGCAGGCTACACGTTACTGAACCCGAGCGATCGATCGATGGCTGTTAACTGAACCCGATCGAGCGATTCCTTTGCTACTGCTGCTAACTAAAGCCGATCGATTGGATGAATAGTGAGTGTTGCGGAGGGTTTTGGATGAACAGTGAGCGGTGGCGTTGCCTCAGGATGAACAGGACCCCGTGCTGTGGAGGGCTGGATGAACAGTAGATGGTGGAGGGGTGCCCGTGGAGGGGTGGTTGAACAGGACCCCGCGGTGTGGAGGGCTGGATGAACAGTAGACGGTGGAGGGGTGCCCGTGGAGGGGTGGTTGAACAGTAGCGGGTGGAGTAGCGCATGGTGGAGGCTGGATGAACAGGAGCCCGTGGAGGCTGGAGGAGGTCGACGGTAGCCCGTGGAGGCTAGAGGAGGTCGACGCTGGAGATGAACAGTATCCCGTGGAGTCCCGTTTTGCGGTACGCCACACCCCTCCTGATGAACAGGACCCCCGTTTTGACCGTAGTACTCCAACACAAGTGCGTTTCATCCATTTTGCGGTACGCCACACCCCTCCCGATTAACAGGACCCCCGTTTCGACCGTAGGAGGTCTGTTTCGTTCGTTTTGCGGTTCGCCACACCCCTCCCCATCAACAGGACCCCCGTTTTGACCGTAGGAGGTCTGTTTCCTCCGTTTTGCGGTACGCCAAACCCCTCCCGATGAACAGGATCCCGTTTCGAACATGGCCGATCGAACACAAGGCCGTTTCCTCCGTTCTACGGTACGCCAGGCCTCGTTTCCATCGCCTGTTCCGTCCAAGCCCTCCCGATGAACATGAACACGCATTCCGTTCCGACCCAGCCCGTTGGATCCCCATGAACACGACGACGACGTTATTTTTCCGTTCCGACCCAACCATGTACGTATGCACGAGTAGGCGTGTGAGACCCTGCCTGTATGTACGTACATGGCCGTATTTTCTTTCTTGCACCCTGGCCGCTATATGTATGTGTACATGCTACGTGCGCACCTCTGCTATGACACGTGTGCGCCTCTACATCGACCAATATATATGTACGTACACGTTCGTGACCAGAATGACAACGCTACATACGCTTCGACCAGGTGGGTCCCGACTGTCAGACACTTCCTTGCGTGCGAAGATGTAGCTGGTGGGTCCCAGCAGTCAGGGGGGTGAATTGTTTTTTTTGCCCGGACGCACTTCCTTGCATGCGAAGATGTAGCTGGTGGGTCCCAACAGTCAGAGGGAAACGTTTTTTTTGCGAAATACGGTGGCCCGTCTGGTGGGTCCCCGCTGTCAGGTGGAGGAATAATTATTTTTCACGTAATAAGGAGGCACTTCCTGGCTGTGGCCGTGGACCCAGCTGTCAGCCTCTCCACATACAGTCCACGTCCGATGGAAGTCGTTCCTTGACCACATTGACCACGCCGTGCCGAGAGCACCAGGGCGGTGGATGACGGCGAGGCCTAGGAAGGGGACAATGATAACCCGGAAGTATACGGGATAGTTGTAGCCTCTTTTGATAAGTAAGAGTGTCGAACCCAACGAGGAGCTAAAGGTAGAACAAATACTCCCTCAAGTCATATCGACCACTGATACGACTCTACGCACGCTTGACGTTCGATTTACCTAGAACAAGTATGAAACTAGAAGTACTTTGTAGGTGTGATAGGATAGGTTTGCAAGATAATAAAGAGCACGTAAATATAAACTAGGGGCTGTTTAGATGAAGATGCAATAAAGTAAATATTAGTAGAGAGCTTTTTGTTACGAGAAAGTTATTTGTCCAAGGAAATCGATAACTAGACCGGGAATCACTATTGCAATTATATTTGAGGGAGAGGCATAAGCTAACATACTTTCTCTACTTGGATCATATGCACTTATAATTGGAACTCTAGCAAGCAGTCCGCAACTACTAAAGATTCATTAAGGTAAAACCCAACCATAGCATTAAAGCATCAATTCCCCTTTATCCCATACGCAACAATTCCCTTACTCGGGTTTAAGCTTCTGTCACTCTAGCAACCCACTATAAGCGAATCATGAACGTATTGCAACACCCTACAGCGGGAATCCCTCACGCTTGCGCGACACGGAGAGCACCATAGGACAACACCAGTAATAAAAAATGCAACTCAAACCAATCACGATCATCAATTAACCCATAGGACAAAACGGATCTAATCAAACATCATAAGATAGCCATACATCATTGGGAAATAATATATAGCATTGAGCACCATGTTCAAGTAGAGATTACAGCGGGTAAGAGAGAGGTTACACCGCTGCATAGAGGGAGGAAGAGTTGCTGATGAAGGCAGTGATGATGATGGCGCCACCGGAAGCAAGGGGGAGAGGGCCCCCCTTCTTCTTCTTCTTCTTCCTTGACCTCCTCCCTAGATGGGAGAAGGGTTTTCCCTCTGGTCCTTGGCTCCCATGGCTTGGGAGGGGCGAGAGCCCCTCCGAGATTGGATGTATCTCTTTGTTTCTGCGTTCTCTGATTCTGCCCCTTCACCGTTTCGTTTATATCTGGAGATCCGTAACTCCGATTGGGGTGAATCTTTCGCCCAGATTTTTCTCGTAAAATTAGCTTTCTTGCGGCAAAATAAGAGCGTCAACCACCTTACAGGTGGCCCAGGAGAGTCCAGGGCACGCTGGGGGGGGAGGGCGCGCCCCCTGTCTCGTGGCCACCCCGGACACCGTTTCGCGTTGATTCTTCCTCTGGAAAATCCCAAATATTCCAAAATAATTCTCCGTCCGTTTTTATCCCGTTTGGATTCCGTTTGATATGGGTTTCCTGAGAAACATAAAACATGCAACAGACAGGAACTGGCACTGGGCACTGGATCAATATGTTAGTCCCAAAAAATAGTATAAAAAGTTGCCAAAAGTATATGAAAGTTGAAGAATATTGGCATGGAACAATCAGAAATTATAGATACGACGGATACGTATCAACATTCCCAAGCTTAATTCCTACTCGTCCTCGAGTAGGTAAATGATAAAAAAGATAATTTTTGATGTGGAATGCTACCTAGCATAATCTTGATCATATGTCTAATCATGGCATGAATATTAAGATACGAGTGATTCAAGGCAATAGTCTATCATTTGACATAAAAACAATAATACTTCAAGCATACCAACATAGCCAAAGAAAGCTCATCCCTACAAAATCATATTGTCTGGATATGCTCCATATTCATCACACAAAGCATTCAAATCATGCACAACCCCGATGACGGGCCGAGCAATTGGTTCATACTTTTTAACGCGCTTCAGATTTTTCAACTCTTATGCAATACATGAGCGCAAGCCATGGACATAGCACTATGGTGGTATATGGTGGTGGTTGTGAGGACAAAAAGGGAGAAGATAGTCTCACATCAACTAGGCGTATCAATGGGCTATGGATATGCCCATCAATAGATATCAATGTGAGTGAGTAGGGATTGCCATGCAATGGATGCACTAGAGCTATAAATATATGAAAGCTCAAACTGGAAACTAAGTGGGTATGCATCCAAGTTGCTTGATCATGAAGACCTCGGGCGTTTGAGGAAGCCCATCATCGGAATATACAAGCCAAGTTCTATAATGAAAATTCCCACTAGTATATGAAAGTGATAACTCAAGAGAGTCCCTATATGAAGAACATGGTGCTACTCTAAAGCACAAGTGTGGTAAAAGGATAGTAACATTGCCCCTTCTCTCTTTTTCTCTCATTTTATTTTATTTTCCTTTTTTATTTCTATTTTTAATTTTTTTGGTGGGATTCTTTGGCCTCTTTTTTTGTTTGGGCTTCTTTGGCCTCTTTTATTTATCATAAAGTCTGGAGTCTCATCCCGACTTGTGGGGGAATCATAGTCTCCTTCATCCTTTCCTCACTGGGCAATGCTCTAATGATGACATCACCCTTTTATTTACTTACAACTCAATATTACAACGATATCTCGAACAAAGATATGACTCTAGATGTATGCTTCCGGCGGTGTACCGGGATGTGCAATGATCTAGCATAGCAATGACATCAAAAAACGGACAAGCCATGAAAACATCATGCTAGCTATCTTGCGATCATGCAAAGCAATATGACAATGATGGAACGTGTCATAATAACAAAACGGTGGAAAGTTGCATGGCAATACATCTCGGAATGGCTATGGAAATGCCATAATAGGTAGGTATGGTGGCTATTTTGAGGAAGGTAAATAATGGGTTCATGATACCAGCGAAAGTTGCGCGGCACAATAGAGGCTAACAATGTGGAAGGGTGAGTGTGCATATATCCATGGTCTCACATTAGTCATAAAGAACTCAAATACTTATTGCAAAAGTCTACTTAGCCCTCGAAGCAAAGTACTACTGCGCATGCCCCTAGGGGGATAGATTGGTAGGAAAAGACCATCGCTCGTCCCCGACTGCCACTCATAAGGAAAGCAATCAAAGAGCACCTCATGCTCCAACTTCGTTACATAACGGTTCACCATACGTGCATGCTACGGGACTTGCAAACCTCAACACAAGTATTTCTCAATTTCACAATTACTCAACTAGCACGACTCTAATATCACCACCTTTATATCGCAAAACTATTGCAAGGAATCAAACATATCATATTCAGTGATCTACAAGTTTATGTAGGATTTTATGACTAACATGTGAATGACCAATTCCTATTATCTCTCTAAATAGATATAAGTGAAGCAAGAGAGTTTAATTCTTTCTACAAAAGATATGCCCACGCTCTAACAAATATAAGTGAAGAAAAAGAGCATTCTACAAATGGCGGTTTTCTATGTGACTAGAAACAGGCAATCCAGACTTCAAATGATATAAGCGAAGCACATGAGGCATTCTATAAAGCCATACTCAAAATATTTAAGTGAAGTGCAATGAACATTCTATAAATCAACCAAGGACTATCTCATACCAGCATGGTGCATAAAAGAAAAGTGAAAACTAAATGCAAAAGACGCTCCAACACTTGCACATAATGCATGAACGAAACGAATACGAAAACATACCGATACTTATTGAAGAAAGAGGGGATGCCTTCCGGGGCATCCCTAAGCTTAGACGCTTGAGTCTCCTTGAATATTTACTTGGGGTGCCTCAGGCATCCCCAAGCTTGAGCTCTTGCCTCTCTTCCTTTTCCTCATATCGAGACCTCCTCGTTTAGACACTTCATCCACACAAAACTTCAACAGAAAACTCGGTAAGATCCGTTAGTATAATAAAGCAAAACACCACTCTAAGTACTGTAGCAAACCAATTCATATTTTGTTTTCGCATTGCGTCTACTTTAATATAACTTTTCCATGGCTTAAATCCACTAATATAAATTGATAGATTCATCAAAACAAGCAAACTATGCATCAAAAACAGAATCTGTCAAAAACAGAACAGTCTGTAGCAATCTGAACATTCACCATACTTCTGGTACCCCAAACATTCTACCAAAATTAAGAAAAATAAACAAGTCGTATAGGAAGATATTTCAAAAGGAATCAGAACCATTTGACGTTCTAGATAAAAATGTAAAATCGCGCACTACAGCCAAAGTTTCTGTCCTGCACCGTACAAACCAACAAGCATTGTAAACATCCTAAAGGCAAACTTTGGCACATCATTTTTATAATACAATGTAATTGTACAAGGGGATAATTATTTTTGATGAAAAGTTTCTGTAATCAAGATTCACAAAGTTTTCGTGAGCATGAACAAAGTTCAAGGAGCTCTCCCACTTCAACAATGCTTGTCTCTCTCACTTTCACTTTCCTTTTTTGAAAAGTTTTTAGGTTCCCCTCTTTATTTTTTTGTTGTTAACCTATATGAAAGCACTCAACAGAAATAAATGACTCCCTAAAACTTCCGTGTTGTCTCGCTGGCAGCGCTTTTTTTAAAGCCATTAAGCTAGGCATTTAGTGCTCAAGTAATGAATCCACCCGGATCCCAAGGTATATCAAAGCCAATTTTAATTAACAATGATTTGTAATTTAGTAGTGAGCACAAAGTAACATATATCAAGAAATGACGAAGTCTAACTCTCTTCATATGCATCGGCATTTCATAAAAGAACAATTCATGCACACATAGTAAAGGCCAATCCATAGTATAAGCAGTTTCTTGCAATTTCATCGTGTTGGAAACATAAAGAGGCGGAGATGTAGTTCCTCTCTCATAATAATTGCAAGTAGGAGCAGCAAGCACATGCATATTACATTTATCAAAATCATCATGTGTAATGGTAAAAGGCAACCCATCAATATAATCCTTAACAAGCACAAACTTCTCCGATATAGTGTAGTCGGGAGAATTCAAAAGATAATAGGACTATCATGTGTGGGTGAAATAACAACAATATCATGTTTAACATAAGGAACTATAACAAGTTCATCTCCATAAGCATAATTCATATTGGCATCTTGGCCACAAGCATAGCAAGCATCATCAAAAAGGGATATTTCAAACAAATTCAAGGGATCATAGCAATCATCCTTCCGTAAGCACGAAGGGGAATTAAATAATGTATAAGTTGGAGGGTTACTCTCATTAGAAGGTGGGCACGGGTAGCTAATACGCTCTTCCTCCTTTTGTTCTTCGCTCTCCTCATCATCTTTTTCATCCAATGAGCTCACAGTTTCATCAATTTCTTCTTCCATAGATTCCTGCAAAATATTTATCTCTTCTTGGACAGCGGAGACTTTCTTCATAAAAGAATTAATATAATAATTGTATTCATACTTTTCATAGCAATATCTAAGTATAGCAAGATTTTCCAGCCTATAAACACCATCATCATCAAAAGCTTCATACTTTTCAAACAAAGATTCAATATCATAAGCAACCTTAAAAGCAACAAATTCTTCTATTTGTTCCACATCATAGTAATCATATATACCATTAGCATAATGAGCTAAGGTTTCATCATCATTAAATTTGCATGAAAAGGGAAGGTGTGGAGCCTTCATCCTAGTGCAACAAGTAATATCATATCTCAAGCATAGATCTCGGGCATACCAACGCAACATAATAAATTGATCCCATAATAGTTTCCCTTTTTGTGTCGAGCGATAATCCCTAAAGTATTCATGTTGATCCAACGTGTCTCCCATTATAAAGTTGGATGGGGTTTTCTCAGGATTATCAAAGTAGTACATAATATCTTTCACATAATGAGAATCGGGGGTTTTAGGAGTTACCCCATCTACATGAGTAGCAAGTACATCTAATTTTTATGGTATTTTGTGTTCCATATCCATAACTAAAAATTACTTAGTGATAAAGCAAACAAGCACACACGAGAATATTCACCCCACGCTATGACTCCCCAGCAACGGCGCCAGAAAAAGGTCTTGATAACCCGCAAGTATATGGGATAGTTGTAGCCTCTTTCGATAAGTAAGAGTGTCGAACCCAACGAGGAGCTAAAGGTAGAACAAATACTCTCTCAAGTCCTATCGGCCACTGATACGACTCTACGCACGCTTGACGTTCGCTTTACCTAGAACAAGTATGAAACTAGAAGTACTTTGTAGGTGTGACAGGATAGGTTTGCAAGATAATAAAGAGCACGTAAATATAAACTAGGGGCTGTTTAGATAAAGATGCAATCAAGTAAATATTAGTAGAGAGCTTTTTGTTACGAGAAAGTTATTTGTCCAAGGCAATTGATAACTAGACCGTTAATCACTGTTGCAATTCTATTTGAGGGAGAGGCATAAGCTAGCATACTTTCTCTACTTGGACCATATGCACTTATGATTGGAACTCTAGCAAGCAGTCCGCAACTACTAAAGATTCATTAAGGTAAAACCCAACCATAGCATTAAAGCATCAAGTCCCCTTTATCCCATACGCAATAATCCCCTTACTCGGGTTTAAGTTTTTGTCACTCTAGGAACCCAGTATAAGCGAATCATGAACATATTGCAACACCCTACAGAGGGAATCCCTCACGCTTGCGCGACACGGAGAGCACCATAGGACAGCACCAATAATAAAACATGCAACTCAAACCAATCACGATCATCAATTAACCCATAGGACAAAACAGATCTACTGAAACATCATAAGATAGCCATACATCATTGGGAAATAATATATAGCGTTGAGCACCATGTTTAAGTAGAGATTACAGCGGGTAAGAGAGAGGTTACACTGCTGCATAGAGGGAGGAAGAGTTGGTGATGAAGGCAGTGAAGTTGTTGGTGAAGATCGCGGTGATGATGATGGCCCCCGGCAGCGCTCCGGCGCCACCGGAAGCAAGGGGGAGATGGTCCCCCTTCTTCTTCTTCTTCCTTGACCTCCTCCCTAGATGGGAGAAGGGTTTTCCCTATGGTCCTTGGCTCCCATGGCTTGGGAGGGGCGAGAGCCCCTCCGAGATTGGATCTATCTCTCTGTTTCTGCGTTCTTTGATTCTGCCCCTTCACCGTTTCCTTTATATCTGGAGATCCGTAACTCCGATTGGGGTGAATCTTTCGCCCAGATTTTTCTCGTAAAATTAGCTTTCTTGCGGCAAAAGAAGAGCATAACCCGCCTTATGGGTGGCCCACGAGAGTCTAGGGCGCGCCCAGGGGGGAGGGCGTGCCCCCTGTCTCGTGGCCACCCAGACACCGTTTCGCGTTGATTCTTCCTCCGAAAAATCCCAAACATTCCAAAATAATTATCTGTCCGTTTTTATCCTGTTCGGATTCCGTTTGATATGGGTTTCCTGCGACACATAAAACATGCAACAGAAAGGAACTGGCACTGGGCACTGGACCAATACCTTAGTCCCAAAAAATAGTATAAAAAGTTGCCAATGGTATATGAAAGTTGAAGAATATTGGCTTGGAACAATCAAAAATTATAGATACGACGGAGACGTATCAGACGACGGGGAGCCGGGGAAGAGGCGGTAGTGGAAGCCCGCGCGGAGAGGAGTACGAGGGTTCACTGGTTCGCCTGTGGTGTGAGGCTGCCGTCGCCGCAGGGCCTGGCCAACGGTGGGAATAGTAGGGGGCGGTGAGGCCTCCGCGGCAGCACATCCGGCCACGGGAGGCAGGAGGATGCGGCACGACCTGTTGGGGAACGTAGCAGAAATTCAAAATTTTCCTACGTGTCACCAAGATCTATCTATGGAGAGACCAGCAACGAGTAGAAAGAGAGTGCATCTACATACCCTTGTAGATTGCTAAGCGGAAGCGTTCAAGTGAACGGGGTTGAAGGAGTCGTTCTCGTCGTGATTCAAATCACCGATGATCAAGTGCCGAACGCACGGCACCTCCGCGTTCAACACACGTACAGCCCGGTGAGGTCTCCCACGCCTTGATCCAGCAAGGAGAGAGGGAGAGGTTGAGGAAGACTCCATCCAACAGCAGCACAACGGCGTGGTGGTGGTGGAGGAGCGTGGCAATCCTGCAGGGCTTCGCCAAGCACCGCGGGAGAGGAGGAAGACTTGGGAGAGGGAGAGGGCTGCGCCAGAACTTCGTCTATAGCTCCCATGCGCCTCCCCACTATATATAGGGGTGGAGGGGCTGGTTTCTTGCCCTCCAAGTCCATTGGGGCGTTGGCCAAGGTGGGAGGAAAGAAATCTCATTATTTCCTTCCCCACCGATTGTTATCCCCCCTTTTTAGGGATCTTGATCTTATCCCTTCGGGATATGATCTTATTCCTTCTAAGGGGGGATCTTGGTGCGCCTTGACCAGGGGTGTGGGGCCTTGCCCCACTACCCACGTCCATGTGGGTCCCCCCATGCAGGTGGGCCCCACTCCGGAACCTTCTAGAACCTTCCCGGTACAATACCGAAAAATCGAGAACATTTTCCGGTGGCCAAAATAGGACTTCCCATATATAAATCTTTACCTCCGGACCATTCCGGAACTCCTCGTGACGTCCGGGATCTCATCCGGGACTCCGAACAACATTCGGTAACCACATACAAACTTCCTTTATAACCCTAGCGTCATTGAACCTTAAGTGTGTAGACCCTACGGGTTCGGGAGACATGTAGACATGACCGAGACGTTCTCCGGTCAATAACCAACAGCGGGATCTGGATACCCATGATGGCTCCCACATGTTCCACGATGATCTCATCGGATGAACCACGATGTCAAGGACTTAATCAATCCCGTATTCAATTCCCTTTGTCTATCAGTATGTTACTTGCCCGAGATTCGATCGTTGGTATCCAATACCTTGTTCAATCTCGTTACCGGCAAGTCACTTTACTCGTTCCGTAACACATAATCCCGTGATCAACTCCTTGGTCACGTTGCGCATATGATGATGTCCTACCAAGTGGGTCCAGAGATACCTCTCTGTTTACACGGAGTGACAAATCCCAGTCTCGATCCGCATAAAACAATAGATACTTTCGGAGATACCTGTAGAGCACCTTTATAGTCACCCAGTTACGTTGTGACGTTTGATACACCCAAAGCACTCCTACGGTATCCAGGAGTTACACGCTCTCATGGTCGAAGGAAGAGATACTTGACATTGGCAAAGCTCTAGCAAATGAACTACACGATCTTTTGTGCTAGTCTTAGGATTGGGTCTTGTCCATCACATCATTCTCCTAATGATGTGATCCCGTTATCAACGACATCCAATGTCCATAGCCAGGAAATCATGACTATCTGTTGATCACAACGAGCTAGTCAACTAGAGGCTCACTAGGGACATATTGTAGTCTATGTATTCACACGTGTATTACGATTTCCGGATAATACAGTTATAGCATGAATAAAAGACAATTATCATGAACAAGGAAATATAATAATAATACTTTTATTATTGCCTCTAGGGCATATTTCCAACACGACCGGCGCTGCTTTGGGCGGCTGGAGCAAGAAGACCAGAGGTTGAAGAAGCACTACGGCCGTTGGATGGACATCGTACGTTCACTGGAGCTAGAATCATTTATATTGACTAAGTTGACAAAGCCCTCCGTCCCCGTCAACTTAGTAGGCCCACAAATCAGCCTCCCACCAAGGTGGGTCCCAGCTAGCAGGGGGGAATTCTTTTTTTTTTGTGCGTAATAAGGAGGCACTTCCGGTGGGTCCGAGGTGACAGCAGGGGGGACATTTTTTTTGCGAAATACCGGTGGCCGATCCGGTGGGTCCCTGCTGTTAGGTGGAGGAATAACTATTTTCCGCGTAATAAGGAGTCACTTCCTTGCGGCTGCCATGGACCCAGCTGTCAGCCTCACGTAAAGTATTCTTGCAATGGAATACGGTCGTTGACCACATTGACCACGCCGCGCCGAGAGCACCACGGTGGTGGACGACGGCGAGGCCTAGGAAGGGGACGATGCGGAGCCGGGGAAGACGCGGCAGTGGATGCCCATGTGGAGAGGAGTACGAGGGTTCACTGGTTCGGCTGCGCTGCCGTCGCCGCAGAATAACAGGGGGTGTGGGTGAGTGGAGTGGAGGGATGGCCTGGCCAGCGGTGGGAGTAGTATGGGGGCGGTGAGGCCTCCGCGGCAGCACAGCCGGCCACAGGAGGCAGGAGCAAGCGGCACGACCGGCGCTGCTTTGGGCGGCTGGAGCAAGAAGTCTAGAGGTTGAAGAAGCAGTACGGCCGTTGGATGGACATCGTAGAGTCAGTCCAGCTAGAATCGTGCATATTGACTAAGTTGACAAAGCCCTTTGTCCCCGTCAACTTAGTAGGCCCCACTATACTGGATCCCAGCTAGTAGGGAGAGTATTCATTTTTTTGTGCGTAATAAGGAGGCACTTCCTTGCGTGCGAAGATATAGCTGGTGGGTCCGAGCTGTCAGTGGCGGTAACATTTTTTCGCGAAATACAGAGGCCCTTTCGGTGGGTCCCAGATGTCAGGTGGAGGAATCACTATTTTGCGCGTAATAAGGAGGCATTTCCTTGCGTGCGGCCGTGGACCCAGCTGTCAGGCTCTCCACGTACAGTCCACTTCAGATGCATGTCGGTCGTTGAACACGTTGACCACGCCACGCCGAGAGCACCAGGGCGGTGGATGACGGTGAGGCCTAGGAAGTGAATGACATGGAGGCAGGGAAGGCTCGGAAATTGTTTCCCACGTGGAGGGGAGTACGACTGTACGAGGGTTTACTGGTTCGTGTATCGTCACCGGAGAATAACAGCAGGTGTGGGACTGTGGGTGAGTAGAGGGATGGCTAGGCCAGCGATGGGAGTACGATGGGGCGGTGAGGCCTGCGCGGCAGCACAGCTGGCCACGGGAAGGAGGGAGCAGGCAGTCCCGCCGGCGCTTGTTTGAGCGGCTGGAGCAGGAAATGCAGAGATTGAAGAAGCAGGACGGCCGTTGGATGGACATCCAACAGTATACATGCCATCTGTGGAAAGCCTCAAATCTGTGGAAAACAGCATACATCCCATATGCCATTATTTCAAATAATTTACAGCCCATTTGCTAATTCTTACGGGTTTCTTTGGAGCCCATATTCTTTTTGTTAGCATTACAGCCCATATTGTGGCCACGGTTAAAAAATTATACGAAATTTTGCATATGTCGGTGCAGTTTGAACTATTTTTAATCCCGAAATTTTGAGTCACATTCAGACTGATTTTAAAAATAAATGTATATCAATATAAAATCCAATAAATTGTCCACGCATAAAAATCAATGCAATTTAAAATCTTGAAATGAAAAAAAAAATATTTGAAACTAATAGCCGGTTTGATGTGTTTTAAAAATGTACAACACATTTCTCATTACTGATTGGCCATTTTCTTGGCCAGCCGAATGAAGCTCTCCTTGTCTTGAAAGATTTGCAGCCCAACAGGCCTGATAAAGCGACTTACTTGACAAATCACAAAAAAACTGGGCTAGCCATTTTCATAAAGAAAAAAAACTACTAGGCTGGTCTGTGGTAAACATAAAAGAAAAGGCTGTCTAGACAGGCTAGAGTGTCCCGCACAGCCCAGTTGACACCCTGCTTCCGTCTCAAAAAAAATTAGATAAATGCCACTCCAATTATGGCGATGCATAAAAATGCCACTGCAATTTCCAAACTTTGAAAAATGCCACTGCAATTTTTGCAAACTTTCAAAAACGCCACTGCAGTTTGCAAACTTTGAAAAACGCCACTCCAGACATTGAAAAATGCCACTAGAAATGGCATGAAATGGCATTTTTCAAAGTCTGGAAATTGCAGTGGCATTTCTCGGATACACCAGGTTTGGACTGGGATTTATCAAATTAACCCAAAACAAAAATAACTGGGCGAGCTGCTGGGTCCCTCATTTATTGACTATGTTGATAATGGCATGGGACCCAGATGTCAGAAATCCACTAGGAGGAGCCATTTTTTTATTGGCCTGAAATAAGGAGGCACTTGCTTGCGTACTGCCATGACCTTGGTGGGTCCCTGCTGTCATCCTCTCCACGTACAATCATCTCCTCATTGTGTACGCGTCAACTTGCTAGGCCCACAAGTCAGCCTCTAAACCCGTGGAGGACAAATACAACCCATTTAAAAAAATAACAACCCATTCCATACATTCAAACAGAAAGTTCAACATTCAGAGCAAAGTAACAGGTCTGTTCCACATATAGAGTACTGAACTTCCACGTTGACAACCATCATAACCAAGTTAACTATCTACTCCCACTAATACTCTAGTAGCATACAAGTACTAACTTACTCTTAGCTAACTAGACGATGCCGACCGCCATCTGTGGTACATGCTAAACGCCGGCACCAACGTTCTACGCCTCGCCTCGAACTTGCAAGAGGTGCGATACGGCGCATTGCTCGCGCGCGTTGGCCCTTTCCATGTTGGCGTGGTCCACCGAAGCTTCGGCTTCCAAGCAGGAAACCCACTTGACGAGCTCGTAGTAAAAATCAGCATCGCGAACGCGCCCTCCATGTAGTCGGCCCAGTTGCGGGCGCTCTGCTCGCGACTCAGAGCGTCAGTGCGCTACTGCTCCATGTCCCGCTAGCGGTGCAAATCGGCGATACGCTGCTCCCCCGCAAGGCGGTCGCGCTCCAACAACTCCTGCTCCTCCGCCATGCGGTCGCTCTCCAACAACTCCTCGATCTCCGCATTGTCATCTAAATACAGATAGAATGCCTCCTCCCTCCGGCTGCCTTTCGGTAAAAACCGAACACTAGTTCCGGTGGTGACCGCCTGCGGCGTCGCCTACCGTGGACGGGCGGGGGCATGGCGGACGTGGCGAGTGACGTCGGGCCAGTGGGGGCTTATGAGGATATGGCGAGTTGGGTCACGGTGGCACCGGAGAAGGCCAGGAAACAGTACTTATAGGGGGAAGGTAGCGCGGCGGTCATCAGAATTCAATGCATAATGGCTTAGCGCGCCAGCTTGCCGTGGAAAACTAGAAAAACTAAAATTGTGACTGTGTCGTCCCGTCCCGTCTAGGTCACACGCCGGCATGGCGGTCAAATGAGTGCACTCGAATCATCTCCCTCCTTGTCAATAATGATTCCATGGATTTAAAAAGCCCGCAACAATTAAAGTGTATCTTTTTTCGCATCAGTTAGCTGCCTTAATTACGGCCGGCTACATGCAGGCACTCAGAATCGCTCGCAGGCAGTATGCGAAGCAGCATGCAACGAGTCGCAGCTGAGGGCACGCATGCAGCCACTTAAATCGCTGGAATTAATTTGGCTTAAACTTCTGCATGCCGTTAATCATTGTCATGCATTGGTCTTGCTGCTTTGCTCACAGGACTAATAAACCCAGACGGAGGGAGTACCTTGGTTGGTGAGAGGTTTGAATTAAGCCCTGCAAACCGGAAAGGAGGTACTAGTACGTGCGTGATCCGCTATTTATTCGTGTAGGATCGAGTAGGTCGTTTCTTGAATTGAGCCCTGCAAACCGGAAAGGAGGTAGTACGTGCATGATCCGCTATTTATCCGTGTAGGATCAATAGTGTAGCTTGTCAGTTTCTTCAGAGGTAGGCATTTTTATCCGTGTAGGACCGATAGTGTAGCTTGTCAGTTTCTTCAGAGGTAGGCATTTTTAGTCAAAAATCTGCCACTTTGCATCTTGCGTTGCAAATAAAACTGTCAGGAGCGCATTTGTAGGCTACCTAGTGATCGATCAGTAACTTGTAAACACTGAGCGAACAGAAATAAGTAACTGTTAATGCATCTCAATGATTCACAGATCATATACAAATATGTAGCTCCAAAAGCAAAGATCAGCCACTTCGGATCTTGCGTCGCAACTAAAACTAACTAGTACGATTCCCATACATAAGATCAACATGTTAATGCATCTTAATGATTCACAGATCATATACAAATATGTAGCTCCAAAAGCAAAGATCTAGAAAAAAACATCTGTTCTTCCTAGTAACATGGATGCTTCTCTTGGCCAACATTCAGCATAGACTAAAAGACAAATTTGTTTGTGAAGTCTACAATTCCTCTTGCAAACGTAAGTGGTTTCACCAACAACTGGAACCATGAGAATGAACCACACATGATGGAGAAACATCCACTACAATATGGTTTGGTCTTCTCTCGATCAGACCGCGAGACTATTTTCGGAATACAAACTTTAACTTAGGCAAAATGATGCCCATTGTATAATCAGACCAAAGCAATGAAGCACCTAGTGTTGGCCAGTAAATAGTACAATACTACTTTTCTGCAGTCCATGAAGTGACTATCCAATCTTTGTGTCTATTTTCAAATGGCACTACATGCAGTGACTATACTATTCTCTTGTGCAGTTCAACCAAAATTGAGGACACTTTGTTTGTTTGCCAAATAGCAACGGGCAAACATCTCTGTCTGCACAAATATCAAGTAGCTAGTAAACATATACCACACCATGTATTTTCGGTTTAAACATGTCTCTTCCGCTTAGCATATGTCATGTTCTGCACTAGACAATCTGATACAGTTATGTTTTGCCCTGGACAATTTCATACTGAATTGATTTGCTGGTTCATAGCAGAAATATAGCGCCTACTCTTCATCAGACCAAGGATATCCATGTTCGTAGTGATGGAAGAGGTGAAATCGATACAACTGAAATTGAGCATCCAATCATTGAATCCTGTCCTGCACCTCCAATGTAGGTCCACCTTGCCAATAAATTCACATGCAAACCACTAGTATTACTATCTAATGACAGTACAAAAAGAGTAGCAAGATAGTAGCAAACCATGTACCTTCGTAATGAACAGCTCATAGTGCCACCAATTGTATATAAAGGTTTGGAAAAAGAACATGCTCCTAATGTTGAACCAGTTGGACTTTTTGTGCAGTTCCACTAAAATCGAGCATCCCTGTTTGCATAGATGTTGAAAGTGTGGTTACTATAAAAGTGGCACTAGTTGAAGCATAGACTCACAAATATAAGCATTCCAATTTCTTAATGGCAAAAGGTAGCAAGACTATTTCTAACCACGTGTTTGAAGGAATAAATAAAGCAACAGCGGCTGATGTCAGGAAGGCATGCATAGTTTTTTCTGAAAAATTGAGCCATTCCTGACCTTTCCTCTTCTTTTAAGCAAATTTTGTGCAGTTCTACTAAAATAAAATGGCATCACCGCCTTGACAATTCATTGACACTGTACAAAAGGAAATGACTTAACATTACATCATGATGTCAGGTATGTAGTCGACAGGCATTAGAGACAAACATACAAACCTCCTCCGATAACATAATGAACATTAATTTTAACAAAGGTGTGACTAGCTTTAGCGGGATAATTTGAGTGAACTCTACACCCTCTGTTCCTTAATATAAGACGTTTTTGCGGTTCAATTTAAAGTACCCAAACGTCTAGTATTTAGAAAAACAGGTAGTAGTTTTCTTGAGCACATATCTAGGAAAGCTTGCCACACTTTATATTTGTCCATACGCTAATGCAACACCATTCGAATACTACAAATATACACTAATCCAGTGGCTAGTGCAACAGTAGAGTAGTTAGTTTATTACATGGTACAGTACAATGGTTTTACTGAACAGATTTCAATAAACTCTAGCACTGGAAGGTTTCTATAAGAATTAATAATACAAAATGTAAAGGTAACAAGTTTCAGCATTGGTATACTAGATGTGCATGAGCATTAAACCAAATACAAAAGTCTGAAGGTAACTAGCATTATTAACTAATGACAGTATAAAAAAATTACAAACCATGTACCTCCAAGGTAAATATCATTTCGAAATCAGGGGGGCATTAAAAATTGCTATCCCAATCTTGATAATCGATCAAACATAAAAACTTGATCGAACGAATCAAGAGAACAGCTGGAGGAGGAAGTGCCCACTCTTGACCTTTCCTCTTGTCTTCATAATTGTTTGTGCAGTTTAACCAAAATAAAATGACATCAACGCCTTGGAATTTTGGTGACACTGTACAAAAAAAATTAACTTATCTCATGAAAGTGAGGTATGTAATCTATAAGCATTAACCGTGCAAAAATCTGAAGGTAGTAACAAGTTTCATCGTTGGTATACTGGTTGTGCAACAACATTAGAATGCCTTAGCTGAAAAATCTTTAATACATCCACAATCAACAGCTAACCCTGAAATAATCCAGTGACATTAAATGACATTGCTTAAATTTATCGGTGGCATTAGACTGAGAGCGGCATTAGTTAAATGTGGCATCACTTTAGCAGTAGCATTGCTTGATTTGAATGCTGGCGTTATACTCAAAAAAGTGGCAATAAGAGCATGGGAGGCCCGTTAGGACAGTGGGCGCACCAGTATGATGTACCTCCATGGACGCAGAGTGGTGAGGGAGGTATGGTTGCCCAGAGCAACAAATATCCAGGCAGCATATGTGGATTACGTCCCATTTTTGTTCTCTTTAGCCACCTTTTTCCTATGTGAGGACAAAAAACTGATCGACCTGGTCATTGTCTATTGCATTGTCATGCCTTTCTACCCTTCTTCAACCAAGAGACATGGGACACATTCCTTAGCTACTGATTTTCCCCTTTTCAACCTAGATGCGGGTTCGAAGCCTACTCTCTTGGACAGTATAGCCTCCCTTCCTTTCCTTATTCAACCCAGACATGGATTAGTCTACATGAAGTAGGGTTTCCTTTAATAGTGCAAATTATGGTTTTCGTCTGCATGGCCAGCAGAGCAGAGGATAGCAAATTGGGAAGATGGTGGAGTGGAAAAAGATCAACATGCAACGACGTGGCAGATGGGGCAATAGAACAAGGGTATGGTTCGAAAAGAGGTAACATACCTGAGGGTCAGCGGGAAGTGGCTTCGCTTGTGGTCGTCGTCCTCCGCACACACTACGGCAGCGAGCTTGGGGACGGAGGCCATCCCATGCGGGCGCTAGGTTTGAGAGGACGACCTTGTCGTCAGTGCATGACCTCGCTCGCTGACGACGAGTGCGTCAACGCTGCACGTCCTTTTCTTCCCCGGCGGATCTGTGACCACCGATGAGGAGGGAGAGAGGGGCCGTATTTTTTAGATCTGGAGAGAGAGTGGTAGTGTGAGAAGCAAGTGGGCAGCCCTTGCCACAAAAGCGCTGAAGTTCCAGCCTATATATCTTTTTTGTACTACTAGTACTGGGGGTGGAGTAGTGGTAGAGTAGTTTATATTTTCTCTGCATACAGTACCAGTTAGTCGTGCTTCAAAACTGAACGGCACGCCATTAAAAAAGAAAGGTCAATAACTAATGCGGCACCTTGGGCCAATGCGGCCAGATCGCATTTTGCACGAGGAATTACACACCATGTTTCATTGACATGTGGTCCCGTTCCAACATATCAGTGAGATGACGGCGAGTAGTAGGAGTATTTCCGAACGGACGTATAGGCCGGGGCGCCTCTTGGTGAACCGTGGCAAACTGGCAACCGTCCATCGACTCTTCGCCTTTGCCTCTCGATTTGGAACTGTTGTCGCACGCTCTTACTCTCCCTCCTCTATTTTCCTTTAGCCCTTCACCCTTTCTTCTGCCATTGTTCGATCGTCTTCTCCATGGAGGGAACAGGTCGGAAACGACCCCGTTATTCTTGCCCCGATATGAAAGATGACATGGTGGAGGAACTCATTGATCGGTGCGACGTCATCACCTCGGCTAGCATGGCAGGTTCATTCAAGCCCATTCTCGACTCAACTAATAACATCATTACAAGGAACCCAAGAGTCAAGGAGCGGTTTGATCTCCCATATCTTCTTCGCCGTGACCCTGATGACTGGCGCCGGCACAACGGAGGCCTCGCCCTGTGCAAGTTGATGCCATTTGATAATGATACATATGATGTTAAGATGCCATCGCTTGAGGGCAAGGCTTGGGCAGGCGCAAATGGAGATTGGGTTGTTTACATTGGGTCCAACTGCGAGTGGGAACTTATGAACGTGTACACTCGTGACCAGGTTCCACTTCCAAAAATCTCAGCAGACTGCCTAGAGGTTGAGCACACCGGTATTATACGCACGTTCAAATACGATCATGGTGACTGTCTTCTACGGAAGATAGCAATTTGTTGAGTTCCCAACCGCTCTTGGAATTACAACAACTATGAAGTTGTTATCTTAGACAAGCATGTTGCCGTCCTTGGTGGTTTGACTCGATGGATATTGCTCAAAAATCAGTTTCTGTACACGGATGAGTACTGTGATGCAATTCAATACGAGGGCCTTGTGTTTGGTGCCACCACTCGTGGCACTGTTTTTGCATGTAATCCTTATGCTTTCAGTAAGTTTGTCTTCCACCGTAATTATAATTGTTTCATCCACATGCATGCGGGTTAGCAAGTTTCCCTTTACTAATTAACCTTCTTCTTGTGTTTCCAAGGTCCTGTGAACATTCCACCACCCATACTTGAAAATTTTTATAACCAAGGGGGAGATGACGATGGTGATGATCACGAGCATGAGGACGAGCAGCGCCCATATACTTTGTGGCGCCTGGCAACTAATTCCGATGGATCACCTCTTCTTGTGTGTATACAGCCCACTGATGATGTTACTGCTAAGGAAGAAGGTATAGTCTCCCATGGTCGCACTCTCCGGACCTATTCCAACACCCGTTGCATGGTATTAGAGATGGATACTAGTGTGCTAGCGCCAACTCCTTCTCCCTGGTACAGAATTGATAGTCTTGGAGAAAACTCGCTCTTCCTTGGATAAAACTATCCAATGATGGTGAAAGGCGATCCAACTGCCGTTGACACAACATTACTACCATTTATGAGAAGCAACTGTGTTTATATCTCGGACATTTGGGTGGTTCCCTACCCTGGTACTGATATAGTAGGCCGATTCAGCCTGGATGATCAGTCCTGCGTTGGTCTCCAGATCGACAATGGATGGCCCGTCCCAGAGAATCACTTGTGGTTCAAAGCAAGCATTTCCAACGCCGAGGGATGGTTGAGTTGAAGTTCATTTCATTGCTTGTTATTTGTTGTATGGTGAAAACTTTAGTATTTATAATGTATCCTCGTTGTCGATGTGGGTTGATGACTTGTTGTATGTAATAAAATGATATTCCTGTGATAAACTTACTAAATTTATGAATGGCTTTCGAGTCGCTTCTCTGAGTGAGTGGTGCCACGAGGCAAAAATATATTTTCCGAATACATAATTGTACATGCATTGCAACAGGTTATCGGATGAGGCCAATCAACAATAGTAGTACACTATTTGTACTAGCTTCACATGCTTCGCGCGTCGGGCGGGTGTTTTTACTGTAGCCATATGTTAATGAGCACCTCGAATCCTCGATACTAGTACTATATAGTAGGAGTAAGTAGTAGGAGTAGTGGGGTGGCATGGGCCAGAACAAGCATTCACGTCCAGGAGTACGGCACACGCCACTACCGCGACATCCATCTGACACCATATTATTTCTTGGAGTCCATGCTAGAGTAATCTCTTCAACCTCGTCGTTTCTCTAACTTCAGCCATCACGCGGTCCCACTTGTAAGGCCAACTCCAACGCACGACCCCAAACGGACCTCTGTTTTGCACGAACTCCAATGATAATTTTGACTAGAAATGCACGACCAAAGAAAACAAGAACCACAAGAATACATCTTACTACTCCTGTAAGTTGGATTAGTGCCTTCTAGATGCATTCATTCTAGTAGGAGTATCAACAAGTGCACTAATCTCATCTCTAGCCTCTGTGCTAGCTAAAAGTGATAGAACATCTACTAAATTGCGCTCTATCAATATATGGATGTACTCTTCTTCCCAATACAAAAACTTGCATCCATTCTACTCCCTCCGTTGCACAATACATGCCTTCTATTTGTCAAAATATATATGTATCTAGACATGTTTTGGTATATAGGTACATCCATTTTTGGACAAATGGAAGTCAAGGATTTTGGAACGGAGGGAGTACATAATTTTTTAAACTTAGCACAACTAGTCTAATCCGAGAGCACAACCGAAGATTTGGTCGGGTTCTTTCTCCTTTTGTCGACACGTGGGACATCCAGCATCCAGGTCATGTCATGAAAGAAAATAGAGTGGTAGTTGAAGCCACGAGATGTGCATCTTGGGTTAAACTGTAAATAGAATCTTACTACTCTTGAGTCTTGAGTAACTCCAAAAGCGGCCACCTAAGATCTTTATTGGATTTATTTTTCATCACCAGCACGTCGAGGTGAAAGATGTGCAGGTTCCGTGGGTCTGCTTGCGTTTTCACTGACATGTGGGACCGCATGTGAGCAAACAGACGCTGGGCTCCGCGCGTCCGCTAGCTGGATGATAAGAGAGATAGAGGAGGGCTGAGCACGGACTGCAGGAAAATTGTCCTACATACCTTGATATAGGCTCGATATAGTGGGGTGGCATGGGCCATAACTAGCATTCACGTCTAGCAGTACGGCACACTCCACCCACACGAGTCCCATCCGACACCAATTTTCTTGGAGTCCGTGCTATAGCCATCTCTTCTCCCTCCTGTTTTCTCAGCCATCGCGCGGTGGGCTGGGTGGGGGTTTGCCGATAGTCGGTTTGCTCAACTATGGTCCCACTTGTAAGTGAAAATGCAACACCGCGTGCATTCCCGCTTGAGCGGCGTGTCGGACCAACCGTGTGGGGGTGCGACGCGAACACGGCAGGATTTTCCTTTTGAACTCGTAACTTGTAAATTTTGGTTCTGCTCCATCGCGCGACCGGTAGATAGAAAATAACAATTTTTCCTAGAGTAATGAGATGTTAGGTTCTGGCGCTGTTCATGCATGGAGTACGTACGAAAATTATGAAGTTGATGTGAAAGGTAAGATAATTATTGTAGTATCATATACTACTACATGGATTTGACGAAAAGATAAAAATACATACGAATCCATCAACGACATCCTCACGCCCTAGTGCACCGGGTCACCAACCAACGTGTGAGGAGGAGCGGCATTGGCGGTGAGCTCAACGTGCTTCTGAACAGTGCCATCCAAGGTTGCCATGCGATCCAAGAAGGCCAGCGTCCTATCGTCCTCCTCTTGCATGTAGTAGTCCTTGTGGATGATTTGCACGTAGACGTGGGTGATTATGTCGATGGTGTCTTGCTGCGCCAGGCGCTGTGCGGCGAGCGCGACCTCGAGGTGGACATTCTCCGGCGCGATGGCGAGCAGTCGCAGGGCCACCAGTGCGTCGAAGAGGTTGTCACCATAGTGGCCGTTGAGGGTGGCGGGCATCACAGAGCCTGGGCGCATCGGCTGGAGGCTTACGTCAAAGTCGTCCGCGAGCTTCTTGACGGTGGTAAACTTGTCGAGGAAACCGACGAGGACCTCGTTGAACAAGAAGACGAAGCTATTGTCCAAGTGGCCCCTCGCCCTGGCGGCCTCAAGCAATACTACCTGGAGACGTTCCTCGGTGCCGGGCCGCAGGCCGGCGTCGTGGACCATTGCGCACACCCGTCTGATGCTCGCGCTCATCGCCTTCTAGTCAACTGATCTTGCGATTCGAGTGATCACTCTTGCCCTTGGTTAGCGTGCATAGGTTCGTAGGATTTCGTACTACTCCTCGGCCCTCTACTGCACCTGTCTTTGGCTGTATGTTAGGTGGGCCAGCCACCCCCTGGGCCCACGTGTCATTTAACCAAAGGCAGTTGCCGTAAGTCAATGAAGCTGCGTCCCCCTCCTGCCAGTGCAGTATAGTCATCCCATCGGACCTCTAGTTGGGGCCAAACGAGAGAAGTTTGATGTTTACTGGTTTATTGGCCCCCTTTGCATTTTGCGCCAAGTTTTCACCTTTGATTTAACTAATAAAATGTTAATGCATGTAAACAAAAATGTTGTGTAAGTCACCTTACAAAAACCAAATAATCCCAAAACACTTAGGCATGGTGCATTAACTCCCTCCTTGTTTCTTATTTCGTGACATATCAACCAATGAGAGATGTGGGCCGTGCATGCTTTCAATGACTTGAGACTACCAAACATGACATGTAGTATTTAGTTCATTGCATGTAATCCTATTAGTACTCTAGTTAGCAAAAAAACATTAAGTTCTCTCACCGACAGGAATAAAACATCATCTATTTATTTAGAGAGGGAGTAGTACATTTTTTGTGACATGCATTACTAGATATTGCTAGTCAAATACTAAAATCCAGATGGACGTGGTAGTACTCCTAAATCCAAACAGTGGTGCTACTAGTACTAGTAGTAGTACTACCAATGTAGTAGTAGTACTAGCACTGTACTACCCGTTGGTGAAATTATTACGTGCTGCTCCTCACAGTGAAGTGACAAGACCCTGCGCCGGAGATGACACCTAAGTATAGGCGTTGTGTTCGGCATACCATAGTCAGCCTCACCGTCTGCAGTCACTATCATCGTGGCTGTAGAGCTAGCCTTCTTACAACTAGCCATGTTCGACATAATTTCTCGTGCGTAGATGCCCGTGCATTGCATGGAACACCAAGATTGGGGGTTGACGGCTCCGGCAGTGGCCATCGCGCCAGATTTTTCCACGGCCTTCTAGATGTGGTGGGGAGGAGATAAGGCTGATTGTGAGAGACAAGGAGTTTTTTGTAAATAGGGAACAAGTGCGGGCATCTTTTTGCAAAAATGGAGAAGCTTGGTTTGTATGTGTCAGATCTAGATCCGACGGCTATTGGTGAAAGATGGGAGGCACAACATCATCACCAACTCAGGACATGTTTGATTCGCAGGATTTTGAAAATGCAGGAATAGGACAAGGCAATATTACAAGTTTCAAACTGATATTACAAATGTTAGGAGTAATGCTGCACCTACGAAGAGGCAATTACTAGGAAGTTTACGTAAGAAACTTTCGTTACTTTAGGTGGCAGCATTATCGTACAAACTAAAATCCATCACCCTGACAAGTCACTAATGGGAAAATAAGTTTTTGAGTCTCTGGCCACTTGATGTTTCAAAAACAAATTCAGCTTCTGTGGAGACTTTGTTATTTAGGCTTAGACGCTTGCGGTGATCAGCACGCCATTCATTTTTGCGCCAGAGAACGCCAAACCTCATTACCTTGAGCACACTTGCCTCCAAAACAAAGAACCTGGACAATTTAATCTCAGATGTGCTACCTCGATAGTTGATCAAATCAATTTATGTAAGATGGTGATCAAGGCATTCGATGAAATTGTTATAGTGCAGCACATTTTTCACTTTCGGGTCTTTTTTATTCTGCAAAAGAAGAGAACATATTAGAGCAGCTGGCTGCATAAGATTGTCGTGTCATCAAGAGGTACCAATATCATTTGCTCATATGATAGAGTTGGCTGGCTAGTGATATTTGTTCTCTCTCTCTCTCTATCTCTCTCTTTATGTTTCCTCTCATTTAACTAGGAGCACGTGAAGAGCTTGGGCATTTGTTGCCTTCCACTATGTGGCCGATGCCATATTTCTCAAAAGTATGCCACATAATACGCATCGATGTCAAATCAAAAGATTTTGGCACCGCTCTCACGATGTGAAAGAGTTGGCACCGCTGTGCACACAGACCCACATGTATAAACAAATCAATCAAACCAACTACACCAACCTCTCACTCTCCCAAACAAGTGTTTTTTATTGCCTCAGTCCTCTCTCTCTCTCTCCCACGTAGTGTTTTTTCATTGCGTGAGTTAATTTGGCACCGGAGAAAGTACGTGATCCAGATTGGGGCACCAGGTGAGCAATGGAGGGGCATCGATGCCAAATGCATCACAAGTGAATTTGGCACATGTTTTGGCCTACATAGCCCACTTTTGTACCCCCTTCGTCCCAAAATTCTTGTCTTAAATTTGTCTAAATACGGATGTATCTAGTTACATTTTAGTGTTAGATACATCGGTATCTAAACAAATGTAAGACAAGAATTTTGGGACAGAGGCAATACTACCTCATATTTAGTATAAAATTTTTACCATAGATTTACCTAAGAAAATGCCAATGCATTTCACTAAAAATTACACCATTTGAAATTATGTTCAAATACGAATCCAACGATATAGTTCTTAGTGACATGCATTAACATTTTGTCAGTTAAATCTATGGTCAAATTTTGATACTACAAAATTGGAAGAGTAAACCAGGACGGAGGTAGTACTTGCTCTTAGGGTAACCATAGAGTTACTGGAGTAGTCTAAGTTACTTTCCACTATGACTAGCCTTGGCTACTATAGTAGTACAACATAAAAACGATGCAGGTGATCACGTGAGAAAAAATACTAAAAACATTTCTTTCGGTGCAGTGCATAGATGCAGTTTTGAACACTACACTTGTCATCATAATTTGGGAAAATTGTGAAAGAATTGAGCTACATTGTGATTAGCGTTTACTTATAGGAAATAAGTTTCACCTCGATGAGTAGCTTCTCCGTGCATGGAAAGCATGTAAGGAATCCAACAATTTGATCCAGATTGGGGCCGATAGATTTTAGTCCTAAGATCTTCACTGTGCGCATGGACTGGGTCAAGCTTGTGGGAATCATTTTCTGGAATACAGTCGTAAATACATCAAGAAGAAATTTAAAAATGTCAATTTCAAGAAGATGGAGAAGAAGATGAGTGATGTACCTGAACGATTACGGATCCAATAAAGAGTTCGGAGAATTTGGCAGACGAGTACACCAACACTGTCAATTTCAGCGCGTCAATGATCCTGATTTTTGTTGGACCTTCTAGATCCGATACAAGCAATCTCTCAAGGAAAGGCGCATTCTCAATGACCATAACATGGAACAGTTGGAGTGATCTCTTCCCAATTGATGTCTTGTTGCGGGGCCAGCAAGACACATAAATCCATCGGAGATTCGTCGAGGCGATGTGGAGGCTAATGAACCCGTGGATCTGCTCAAGACGAAGGTACTCGAGCGCAGTACAGCTGCGGAGCAGGTGCTCCATAGCCTTCTTCGAGATGACAACGTCGAAGAGGTCGAGCTGCTTGAGTTGAGGGAGAAGAAGGGCAGGCGCGACATTAATCTAGGGAAGATAGCAGGTGCTGAAGCTGGCGCGACGCAGCATTGGCGTGAGGCGGAGCGCAGACGGCGGTAGAGAGCGACATCGTCCAGCTTCAAAGCTGAGCTCCTCGAGATGATCTAGGGCGGGGGATAAGAACCACTCGTCGAACTTGGGTTGGACCTTGCAGTTGGTACTGAACATGCGGATGTCAAGGCGTCTGGCTGGCCCAGGGTGCGATGAAAGGATCTTGGAGACTGCGGCCATGTGTTTGCAATCCCCGTCGCAGAGGCAGCTGTCGACGGTGAGGTTGAGGGGGACGCAGCGCCAGAGTGGGCGCCACCGCCGGGAGAGCAGGGCGGTCCGCACGGCAGATTTGGTGGGGAGGAGGCCGATGATGACGAGCAGCATGTCATCGGGCAGGCTGCTGATGAAGTCCAGGCTCGCCGGATGCGGTTTTGGCTCGAGCCGCCTCCGCTTGTTGGCTTCATCGCCGTCCATCTCAACTGGCGGCGACGCCGGTGTACACGTGTGCTGGTGTGTGTTGTGTGCTAGGTGTGCGCGAGTGCGTTCTTCTGTGCATGCCGCCGCGCAGTGGTGAATTGTGTGTGAGTGCGTCCTTCGCGTGCAAAAGGTTTGTCCTCAATGCGCCCTCAATTTACTAGCGTGCGGGGTGCTACCCCGAGTGGTTTCAACTTTGTTTACTTCACCGCGTGTCAGATGGGCCTCTAGTTTACTTATTTTCACCCATTGCCACATGGGCTAGCACATGAAGATACAGAACACGAGCTGACAAGGCAACATGTGGATTGGTTGACCGGTCAACTAAACAATATACGGAGCTATATGCTGACACAGTGAGCCTATAATCCGTCGGTATAGAGAGTTCGAGTGAGAGGGGAGGCCCGTGAGAGATAGCAGAGAGAGAGAGAGAGAGCTACTCCCTCTGTTTGATAATGTAGTTCCAACATTTTTGAAGTCAAACTTTTGAAAGTTTGAGCAAGTTTATAAACAAATTACTTATATCTACAATACCAAAGATAAATGATAGTATGAAGTAAGTACATGTTGTGATGAATATATTGATCGTTCCATATGTAAATGTTTTTCTCCACATATACCTGGTCAAACTTTTCTGAGGTTTGACTTTTCAAAACATCCATATGCTTATGGACGTGACAGAGTCCCTAACTAGAGAGAGAGAGAGAAAGAGTGAAAAAAGTGTATGTGCGTGTGTGAAAGAGACATGGACAACACACGATAAAAGTAGAGAAAAAGCATGCGTGTCTTATGCAAACATATCACACATGCATCATCGACAACGCATGTAAGGTGAGGAGATAGTGTGTGGTTGTTTGGAACCGAGAGAGCAAAACCCCTAGCACGTGGCCAAGTGGGGTCTTACAAACAAGGAAGAGAGGTCGAGAGAGACGTATGGAGAAAATGCAGACATGGGGAGGAGAGAGTGTATGTTTGTCATAGAGAGATCCCCTGGAGATCGTGATGGGACTACATGGGTGGGAGATTGAGTGACAAGGTGTGTGCGTGATAGAAGATGCCCCGAGAGATATCGAGATAGACGTATGGATGGAAGGAGACAATACGTGTGTTCCTGATGGCTAGTAAGAGATAATCATACTTAGGAGGGGGGGAGTGCTTGCTCCTATGATGGGGTGAGGGATTATGGTACTTAGGGGGGTGTGTGTCACATGGAGAGAGAACAAGGGCGGAGAGTGTTGGATGGGTCTATATGTATAGCGCGAGCGAGACATGTGTATGTGTGAACTAGGGAGATATAAGGCTAGTTTGGCTTGCGTCCTGAGCATCTTTTGCCTGGCCTAGGGTTGTGGCTGGATTTCATGCACGCTTGTTTGGTTGCTACCCTGTGAAAAAGAAAGCCCGCCTGGCCTGGGTTCCCTTGCACTTTAATTAGCCTGGCTGAACTCCAGACACTGCAAGTAGCCTGGCCCAGGCGACCGATTTTGAATGCCTGGCCATGCATGGTCGTGCGGCCACGAGGCTAACAGCAACATGGATGGATATTAGCATTAAATAATTGATGCATGGATTGATTGGTGGGACATTGACGCTTTGCCTGGCCCAGGCATGAACCAAACGCTTCAGCAACACACAAGCCTGGCCAGGCAGAAATATTTTACATCTCACGTCCACACCAGGCAGTACCGGCCAGCAAGGTATGAGGGTCAGGTCCAAACTGACCAATAAAGTTTGAGAGAGATTGAGGAGCCCCGATAAGGCTGAGTGGTGCGTCAGATAGCTGAGAGGGGGAAAGAGATATTCCATCCGCTCGATAATGTAGTGCATGTAAATTTTTTAGAAATCAAACTTTGGAAACTTTGATTAGGTTTATGCAAATGTTATTTATATCTACAATACCAAAGATACATCATACAAAACTACATCTCATGGTGAATCTAATGGTATATGTTTGCCATACTAGATGTAATTCTTTTTCTCCACATACATGGTCAAACTTTGTGATGTTTGATTTTTCAATAAATCTATATGCTATGGACCGAGGAGAGTGCCTTAGTCGAGATAGATCAAGTGCATGTGATGGACAATGAATAAGTGTGCAAAAAGAGTATGTGTGTGAAAGAGAAAGTAACAACAAATGATAAATTAGAGAGAGAGTGTGTTTTTTCGTTTCTTATGCGAACATATCATGCATGCATCTTTGAGATGGAAAAGCGAGGCGAGGAGATACACGAAGATAGCTAGTGTGTGATTATTTGCAACGGAGAGAGACACTCCTGTAGCACATGTCCAATAGAGGTCTGGCTAACAAGGAAAAAAGGTCGAGAGGGACACATGGATGGCATGGACGCATGGGGAGGAAGAGAGGGTGTGTTTGTGATAGAGAGATCCCCTCGAGATCTTGAGGGGACTATATGGGTGGGAGATCGAGGGAGTGCGTGCGTGATAGAAAGATGCCCCGAGAGAAATCAAGATAGACCATGCACATGTTTGTGATGGAGACTAAGATTAGCTAGTCATATACATATAGGGGGGACTGCGTGTGCCTACAATTGAGTGACAGACCATCATACTTGGCTAGCTGGGCATGAGATTGTGTGTGTGTGTGCGTGTGAGATGGAGAGAGAACGAGGGAGAGACATAGAGTTTTAGATGGGCCTATCGAGTGCGAGTGAGATATGAATGTGTATGTGTGACCCAGGTGGATGGAGAGTTTGAGAGAGTGGGGGAAGATCTCCAAGACGACATAGTGGTGCGTTAGAGAGTTACGGGAAAAGAGCCAAGGAATTTGTGTGCGTACGATGAGTGCACCCAAGATATCTAGCTTGTACTAGCTAGAGTATCATACATAGTGTGCGAGAGAGACCTATAGATGGTGTATATATGCATGCGAACTAGAAAGAGCCCCCCCCCACACACACACTAAGACACACAAAGATAGAGAGAGAGAGAGAGATGGAGAGAAAGGGAGAGGGACCAACAAGGTTTTTGTGTCGGATGCGTGTGACAGAATTGAAGATTGTCGGCGAGTGAGAGAGAGAGAGAGAGAGAGTGAGAACAGGAGTCCGGTAGAGGGGGAGGTCGCGTTTTATGCATCAAAGACTGATATAAACCATGTTTCGATATAAACTTGCATTCAAATATTTAAATTGGAGAACATGTTGTTTGCAATCCACACATGAACGGATATATGCGTATATCAAACAAGTTCATTAATTTGACTTTCAACATGTTCATGGTGTACTGTAATACTGTACAATATGCTACTCGATTGAGGTGTTCAATTTTGGATTTAGTTCACTATTTTGACCTAATGAACGAGCTATTTCATTGAATTGAGCTATTTCATTTTGGGTTTGATTCGCGTTTTTGAGTGGATCAACTATTTTTCATATAGTAAATCTCTAGCAACGAGCATGTAAAAACACATTACTCCCGAGCATCATCTCTCCATCTAAAAAAGAAGTGGCAAGCTAATATTTCAAATTTTGATTTGAATTGACTTGGTAAGGTAGACATGGATGATCATTCTCCCAAAATTTGAATGAACCGTTAAACATCTTCTCTGCTCGGTGGAATTCGCCCGAGCAAATAAATGGGAGACGCGAAATTACCGTCCTATGTGGGACACTCATCAATTGGCCCGTTGTACATCGAGGGTAGGTTCGTAACTTCATCCAAGTGCGCCTTCTCCTCGGCCGAAATGACATGTGCCGAATATTTCATAAATCATGGTCAGAAAAACACGCTCTCATCGCCCGAAATAGCTCGCGCCCACTATTTCAAAACACGCTCTCCTCGCCCGAAATCGCTCGCGCCCACTATAGTTCAAAACATGCCCTCCTCGCCCGAAATCGCTCGCGCCCACTATAGTTCAAAATGAAGGAAATATGCCCTAGAGGCAATAATAAAGTTATTATTTATTTCCTTATTTTATGATAAATGTTTATTATTCATGCTAGAATTGTATTAACCGGAAACATAATACATGTGTGAATACATAGACAAACATAGTGTCACTAGTATGCCTCTACTTGACTAGCTCGTTAATCAAAGATGGTTAAGTTTCCTAACCATAGACATGAGTTGTCATTTGATTAACGGGATCACAACATTAGAAGAATGATGTGACTGACTTGACTCATTCCGTTAGCTTAGCACTTGATCGTTTAGTATGTTGCTATTGCTTTCTTCATGACTTATACATGTTCCTATGACTATGAGATTATGGAACTCCCGTTTACCGGAGGAACACTTTGTGTGCTACCAAACGTCACAACGTAACTGGGTGATTATAAAGGAGCTCTACAGGTGTCTCCGAAGGTACATGTTGGGTTGGCGTATTTCGAGATTAGGATTTGTCACTCCGATAGGAGAGGTATCTCTGGGCCCACTCGGTAACGCACATCACTATAAGCCTTGCAAGCATTGCAACTAATGAGTTAGTTGCGAGATGATGTATTGCAGAACGAGTAAAGAGACTTGCCGGTAATGAGATTGAACTAGGTATTGAGATACCGACGATTGAATCTTGGGCCAGTAACATACCGATGACAAAGGGAACAACGTATGTTGTTATGCAGTTTGACCGATAAAGATCTTCGTAGAATATGTGGGAGCCAATATGAGCATCCAGGTTCCGCTATTGGTTATTGATCGGAAACGTGTTTCGGTCATGTCTACATTGTTCTCGAACCCGTAGGGTCCGGACGCTTAAGGTTTTGATGACAGTTATATTATGAGTTTATGAGTTTTGATGTACCGAAGGAGTTCGGAGTCCCAGATGAGATCGGGGACATGACTAGGAGTCTCGAAATGGTCGAGACGTAAAGATCGATATATTGGACGACTATATTCGGAGTTCGGAAAGGTTCCGAGTCATTCGGGTATTTTTCGGAGTACGGGAGAGTTACGGGAATTCCCCGGGGAGTATATGGGCCTTATTGGGCCATACGGGAATAGAGGAGAGAGGCCAAAAGGAAGGAGGCCTGCGCCCCCCTTCTGGTCCGAATTGGACAAGGGGAGCACCCCCTTTTCCTTCTCCCTCTCCTCCACTTTCCTTCTCTCTTACTCCAACAAGGAAAGGAGGAGTCCTACTCCCGGTGGGAGTAGGACTCCCCCCTTGGCGCGCCTCCTCCCTAGGCCGGCCGCCTCCCCCCTTGCCCCTTTATATACGGGGGCAGGGGGGCACCCCAGAGACACAACAACAATTGATCCCTTGGATCTATTAGCCGTGTGCGGTGCCCCCCTCCACCATAGTCCACCTCGATAATATCGTAGCGGTGCTTAGGCGAAGCCCTGCGACGGTAGAACATCAAGGTCGTGCTGACGGAACTCTTCCTAGACGTTCGGCTGGATCGGAGTTTGAGGGACGTCATCGAGCTGAACGTGTGCTAGAACTCGGAGGTGCCGTAGTTTCGGTGCTTGATCGGTCGGGCCATGAAAACGTATGACTACATCAACCGCGTTGTGCTAACGCTTCCGCTTTCGGTCTACGAGGGTACGTGGACAACACTCTCCCCTCTCATTGCTATGCATCACCATGATCTTGCGTGTGCGTAGGAAATTTTTGAAATTACTACGTTCCCCAACAGTGGCATCCGAGCCTAGGTTTTATGCGTTGATGTTATATGCACGAGTAGAACAGAAGTAAGTTGTGGGCGATACAAGTCATACTGCTTACCAACATGTCATACTTTGGTTCAGCGGTATTGTTGGATGAAGCGGCCTGGACCGACATTACGCTTACGCTTACGCGAGACTGGTTTTACCGCCGTGCTTTGCACACAGCTGACTAGCGGGTGTCTGTTTCTCCAACTTTAGTTGAACTGAGTGTGGCTACGCCCGGTCCTTGAGAAGGTTAAAACAACACTAACTTGACGAACTATCGTTGTGGTTTTGATGCGTAGGTAAGACGGTTCTTGCTCAGCCCATAGCAGCCACATAAAACTTGCAACAACAAAGTAGAGGACGTCTAACTTGTTTTTGCAGGGCATGTTTTGATGTGATATGGTCAAGACGTGATGAGATATAAGTTGTTGTATGAGATGATCATGTTTTGTTAAAGTTCTCGGCAACTGGCAGAAGCCCTATGGTTGTCTCTTTGTTACATAAGATGCAAGTGCCAAATAATTGCTTTACTTTATCGCTATACGATAGCAATAGTTGCAAGAGCAATAGTTGGCGAGACGACCATGTGATGACACATTGATATAGATCAAGATGATGAAGAACATGGTGTCGTGCCGGTGACGATAGAGATCATGACAGTACTTTGGAGATGGAGATCAAAGGTGCAAGATGATCATGGCCATATCATGTCACATATTTTGATTGCATATGATGTTTATCTATTATACATCTTATTTTGCTTAGTTCGGCCATACCATTTTAAGATGATCTCTCACTAATTATCAAGAAGTGTTCTCCCTGAGTATGCAACATTGCGAAAGTTCTTCGTGCTGAGACACCACGTGATGATCGGGTGTGATAAGCTCTACGTTCAAATACAACGGGTGCAAAACAGTTGCACACGCGGAATACTCAGGTTAAACTTGACGAGCCTAGCATATAACAGATATGGTCTCGGAACACGGAGACCGAAAGGTCAAGCGTGAATCATATAGTAGATATGATCAACATAGTGATGATCACCATTGAAACTACTCCATCTCACGTGATGATCAGACATGGTTTAGTTGATTTGGATCACGTGATCACTTAGAAGATTAGAGGGATGTCTATCTAAGTGGGAGTTCTTAAGTAATATGATTAATTGAACTTTAATTTATCATGAACTTAGTCCTGGTAGTATTTTGCAAATGATGTTGTAGATCAATAGCTTGCGTTGTTGCTTTTATATGTTTATTTTTGATATGTTCCTAGAGAAAATTGTGTTGAAAGATATTAGTAGCAATGATGCGGATTGGATCCGTGATCTAAGGTTTATCCTCATTGCTGCACAGAAGAATTATGTCCTTAATGCACCGCTAGGTGACAGACCTATTGCAGGAGCAGATGCAGACGTTATGAACGTTTGGCTAGCTTAATATGATGACTACTTGATAGTTTAGTGCACCATGCTTAACGGCTTAGAATCGGGACTTCAAAGACGTTTTGAACGTCATGGACCATATGAGATGCTCCAGGAGTTGAAGTTAATATTTCAAGCAAATACCCGAGTTGAGAGATATGAAGTCTCCAACAAGTTCTATGGCTAAAAGATGGAGGAGAACCGCTCAACTAGTGAGCATGTGCTCAGATTGTCTGGGTACTACAATCGCTTGAATCAAGTAGGAGTTAATCCTCCAGATAAGATAGTGATTGATAGAGTTCTCTAGTCACCATCACCGAGTTAGTAGAACTTTGTGATGAACTATAATATGCAAGGGATGATGAAAACGATTCCCAAGCTCTTCGTGATGTTAAAATCGACGAAGGTAGAAATCAAGAAAGAGCATCAAGTGTTGATGGTTGACAAGATCACTAGTTTCAAGAAAAAGGGCAAAGGGAAAGAAAGGGAACTTCAAGTAGAATGATAAGCAAGTTGTCACTCCCACGAAGAAGCCCAAAGCTGAACCAAAGCCTGAAACTATGTGCTTACACTGCAAAGGAAATGGTCACTGGAAACGGAAATACCCTAAATATTTGGTGGATAAAAAGGATGGGAAATTGAACAAGGGTATATTTCATATACAGGTTATTGATGTGTGCCTTACTAGTGTTTATAGTAGCCCCTGAGTATTTGATACTTGTTCGGTTGCTAAGATTAGTAACACGAAACAGGAGTTACAGAATAAACAGAGACTAGTTAAAGGGGAAGTGACGATGAGTGTTGGAAGTAGTTCCAAGAATGATATGATCATCATCGCACACTCCCTATACTTTCGGGATTAGTGTTGAACCTAAATAAATGTTATTTGGCGTTTGCATTGAGCATGAATGTGATTTGATCATGTTTGTTGCAACACGTTGTTCATCTAAAATCAGAGAACAATTGTTGTTCTGTTTAAATGAATAAAACCTTTGATGGTCATACACCCAATGAAAATAGTTTGTTGGATCTCGATCGTAGTGATACACATATTCATAATATTGAAGCCAAAAGATGTAAAGTTAATAATGATAGTGCAACTTATTTGTGGCACTGCCGTTTAGGTCATATTGGTGTAAAGCGCATGAGGAAACTCCATGTTGATGGGCTTTTGGAATCACTTGATTATGAATCACTTGATGCTTGCGACCCATGCCTCATGGGCAAGATGACTAAGACTCCGTTCTCCGGAACAATGGAGCGAGCAACAGATTTGCTGGAAATAATACATACAGATGTATGAGATCCAATGAGTGTTGATGCTCGTGGCAAGTATCGTTATTTTCTGACCTTCACAGAATGAATTGAGCAGATATGAGTATATCTACTTAATGAAGCACAAGTCTGAAACATTTGAAAAGTTCAAAGAATTTAAGAGTGAAGTGGAGAATCATCGTAACAAGAAAATAAAGTTTCTACAATTTGATCGCAGAGACAAATATTTGAGTTACGAGTTTGGTCTTCAATTAAAACAATGTGGAATAGTTTCACAAACTCATGCCACCTAGAACACCACAACTTAATGGTGTGTCCGAGCGTCATAACAAGTACTTTATTGGATATAGTGCAATCTATGATGTCTCTTATCGATTTACCACTATCGTTTTTGGGGTTATGCATTAGAGACAGTTACATTCACTTTAAAAAGGGCATCATCGAAATCCGTTGAGACGACGCCTTATGAACTGTGGTTTGGCAAGAAACCAAAGTTGTCGTTTCTTAAAAGTTTGGGGCCACGATGCTTATATGAAAAAGTTTCAACCTGATAAGTTCGAACCCAAATCAGACAAGTGCGTCTTCATAGAATACCCAAAGGTAACTATTGGGTACACCTTCTATCACAGATCCTAAGGTGAGTTATTCGTTGCTAAGAATGGATCCTTTCTAGAGAAGGAGTTTCTCTCGAAAGAAGTGAGTAAGAGGAAAGTAGAACTTGATGAGGTAACTGTGCATGCTCCCTTATTGGAAAGTAGTTCATCACAGAATCAGTTCCTGTGATTCCTACACCAATTAGTGAGGGAGCTAATGATGATGATCATGAAGCTTCAGATCAAGTTACTACCGCACCTCGTAGGTATTCCAGAATAAGATCCGCACCAAAGTGGTATGGTAATCCTGTTCTAAAAGTCATGTTACTAGACCATGATGAACCTACGAACTATGAGGAAGCGATGATGAGCCCAGATTCCGCGAAATGGCTTGAGGCCATAAAATCTGAGATATGATCCATGTATGAGAACAAAATATGGACTTTGATTGACTTGCTCGATGACCAGCAAGCCAAGTTAAATAAATGGATCTTCAAGAGGAAGACGGACACTGATAGTAGTGTTACTATCTACTAAGCTCGACTTGTTGTGAAAGGTTTTCAACAAGTTCAAAGTGTTGAATATGATGAGATTTTCTCACTCGTAACGATTCTTAAGTCTGTCCGAATCATGTTAGCAATTGCCACATTTTATGAAATCTGGCAAATGGATATCAAAACTGTGTTCCTGAATGGATTTCTGGAAGAAGAGTTGTATATGATGCAACTAGAAGGTTTTGTCGATCTGAAAGGTGCTAACAAAATGTGCAAGCTCCAGTGATCCATCGATGGACTGGTGCAAGCATCTCGGAGTTGGAATATACGCTTTGATGAGTTGATCAAAGCATATGGTTTTATACAGACTTTTGGAAAGGCCTGTATTTACAAGAAAGTGAGTGGGAGCACTACAGCCTTTCTGATAAATATATGTGAATGACATATTGTTGATTGGAAATGATGTAGAATTTTCTGGAAAGCATAAAGAAGTGTTTGAAAGGAGTTTTTCAAAGAAAGACCTCGGTGAAGATGCTTACACATTGAGCATCAAGATCTATATCGATATATCAAGACGCTTGATAAGATTTTTCAATGAGTACATACCTTGATAAATTTTTGAAATAGTTCAAAATGGAACAGTCAAAGAAGGAGATCTTGCCTGTGATGCAAAGGTGTGAAGTTGAGTAAGACTCAAGACCCGACCATGGAAGAAAATAGAAAGAGAATGAAAAGTCATTCCCTATGCCTCAGTCATAGGTTCTATAAAGTATGCTATGCTGTGAACCAGACCTATTGTATACCTTGCTCTGAGTTTGACAAAGGAATACAATTTTGATCTAAGAGTAGATCACTGACAGCAGTCAAGAATATCCTTAGTGAGGACTAAGGAGATATTTCTCGATTATGGAGGTGATAAAAGAGCCCGTCGTAACAAGTTACAACAATGCAAGCTTTTACACCGATCCAGATGACTCTAAGTCTCAATCTGGATACATATTGAAAGTGGGAGCAATTAGCTAGAGTAGCTCCATGCAGAGCATTGTGGACATAGAATATTTGCAAAATACACACGGCTCTGAATATGACAGACCCGTTGACTAAACTTCTCTCACAAGCAAAACATGATCATACCTTAGTACTCTTTGGGTGTTAATCACATAACGATGTGAACTAGATTATTGACTCTAGTAAACCCTTTGGGTGTTGATCACATGACGATGTGAACTATGGGTATTAATCACATACAGATGTGAATATTGGTGTTAAATCACATGGCGATGTGAACTAGATTATTGACTCTAGTGCAAGTGGGAGACTGAAGGAAATATGCCCTAGAGGCAATAATAAAGTTATTATTTATTTCCTTATTTCATGATAAATGTTTATTATTCATGCTAGAATTGTATTAACCGGAAACATAATACATGTGTGAATACATAGACAAACATAGTGTCACTAGTATGCCTCTACTTGACTAGCTCGTTAATCAAAGATGGTTAAGTTTCCTAACCATAGACATGAGTTGCCATTTGATTAACGGGATCACATCATTAGAAGAATGATGTGATTGACTTGACCCATTCCGTTAGCTTAGCACTTGATCGTTTAGTATGTTGCTATTGCTTTCTTCATGACTTATACATGTTCCTATGACTATGAGATTATGCAACTCCGTTTATCGAAGGAACACTTTGTGTGCTACCAAACGACACAACGTAACTGGGTGATTATAAAGGAGCTCTACAGGTGTCTCCGAAGGTAAATGTTGGGTTGGCGTATTTCGAGATTAGGATTTGTCACTCCGATTGTCGGAGAGGTATCTCTGGGCCCACTCGGTAATGCACATCACTATAAGCCTTGCAAGCATTGCAACTAATGAGTTAGTTGCGAGATGATGTGTTACAGAACGAGTAAAAAGACTTGCCGGTAACGAGATTGAACTAGGTATTGAGATACCGACGATCGAATCTCGGGCCAGTAACATACCGATGACAAAGGGAACAACGTATGTTGTTATGCGGTTTGACCGATAAAGATCTTCATAGAATATGTGGGAGCCAATATGAGCATCCAGGTTCCGCTATTGGTTATTGATCGGAAACGTGTTTCGGTCATGTCTACATTGTTCTCGAACCCGTAGGGTCCGCACGCTTAAGGTTTCGATGACAGATATATTATGAGTTTATGAGTTTTGATGTACCGAAGGAGTTCGGAGTCCCAGATGAGATCGGGGACATGACGAGGAGTCTTGAAATGATTGAGACGTAAAGATCGATATATTGGACGACTATATTCGGAGTTCGGAAAGGTTCCAAGTCATACGGGTATTTTTCGGAGTAACGGAGAGTTACGGGAATTCGCCGGGGAGTATATGGGCCTTATTGGGCCATACGGGAATAGAGGAGAGAGACCAAAAAGAAGGAGGCATGCGCCCCCCTTCTGGTCCGAATTGGACAAGGGGAGCAGCCCCCTTTTCCTTCTCCCTCTCCTCCTCTTTCCTTCTCTCCTACTCCAACAAGGAAAGGAGGAGTCCTACTCCCGGTGGGAGTAGGACTCCCCCCTTGGTGCGCCTACTCCCTAGGCCGGCCACCTCCCCCCTTGCTCCTTTATATACGGGGGCAGGGGGGCACCCCAGAGAGACAACAACAATTGATCCCTTGGATCTCTTAGCCGTGTGCGGTGCCCCCTCCACCATAGTCCACCTCGATAATATCGTAGCGGTGCTTAGGCGAAGCCCTGCGACGGTAGAACATCAAGATCGTCACCACGCCGTCGTGCTGACGGAACTCTCCCTCGACATTCGGCTGGATCGGAGTTTGAGGGACGTCATCGAGCTGAACATGTGCTAGAACTCGGAGGTGCCGTAGTTTCGGTGCTTGATCGGTCAGGCCGTGAAGACGTACGACTACATCAACCGCGTTGTGCTAACGCTTCCGCTTTCGGTCTACGAGGGTACGTGGACAACACTCTCCCCTCTCGTTGCTATGCATCACCATGATCTTGCGTGTGCGTAGGAAATTTTTGAAATTACTACGTTCCCCAACACAAAACACGCCCTCCTCGCCCGAAATCGCTCCCGCCCACTATTTGGGGAGAAGCTAAGTTACTCTACTATCCCCAATCCTCAGTACACAGACCCAAGCTGAGAAGCCTATATATAGGCAAGGGTAGAACTGTAACTCCCCCTCACATTTCAGAAAAATGCGTCTATAAGACATGGTTC